>NC_090442.1:1018230810-1018533893 GCF_031143425.1 Pleurodeles waltl
CCCGAAGAAGCTTACAAACCAATAGGTTTTCACCCGTAGGCTTCCCTTCTATATGGGGATGACCTGGCGAGATTGCCGATCTAACGTTATTGACGGTTCTACAGGCTAAACCCTGGGAAGCTAAATCAGAAAGAAAATTGACAATCATAACAATGGAGGACCCCACGGGATCAACACCCCGTTCATTGCTCCAACATACCCACCTTTTCCAGGCAGATTGATATCGCTTGTGAGTGGACGGAGCCCAGGATTGGGAAAAGAAAAACATTGCGTTGTCCGAAACACCAGCCACTTGCCAGCGTCTCCTGAAATTCTCCACACCATGAGGGGTAACTGTCCCCTCCAAATCAGAGGATGAGGGGATCCGACAGGATCTAGCAACAGGAGAGGGTCCTCTGAAGCGTCCGGCCCTGGCAAAAAGGCCTCTGTTAAACATTTTTCTCATCGAGGATTGTGACTTGTCCAAGGCTGAGAAGGTGGCAACGTATTTGCCTAAGTCCTTCACAAACTTATCGCCAAACAGTAGACCATTAGCTGCGGGGCCCGCGTCGTTGGGAGCCAGATCAGCTAGCTTAGGGTCAATCCTCATAAGGAAAGAACGTCTACGCTCACTAGACATGACACAGTTTGCGTTGCCAAGGAGGCAAATTGCCCGTTGGGCCCATTCCAAGATTGTCTGAGGATCCAGAGAGGATTCAGATTCCTTAGCCTGGACGGCTAACTCGAGGATCTTTGTTATGGGACCAGAAATATCGAGAAGCCTGTCTTGGCAGTTCTTCCAGGCACGATCTAATCCTTTTTTGGGGTCTTTGGATGATTTTCGCATGAATGTAGCCATGTTAGGGTCTAGATCTGGGGTTTCTGCTACTTTACCCAGAAGAGAAGGGCGAGGGCGTTCTGAGCGTAGAGTATTCCGCACATCACGGTCAAAACCATTACGGATGTGATCCTGTACATATTGGGCCACTTCCTCACAAGGAAGCCAGTCTGAGGACCTGGGGTGAATGATACTTTCAGGGTCAAATGAAAGATTAGGGAGAGAACTGCTGCGCTCCTTAATATTATGGGCTTTACGCTTACGTTTCCCTGTTGGCTTGGGGTCATCATGTTCTTGGTCTGAGCCAGAGGAAGGAGAAGGGGAAGAAAGACCCTCAGGTTTGGAAGTGGTCTCTCTGCCTGAATCAAAAGTGTCCCAAGATGAGTATACGTCATAGCCATGATCCTGCATCACAGAGGCTGCCATATTAGCCAATATATCCGCAGAGGATAATGGTCTTTTCAAGGCTCCCTGGGAAGTACCCAGATCAGAAAGCAGGTCGGGTTGCGAACCATCATCAAGTAAGGAGCTACCCCTCAATTCTCGCTGCCCAAAGCACCTCAAGGGTTGAGCAAAGGGTTTGAGAGCATTAATTAGAGCCTGGTTCACGGAGTCCTGGACATGGTAGACCAGGACTTCCACTAGTCTTTCCTCCATATGGTCATTCATATTATCTGGTTGTTCCTGATAGTAATCATCCTCGCCAGCGTAGTACGCCATGTTCAAGGAGATGGAGGAGATCACGGGGGTCAATAAACTCCCCAACAGGTAAGTTTCAATATTTTGTCTCTGACACAGTCACCATTAAATTGTGGAGGGAGCTCCTGCCAAATCCCCTAAGGCAGAGCCTTAACAACGTTAAAACCGCCCCGTCAGGCGTTCCAGGGCTCAAGCGCTACACGAGGAGACGGAGGCTATTTTTAGAATCTTCCTCCCGAGCTCCGCGCACTGAAACACCTCGTTCTCCGATGGCAGAGAGAACGTGAGGTGCGCGCGTGCGCGCTCATTGAAATAAAAAGAGGACAGGTCCTCTTTTATCACGCTGCGGTCTAGGAGTCGGAGCGACTCTGAAGCCGGCTGACAGCCACGCCTACCGGTACGGAGCCGGGTCTTGAAGGCGAAAGGGGCATGAAAAATTATTTCATAAAGGCGCGCTGAAAGCGCAAATGACACCGTGGCGCGAGACGAGCCCGCTCCCGCTCCACACTGTGTCTAAATTACATATATAAACAGTATAATAAGAAGTTGTAAAGCAAATGACTTATCTCTTTGGCTGCAGCAGGAAGGACTATTGAGTTAGAGACTGATATACACTTGGATATGTTGTCATTGCTGGACTCAGACAACTGGGTTCCTTGGGATATGTAGTTTTTTGTTTTGTTTGAACATGATTGGCTGCTGAGTTTTTTGCAGTAAAAAGAGAGAAAGCAGAATCCGAAGCCTCCGGTCCTGACACAGAATTACGTAGCAGCTTTAAGAGATTGCCCCATTTCCTGAGCTCCGATGACACTGCACCTGCTGCATCATTGTCGGCTGTGGTTTTGATTAAAAGCTCAGCAGATGAGTCACCCACACTGAAAGAATATCTAAATTATAGTTATAGCCCTGTAAAAAAAGTTCAGTAAATGTCTATCGTCGTGAAGGGCGGGGAGAGGACGGAGCCCTCGCAAACGAATGAGCATCCCCGCCTGTGACATCATGAGCTATGTTTCACAAATGCAGTTCTTTAGCAGAAACAATGTAATCATACCAACGAGAGCAGATCAGGGCGGACAGAGTGTAGAGCATGGTGTGTCTGAGCAGAGGGTGTATCAATTTCGTAAAATAACCGGACATACCATCCCACTTCGGTAACCCTGGGTACAGACCTCTTGCAGTACCCCGGGGGTGCTTTTGGGAGTGAACCTACGTCCGCTACGGGGGCTGGAGCCTAAGCAGCACAGCCATTGGCTGTTGGTCGAGGAACCTCCCAATAGGTTGGGAGAGCTGCAAATAGTTCCTCCTGCTGTCTCTGTCAACCTCCTTTTCTTCGTCCCGTGAACCCCTCGTGTTCCTGACCCTTTGCACAATATCTCAGAGAGGTGAGTGCGTATCCCTGCCTGCAGGACACCGAGACTCTGTAAATCTCTGCTACGCACATTCTGCCCACTCAGCCCCACGCCTTTCCCTTCCCCTATTTTCCGAAGGTTGTATGTATTGGGTTTCATGCTACCACTGGCGAAATAGATTGACCATGCCTGAGTTTATTAACAAAAAAACTCTGGACTCGGAACACAGCGGCTTGACGGATATGGAGCTGGATGGTATCCAATATCCATAACATCGACAGAGCTCTCAAGCTAGCTATGTCCATGCTGATGCTCCACCTATAAGTGGAGTTAAGGAAAGTTTAGAGATCTGCACTGGAATCGCCAGAGACTGGAGCGCACTTCAGTACCCCCGGCGCACGGTTCAGCTCATGGGCACCCCACGCTGGCTTACATCCATCATAAACATGCACCTTATCCTCCACTTGCAGATATCCAGCCTTCCTTCATAACCCCGCAGTTCACCCCTGGGGAACTTCACCTTCTCATAGCACCAAGCCAGCCTGAATCTGCAGTTCCCCCACTGCTGACTTTTAACACATTCCTTATAAGCAAGCATCACCCCCCCCCCCCCCTCCCTCTGCCAACACTGAGATTCACTGTATCACTGTGGATGCAGAAGTTCACCTGATTCTAAACCTCACCCTGCCGGTGCTGATAAATTACTCTACCGCTATAAGTCTGCAAGGCAGCCCACCCCAGCAAACCCTTTCCACTTCATTCTGTAATGCAGCACAACACTCACGAGCCTGCAACTCACCTCCTGACAGAGTCGGACTTTGACAAAAAAAAGTAATGGGCACCAAAATAAAAGTGACCTCCGTTAGCAAAAGTGGCCCTCGTTTTCAAATCAGGACCGTTTTGAACATGCAAAGGCACGTTCTATGCGTTTTCTGCAAAGTACAGGACTATGCATGCATTTGTGTTTGCTGCCGGCAAGGTTTGTGGTAATATAAAGGAAACAAACATTTGCGAAGCCAATAGGGTTTGACTTTGTTTATGCTTCTACATTGTTTACTAACTAGATTATAAATATTAGAAAAAGGTTATGGTAATGTTTTTTTTTAAATTTGATAAATCGTTAATAGTTGTTTATGTTGCAATGTATGTTGAATTATTATCCCTGGGTGCCAAACTCGTAATTTGTACCTTATTTAATATCTCATTGTATTAGAGTATAGTATTGTGTAGTTAGTAAAGTGCCACTGCACTTGCTGCACCATTCAAATCATGCCCCTTTTAACTGCAAGGTAACCACAATCGTGACCACCTGTCTAGTAGTAAACTATAACAATGTTTGGTGTTGAGAGGGGCTATGACAACATTTAGCCCTGGTACACTGCACCATTCAAATCATCACTTTAGTGCCTGCAAGATAATTGCACTTGTGACTGCCTGTTTAGAAGTAACATTTTGTAATAATTTGTGTTTAGTGGGGTACCTAGAACTTTTGGGCACCATGCCACTGCACCATTCAAATCATGGGCCTAATGCTTGAGAGGTAACTGCACTTGTGACTGCCTAATTATTAGTAAAATGTAGTAATAATCTGCGTTTAGAGGGGTTCTGATGTGGTAGACTCCTGTTTTGGTAACAAGACTGCTGAATTTCGAGTGGCAGCACCACCAAGTGTGGGGGAACTGAGTCTGATCCCACAAAGTATGACAGCTGTCGGCCTAACCTTTTCCTGCTACCTAGCAGCACCTCAAAAGTACCCGAGGTCGGAGTGATTTGTGGCAGCCTATGTTAGTCTGCTGAGGGTCCTCCCATGTAGACAAAGAGGAACCAAAAGGCTCTGGCAGAAACTGCAACGACGTGCAGCATGAGGTGGCAAACTGGCTGGAATGTCCCCTCTGAGATGTTGTGGGCTGTGTGATGTTTTATAATAACAAATCTGTTCTAAGAACTGCCCTGACATGACAACAAATGTTTTTCTGTGTAGCGTAGACAATGTTCCCTTTGGACTGGCAGTACCTGGTAAACGTTTTGTACTTCTTTGGGTTGAGCACAATATTAGAATGTCATGGAAAGAAATGAATAACAGTTTCTGAAAGGAAGGGCAAATGATAAAAGGAATAAACATATCTCTCTTAAAATGAAGCAATCCTAAAATAATAAAAGGATTAAAAGCAAAATGTAACTAGGTAAAAGGGCACAGGCCTCGGGCCCAGAGCTATATAATATGCACATGTAAACTTCTAAAATAACCTCATCACGCCCTCCCCATTGTTGGTTCAAAGATGCAGAAGTCTATACTAAAATCACCTATCCCTCATTAGCTACTAAAAGCATGCTAAATATAGTGAAAGAGATCAAATGTCCATGCCGACAAGCAAAACAGACCAAAATTTGAGGCAAATTGAAAAGGTCAGTTTAACATTTTTTGAAACTCAAACATCAATTGAGGCCATGTGTCAGCACAGCAATAATAATAATAATAATAATGGTTTTTTAACCCCTTAGCTGCCAGGCCTTTTCCTCTCCTGTGCTGAGCCTTTTTTGGGTCTTTGGGGCAGTTCGCGCATAGGCCCTCATAACTTTTTCTCCACATAAGCTACCCATGCCAAATGTGCGTCCTTTTTTTTTTCAACATCCTAGGGATTCTAAAGGTATCCAGACTTTGTGGGTTGCCGTGAAGGAGGCCGAGAAATTAGCCAAAATACAGCAAATGTTTTTTTAAAAATGGGAAAAAAGGGCTGCAGAAGAAGGCTTGTGGTTTTTTTCCCTGAAAATGGCATTAACAAAGGGTTTGTGGTGATATAATTACCACCTTCCCAGCTTTCAGGAACAGGCAGACTTGAATTAGAAAACCCCACTTTCCAACACAATGTTGACATTTTACTGGGACATACCCCATTTTTTACTATTTTTTGTGCTTTCAGCCTCCTTCCAGTTAGTGACAGAAATTGGTGAGAAACCAATGCTGGATCTCAGAAGGCTAAACATTTCTGAAAAGTAGACAAAATTCTGAATTCAGCAAGGGGTCATTTGTGTAGATCCTACAAGTGTTTCCTACAGCAAATAACAAATGAAATAAAAGAATATTGAAAATGAGGTAAAAAAACAGCAATTTTTCTCCACGTTTTACTCTGTAACTTTTTCCTGATATGTCAGATTTTTTAAAGCAATATACCGTTACGCCTGCTGGACTCTTCTGGTTGCGGGGATATTTAGGGCTTGTAGGTTCCTCAAGAACCCTAGGTACCCAGAGACAATAAATGAGCTGCACCTTGCAATGGGTTTTCATTATACACTGGTATACAGCAATGAATGTGCTGAAATATAACAAGTGAAAAATAGGTATCAAGAAAACCTTTGTATTTCCAAAATGGGCACAAGATAAGGTGTTGAGAAGCAGTGGTTATTTGCACATCTCTTAATTCCGGGGTGCTCATACTAGCATGTGAATTACAGGGCATTTCTCAAATAGACACATTTTTACACACTGTCTTACATTTAGAAGGAAAAAATGTAGAGAATGACAAGGGGCAGTAACACTTGTTTTTCTATTCTGTGTTCCCCCAAGTCTCTCGATAAAAATGGTACCTCACTTGCGTGGGTAGGCCTACTGCTCGCGACAGGAAACACAAAATGGACACATCACATTTTTACATTGAAATCTGACATGTTCTTTGCAAAGTGCCTAGCTGTAGATTTTGGCCTCTAGCTCAGCCGGCACCTAGGGAAACCTACCAAACCTGCGCATTTTTTAAAAGAAGACACCTAGGCGAATCCAAGATGGGGTGACTTTGTGGGGCTAAGACCAGGTTCTGTTACCCAGAATCCTTTGAAAAACTCAAAATGTGGCCAAAAAAACACTTTTTCCTCTCATTTCAGTGACAGAAAGTTCTAGAATCTTAGAGGAGCCACAAATTTCCTTCCACTCAGCGTTCCCTGAATGCTCCCGATAAAAATGGTACCTCACTTGTGCGGGTAGGCCTAGCGGCCGCAACAGGATTTGCCCCAAAACACAACGTGGACACATCCCATTTTCACAAAGAAAACAGCTGTTTTTTGCAAAGTGCCTAACTGTGGATTTTGTCCTCTAGCTCAGCCGGCACCTAGGGAAACCTAGCAAATCTGCATATTTTTGAAAACTAGACACTTAGCGGAATCCAAGATGGGGTGACTTGTGGGGCTCTGACCAGGTTCTGTTACCCAGAATCCTTTGCAAACCTCAAAATCTGGCCAAAAAAACACTTTTTCCTCTCATTTCGGTGACAGAAAGTGCTGGAATCTGAGAGGAGTCACAAATTCTCTTCCACCCAGCGTTCCCCCAAGACTCCCGATAAAAATGATACCTCACTTGTGTGGGTGGCCCAGGTGCCTGCAACAGAAAAATGCGAAAAACCTGTAGAGATTAAGGGGACTTGATAAGCACATATTTTTTTTTATACATCTTTTTAGGCTGACTCTGCTTTGGGGACCCACACAAGTGAGGTATCATTTTACTTGGGAGACTGAGGGGAACGCTGGGTGGTAGGAAATTTGTGCTGCAGCGGTGATCCTACAAAGAAAAGTGAGGAAAATAGGCTTTTTTAAGCACATTTTGAGGTGTGTAGAGGAGTCTGGGTAAGAAAATGTTGGGGGATCCAGGCAAGCCACACCTCCTTGAACTCCTTGCGGTGTCTATTTTTATAACATGTCTGGGTTTGGTAGGTTTCCCTAGATGAAGGCTGCACCCGGGACCAAAAACATAGGTGCCCCCACCCCAAACACAGGTAGTTTTGCAATAGATCATTTTGATGTGTCCACGTAATTATGTGATGTTCCAAATACTAAAATTGTGAAAAGAAACGCATTTAGGTTATGTTAAAAAGACCCCTCACCCACCAACCAAGTTGGTGGCATGCTTAATACTCGGGGTCCCACTCGAGACACCTAGCGTATCTCAGGTGTGCTGTGACGCCTGATTACAGTGGAGCAGGTTTTGTCATTTTTACCACACATACTGGTTGGATTTGGCACGAGGGTGAGTGATGGTTCAGTGGATCAAATTTTATTAACAAGAGATTTCACAAAAAATGAAATGCACTGTTAATAACTGAAAAACCAAAAAACGGAACCAATGACTCACAGCTCATGAGCTGTAAAGCCACGACAAGGCACCAACCGCTTTACAGTCCATTCACACACCTTTCATACATGACATGCACAAGACCATTCACGCCGCCAGCCACGGGCCCAGCACATTACAACACTTGCATCGACAGACAGCGCCACTCAAGGGCCCATCACTTACATACGCCCACATGGCTGATACAGCAATCACACCAGCTGATGGGAGTGTGTGGACTGGCGTTTGGCTGGCAGCGTGTAGCAGTAGCCAACTGCAAGTCAATATTTCAACCGCCAGCCAAGCGCCACTCCACACACAAGGGCATCACTTTTTTTTTGTTTTAAAAACAAAGAAACCTCTAACTAATTGGAAATAATTACAAAACTACAAACACAAAAGCTCTAACTAAGTACATGATAGAAATGCCAACCATGAAACTGAGCACATGAAAATATAAAACAGGCAGTTTACACTCATCGTAATTCCCAGTAATTCTTCTGGGTGTGGTAATTCCTGAAACAACACCCACACACAGCCCAGGCTTTGAAGGACAATCTGGGCAGTACATTCAAGCCTCCCTCCGGATACCTCTTCGAGCAGACTCTACATTTCTTAGCTGGAAAGTCTTTTTTTTGGGGGGCGTGGGAGGAATGTGCTCAGCAAAGTGGCGATCTTTCAATATAGCCACATCCTCCACCACTGCTTCTCTAAGAACTCTTGCCTGTTCCACCACAATAAGGCTCTCTATCACTAACTCCTGAAATTTCACAATTGTCATCTTTGACTCTGGAGACCTATCTTTATACACAATAAAAGCATTAAAAGTTGCCAAATGGAAGAGGTGAACTGCTAACTTCTTATACCAAACGTAAGACTTACGAATAGCAGTATAAGCTCTGATCAACTCTATCTACACCTCCCATGTGTTTATTATAATCTAAAATGCACACAGGTTTGCGCACTCCAGCAACCTGGCCCCAAACAGTCACGGGGAAGTACTCTCATTATGGATGGTACTTAGCATGTAGACATCCCTCCTATCTGAAAATTTCAAAGCTAGCAGCTCATCATTCCGCAAGGCACTGCACTATCCCCTCTCAAGTTTTTTACAGACAAGCTCCCTTGGATAGCCTTTCTGGTTACAACGAATTGTGCCACAAGCAACAGTGGCCACTCTAAACAATTCCGTGAACAACTGCACTCCAGTGTAGAAGTTATCTACATACAAATGGTGACCTTTGTTGAACAGTCATCTACCAAGTTCCCACACAATTTTCTCAGTAACTCCAAAAGATGGAGGACAACCAGGGGGGTCAATACTGGACTAATAAACACCCACACACACACACACTATCCCTGGTGCCTAAGTGGCTTCTTGCCCCCTTGGGGGCAGATCAGCCTAAAAATATTAGGCCGATCTGCCCCCAGGGGGGACAGAAATGGCCATAAAACATGCCCCCGAAATGGGAGCAACCCTTGCCCAAGGGGCCGCTCCCCGACATACAACCAACACACTACAACAAAAAAAAAGAAAATCCCTGGCGTCTAGTGGGCATTCCTGCTGCCCGATCAGGCAGCAGGAATGCTCAAAGAAACATCGGGGGAAAGGAAAACCCTTTCCTTTCCCCCCCATGCCTCTTTGTTTGAAACCCCCACCCGCCGGAGGAGAAACTCACCTGTTTCTCCTGATTGCGCGCTGGAAGCAAATGGCTTCCAGTGCGACCGGCACCATGTAATGATGTCAGCATGCGATCGCGCACTGACTTCATTAGTGGGGGTGGGGGGCAGGGGTGGAAGGGGAAGGGCTTCCTCTTCATCCCTGCCTTGGAGGGGTGGAAGGGAAGCGCTCCCTCTGAGCTCATGGCCGAGGACGTAATGGTTACGTCCTAGGCACAGGAGCTCTGTGCCGGTGGACGTAACCATTACGTCCCCAGCACAGAAGGGGTTAAAAAATCACCAATGTCAAAACTTCGTATAGATTCCAGGAAAGACGCCACTGTGCCATATGGTAAAGGAACCAATTTGTTGACCAGGAAAGCGAGGGAGCACTAAAGTTTTGTTGCCTCAGCCATAGCTCTGGCCCATGCGGAAGCATCCCAAACAGTCCCAGGTGTTGTAACAATAAGAGCAAGTTGATCCACAAATGGCTGTTCATAGCAAGTTTCCGGTACTAATCTCAATGTGCATGTCTGGTAATGAACCCTCATTAAGAACATTAACAGAGCAGCATCCAAAGAAGGTATACGCTGCATGGCAAGACTCGCTTCTGGTGCATGTTTGAATGGGTACCACAAACATCTAAATTTGGGCTGCATGCAATTCAAAACCAGTCTGAACGACAAAGACCAGTTGGACTCCAGTTCTTCCAGAAGTCATGCTCTGAAACACTACATCATGCGTTCACGACACAGATGGGCTGGTGGAAGTGCCATCAGTCCTCCTTGTTGAGATGCGGCAGCCATTGCGAAGAACGAATAGCAACAGCCAAATGCTGCCAATTAATGCCAAAGTAACAGGGAATCCCCCAGAAACACTTGAAAAAGGAGAGTCAAGTGGAAATAATAAAACTCAGCATTTGTGAAATCATGTCAAGACAAATATGCAAACCTTTCTATGTACGTTTTATAACTCCCCACTGGTGGAGTTGGACAATGTTCCCCTTGTGTATAAATATAAACAGATCTCTTTATGTATAAAGTGATGTCCGTATTGATGATAACAGAACATTTCCTCAATAACTAGCTCTTGCTTGGTAAACATCTTCACCTTCAAATACAGTATAATATTCAAGCTCAGAAAGCATTAAAATCAACTATTTTCACATCCCAATCACCAGAAACCACCCCAGGTGTCACTATATCAGTCATAGAAACTTTGAATACATGTGGAATTTGAATAATTTCCGTCGGTTTGTATATATCAAATGATACTTTATCCCAAATAATTCCATCAGGAATCTGTATAGCTGACATACTCACTTGGGACAAGTCTCTGCAGACCGTATGTGAGGGTAGTTGAGACTTCAAAACCTCATCCACCAGTTTAACAGCAGAGCGTTCAGGATGATATTGGCCAGGTATCAGTAAAAAGAAAACGATGACAAACCCAATCCGGAGGAGGAAGGCAAGCACAGTTAAGAGTCCATAGATAATTCTACAGATGAATTCAGTAGTTAGTTTTGAGCCAATTAAATAGCTTGCGTGCACTTGATACAGGTGTAGTTGAAGATGCTGAAGAATTTGAAAAAGAATTGTTGATGACGGTAAGATATCCAGCAGCAGTTCGTGCAAACTCTGGAGCCTATGTCGGAGAAGGTGAACTGGCAGATGTGTCCCTTGGTGATTTGTAGTAAATGATTCGATCTGTTTGTTTTGAATTTGAGTAATGTTGCTCAGAACCTTCGACATTTCTTGTCGTGGATGTAGTGACAGCTACTAATAAAAGCTCATTTTCCTGCCTCCCCAGGCTCGGGGAAGTTTCATCACAGATGGTCAAATTTTGAAGAAGATCATCCTGATTAACAGTGAGAGGGGTTCAGGTACTGTTCAGGATTCCTCGTGGTCTGCTGTGCTGCGGTGTAACTTGACATTATCAATTGAAACACAAGTGTTTTTCTTTAGACCCAGGCTGCAGTGGTAGGATGACAGTTCTCATACTGTGTATTCCCAGGACTGGAGCAAGTGCTTGATATGCAGGACCAAATTTCTTTTTTGCAGCAATCTTTTCATGCACTAGATTCCCAACTTTTGGAATCCAGCCGGTAGATGTTGATGGTGAATCCTTCATTCTCAAGGTAGCGGTACATGCAGATGAGTTGTCATCACTGAACTGTTGTAATTCCTGCAAGACAGTGACACGTTAATTTATGTTAGAAGGTGTGTCCGCCACTACTGCACCAGGGCCATCAAGATCAAATATAGGTATGCCAACTTGAACCTTATATGGGGTGCGCCCTTCCAAGGGCCTTCTGGGCAGATTTTTAAGTGCTCTCTGGACTCCATACAGGTGGTTAAGCCAACTACAACCTGAACCTAATAATCTGACTGTTAAATATTGCTTTAACTCTTGGTTCTTCCACTCCACAACAGCGTTTCTCTCAGGGTGATATGGAGTCGAGAAATGTAGTTGGACCCCCATTGTCTCCATGGTGTCCCTGAATGCCCTGGAGGCAAAGGCAGGGCCCTGGTCGGAATGGAAAGCCGCAACTGCATATGTCCTGATAAAAGATATGCAGATCTTTAATAACAGTTCGAGCGTCAGCCAATCATTGTGGCCATACCCATAGAAATCTGGAGCAAGAGTCAATAGCGACTACAACATATTTGTATGCACCATTATGTGTTAGGGTACCACAGTGGTCCAGGTACACACATTGCAAAGGTTTGTTGGAAATTAGGTGGGGTGTCTGCAGTGGGCGTTTGATGGTGGATTCTTTTATTTGTAGACAGAAGTCACAATAAAGGACATACTGTTTGGCCTTTTTGTATAGACCTGGCCACCAATAGTGTTTTTGCTATAATGTAATTGTAGCTGCCATACCTGCATGGGTAGAAACATCCCCTTCATGCGCTGATTTTATTAGCTTTAATCTTTGGTCTTGGTTGCTATTGTTACAAATGCAACATTTCGTGTGCTGAGATGGTGGGAGTATTTAGCGGGATATGTCTTTGGCAAGGGTGTGCTGTCAGCCGAAGCTTTCACAGAAGCCAGTGTTTCATCATCCAACCTCGTCTTGAAACAAGTAATCGCAGCAAAAGGAGCCGTGGCTACTGCTGACTTGGCTGCTTCATCAGCCAAGGTGTTTCCTGCAACATGTATTCCTACACGTCGATGGCCAGTTGTATGTACTACATGGGTATTTGGTAGCATCTCCTTTACATCTTCTACTTTCCCCCACCCCACAGTAGTCTGTGTTTGATGGTGTTTCCTTTTGAATCTCTGAATCCATTCTGGTGGCAGTAATGCAGATATTCATTAAAGGACTGGACACAGTAGTACGAATCACACACAGTGAGTGTCAGAAGGTCAGGAGCCATATGTTCCATTGCCAATAATAGAGTTTTACACTCTGCCAAGCGTGCAGTTCAGTCCCTTAAGGTCTTCATGTATGTGTTCTGAGGGTGAAACATGCCATCCCGTGAATCAGCTCACAGCCGTGCAAGCAGCAGAGTATTGATGTTTGGTGCCTACTGCTGGTTGCCCTGAGCCATCGATATATATTATCATTTGATACTGTTCAAGAGGCAAAATGTTTGTAGGTGTTGGGTATTGAAGTTCATATTGAAGGAACTCTTTTGTTTGAAGTTTTGTATCAATAACATAATCCACATCAGCGGCAGTCAGAGAGGTGGCACATTGGATCCAACATTGATGCAGTGCTTTTGCATTTGTAACACTGGCTTTTTGTCACAGCCTTTAAAGCAGGTAATGAGGTCAGAACAACAATGCTTTTCCCCTGGGATTGAGGTCTCTCTTTTATGACAGTCATGTGAACTTCAGACAGAATTTGTTCAGTGGGAGCAAAGCGTTGTTCAGCTGTTGAATATAAATGTGATTTGTATGGTATAGCGATGGTATCACCTTCATTGAATGTTACGTAGGTGAATCCAATGGCACCAACAATTACCCTGATGACCAAGTTTGTTTTATTATCACGTTTGTGTAAATGTTTTCCTTCAAGCATATCCTGTTGTAATGTTCTGAGAATGCATGTGTGTTCAGCCCTCCAATATTTACTTGAAAATTCTGGTGGTTTTATGCGCGGTGCATAATCTGGAATGTAAATTCTGCAAAAATGTAAAAAGCTGAATAATGATTGTAGCTTTTTGATGGTGTTTGGTGGTCGTAATTGCGTGCAAATCTTCTAAAAAGTGCAGCGCCAGGCTTCTTCCTTCATCTGATAACTCCCATCCCAAAAACAGGACACTGAAAGAGGCAATTTTTGTTTTCCTAAAATTAAGTTTGTAGCCTATTTCAGCGAAGTTCGCCACAGTGCAGTCCACCTGTCTTAGCTGTGCGACCAGGTCGTCGTCTGTCAGATATATGTCTCCTACACAGGACAATGCCTTAGGGTCTATGTTGTGAAGTATAGATGTCACACGTGCTGAGAATAGTTCAGACTGTTCTTATATTCTTGTTGGAGTTGAGAAAATTTCCTCATGCAAACCTAATGCGCTGAAGGCGGTCATATCCCTGGTTCCATGCACTATATTGTGGCAGAAAAACCCATTGGAAATATCCAGGGTTGATTTGTATTTTTTGCACACTAAATTGTTAATGAGTGCTGTGCTGTGTGCATTTTGTATAACAGATGCTTGTGTGTGACTGTTTAAGTGTCTGTAGTCTAAGACTATTCTATATGAATGATCCGCCTCAGCCAGGGGAACTAAGGTTGTTCATTGATGTTATGCAGGGTTTTATTACACCCTGAAACTCAAGTTGTGTGAGTATTTCCCTCACTTGTACTTTAGCTTCATGTAAATTGAGGTATTTTATTTGCGTGCCAATGTCCAATTTACTGCGTAAGCCTGTCTCAATTCTTCTGGAACAAGGACCGAGCAAGATGGCATAGTGACATCTTCCCCTTGTGGGAGTTTACAGACAAATTCTGGTGGCCAATCTTTTTCTGCCAAAAGAATGTCATAA
The DNA here is from genome assembly GCF_031143425.1 of Pleurodeles waltl. Lineage (NCBI taxonomy): Eukaryota > Metazoa > Chordata > Amphibia > Caudata > Salamandridae > Pleurodeles > Pleurodeles waltl. The sequence goes on from NC_090442.1 coordinate 1,018,245,419, forward strand.
CATGACGTCAATTTTCCCCAGAATATAACTTTAATTGTGCGCTCCTGTCACCTTCAATTTGTATTTTCACTTTGTAAACCCTATCTGGGGGGGGCGCGTGTCCACAGTTTCGACTTTTAAGTAGTCATTAGTTGCCATCACCTCCAGAAGCTCTTGAAGATTCCCGTGAACTATTGTGATCTTTCTCTGACGCATTGTCTAGCAGAGTCAGTCCCAAATCCTTGTTCTTCAGTAACGTTCTTATCGTGTGTGGCATTTCTAGCTGAAATTGCTTCCACCTTTTTCATTTTGATTTGTGCTTTCTTTGTGGTAGTTTCTTTTCCTTATTTACAGAAGGTTCAGATGAGCATTGTGAATCTCTCTTGGTTTCACGTACTTGTTTTGTTGTTAGTAATGCCCGCCTCTCTCACTATGTTTATGCGGTGAGTCCTGAAAGGAATGAGATTGGCGCGTATCAATATATTGGTATCTATCAGGACTTTTTAAACAATCCCTATTTCTCAGATTTTAACATTTCTCAAAGGTCTATGATTGCAGAGATTCTCCTCTTTGTTTTGTATGATCTTTGGTATGTTTTTGTTTACACCAGTGTTTTTTAGAACTCTCTGCTGCTTACTTGGTAGAATCCTTATTGGATTTACCTTGTAGTTGTGGTTTACTTGGTCTGGCCCCCAGACCACACCGACCTATACTTGAATAGGTATCAGTGTTAATCTTTGGCAGCTCGCGCTCCTGATCCAGTCTGGGAACATCTTGGAGCCACTGCTGTGCTGCCAATGTTGCTGCTTCCCCCTTAAGATTACTTAATATTATTGAGGATACTGTGGCAAAGTTACCCATTAATTGCATCCCCAGATCTAGGGCCGGGGCAGCCCTATATTCATCCTGAATTTATTTTAACACTCCGGAAAATACGCAAGTGTTGGTGTACCATGTGTGGTAGTGTAGCAGCAAACACTGCACCCCAAGTGGCACAGTTGCCCATTGAGGGAACCATCCCACATGGCAAGCACATTGTGAGAATTCTATGTTTATCTTGGGATCCCGTATGGGGAAACATTGTTTTCAAGGCGCTAATTTTTTGTGTTAACTAAAACAGAAACTCTTCACATTTGGTGGGTCCTTTACCCATAATTGGATGCAGGGTAACAGGATTTATTCCTGCAGTGGTTGTGCCGGAGCAGCCCTTGATGGGGTGGTGTTTAAAATATGCATTACAAATTGTATTGATCGTCAATATATTTCTACTAAAATTAGTGTATAGGCAGCGTATGTCCGCCACCGCACCTACATTAGGGTGTGGTGTTTAGCTAGCCATTTCTGGCCATGTAGGTCCGTCATTACGTAAGAAACCTAGTCTACCATTCTGTGGAACATGGTGTAGGGTGCCATTAAGCCAGTTTTGTTGTTTTTGCTAAGGTAGTGGCATTTCTAAATACCAATATTGTGCGGGTGCATTTGCTGGAGTGTGATGACGAAATGTCTGTGTTCCCATCTGCTGCTGGAAAGGTGACCTAAGAGTAAAAGAGTTCTGTTCTGTATGCTGTGTGTGTCTCAACGACAAATGTTACTTCTTCTCCCTCATCTATGAGGCCATTATTTCATAAATGTGTGGTGAGGGTGAGTCTCATGTTTGCTGCAATTACAACCCTGTTTTGGTCTGCCATTACTTAATATGGAATTGGATTGTTTAGAGATAAAGCATCAGTTGGGAAATCTTTATAAGGGTTCAAGCTTGAACAACCTACAGCGTCAAATAGATACTACCTATCTTACTTAGGAGGATATTCCCTAATGCCCCGGATGTCTTCTCAGGGAAGTCGTGGTGGAGCATATCTCATCCTTTTCTCTCAGTTATACATGTCTCATACAGGCAAGAACAAAACAGAAGCAGGACCTTGGTTCAGTAGGTTTTATGGAAGCAACTGCAGTCTATGTAGAAAAGTGTGAATTGTGATTATGAGGATAATGAAACAAAGCGTTATGACAGCAGTGACCAAAAGAGTGAAACACAAGAAGAGTCCCACCATATTGTCATAACAGTGTGCTTAGCATACCTACCTACACTACTTAGTTTCTATATGAGAGCAAGCCCTAAGCCCTAAGTCGCCCTTCTGGTCCCAGGAAGGAAGCCCAACCCCCATACCTGTGCGGAGGTAGGGAAGAGGTCTGTTAGTCTGCTGAGAGCCCTTCCATGTAGACGAAGAGGAACCAAAAGGTTTTGGCACAGACTCTGACAACGTGCAGCATAAGGTGGCAAACTGGCTGGAATGTACCCTCTGAGATGTTTGGGGCAGTGTGATGATTTATAATATCTGTTGTTTTAAGAACTGCCCTGATGTGACAACAAACATTTTTCTGTGTAGGGTACATAATGTTCCCTTTGGTCTGGCAACACCCAGTAAACATTGTGTACAGCCTTGGGTTGAGCACAAGATGAAAATGTTGTGCAAAAAAATGAATAACAGTCTCTGCAAGGAAGGACAACTGATAAAAGCATCTTCACTAAAATTAAACATTTCTAAAATAATAAAAGGAATAAAAGCAAAATGTAACTAGGTGAAAGGGCACAGGCCTCAAGCCCAGAACTAAATAATGTGTCCAAGTTAAATGCTAAAATAACCTCATGACACTGACACCTTGTGGCACCGGTGCCAGTGTACCTGCCGCACCATTAAACACCTGGCCCTTTTGCCTGCAAGAAAACTGCACTTGTGACTGCCTGTTTAGAAGTAACATTTAGTAATAATTTGTGTTTAGTCCCGTAACTAGAGCTTTTGGGCACAGTGCCACTGCACCTTCAAAACCATGCCCCTAGTTCCTGTAACATACCTGCACTTGTAACTGTCTGTTTAGTCGTGAAATATTGCAATATTTGTTGTTTAGGAGTTCTGACAACTTTTGGGCCTGGTGCCACTGCACCTGCTGCACCATTCAAATCATGACCCTAATGCCTGCAAGATAACTGCACTTATGACTGCCTGCTTTGTAGTAAAATATTGCAATGTTTGGTGCTTATAGGAGTTATGACAAAATCATGACCCTAGTGCCTGCAAGATAACTGCACTTGTGACTGCTTGTTTAGTAGTAAAATATTGCAATATTTGGTGCTTAGAGGAGTTAGGACAACTTTTTGCTCTGGTGCCACTGCACCTGCTGCACTATTCAAAACATGACCCTGTTGTCTGCAAGGTAACTGCACTTGTGACTTCTGGTTCAGAGGTAAAATATAGCAATATTTTGGTGTTTAGAGGGGTTCCTAGAGCTTTTGGCCCTGCTGTCACTGCACCTGCTGTACCACTAAAATCATGACCCTAGTGCCTGGTAGATAACTGCACTTGTGACTGCCTGTTCAGTAGTAAAATAAAATATATATGTGTGTGTGTGTGTATCGGTTGCCAGTAGGTAGTTATAGTTAGGACCTAGTTTCTATAGAAAAAAATCTTTTTTACTTACGTATATCTTTGGCACTGCTTGACTAATCTTAAATACATTTTCCCAACAAATTTCTGCGAGCTGCTGTCTGGAAAATTTTGAGTTGATTCGTCAAGAGGGACTGAGATAAAGGAGGGGGTGAAATTTAGGGCGTTTCCAGTGTTAATTCCCATAGGAACAATTGAACACCTGTAGCGCTAAAAAACACTAGACCGAAATATACCAAATTTAGCAGAAAGGTAGCTCTTGGTCCAGAAAGAGCCATTTTTTGTTATTTGGTTTAAATCCGCCCAGTGGTTTTTTAGAACTTTAAGAAAATCAAAATGTGTGTGTGTGTGTGTGTGTGTGTATGTATGTATGTACGTATGTATGTGTGTATATATATATATATATATATATATATATATGCATAAAAGAACAGAGAACTCTGGGTAGTTCCCAAGTTTAGGCGGAGAGCAGCTCTAGTAAGGAGCACCCTGCAACACCAGCGACACTCTAGATTGGCTCACCTCAAATGTCGGTTTATCTAGCAAAGTTTTTAAGCATTGGATCAGCACAGTGCTATCCATGCCGAGCTAGATAGGGACAAAGTCTTTTGCCATTTGTACAGCAAAGTCTCTAAGCATAGGTTTGACACAGTGTCAGCCTTGCCGAGCTGTAAAATGACAAAAGCCATTTACCACTCCAGGCACAGTATTACAGCTTTGGACTGGTCAAATACCGTTCAAGCCAACCTGGAATGAGTAAAAGCAACCCCTGACACGTGTTTCGCTCTCATTAGAGCTCATCAGAGAGGTTTAGCTTTGTCCAGACACAAGGGAGCACCCAGTATAAGTCAAAACAAATCCCTTTCAGGGTTAGAGTGCCGCAAACTTTGCTAGATAAACAGACATTTGAGGTGAGCAAATCTAGAGTGTCGCTGGTGTTGCAGGGTGCTTCTTACTAGAGCTGCTCTCCACCTAAACTTGGAAACTACCCAGAGTTCTCTATTCTTTTTTGCAGAATTTATGTGGCACTCTAACCCTGAAAGGGATTTGTTTTGAGATATATATATATGTATGACACAGAGGATTCACGACCCCTCCCGATCTCGTACTGAGATCTGATTGGCTGATAACACTTAAGCAACAGAAGAGTTGTCAGCAATCTTGTGACTTGGCTGAAGCCGAGTTCCAGAAAAAAGAAAAAAAAAAAAAAAAAAAAGGGCCAGGGTACGAACACCCTGACCCCTTTGCTCTAATGGTGGGGTCCACAAAGAGAAAGTTACCTACCCATCTGTCCAGACTCTAAAAGCAGGAGACTCATTGGGGTAGCAGTCCCTAAAATATGGTCTCCACTTATCAAACTGTTATGAAATTTCGAAAAAACTACCTTAATAGCTATGAAATGATGATGTTAAAACTACAGTAGAACTTGTTAAACGCGCAGCATTGGTAATCCATCAAAAAGACACAGAAAAAGGCACCTTTCCTATACAGAATCTAAAAAAGAAAATGAATCATAGCCATTGCCTCTATCACCTGGTAACCGATTATCAGATTCCATCATAACCTTTTCTGTAAAAACATTTAATGGCTTTAAGTCGGTACTATTTAAATCCTTTATAGTCCCTTCTGCACTGCTTTGCGCACCTAATACAGTCATAGTAGGGGAAATCCTTCCTAAATGTTGCCAAAAATGGCAAATAACTTAAGTCAATGGATGGTAAAATGTTCATAGCACAACGAACACCTTGGCTTATAGACAAGACTAAGAGGAAAAATTGATCAAGGCGACATTCATTACCCATGGATTCCACTTCTCTTAACCATGTATTAGTAGCATTCACAAATTTTATAAAGGCACTTATTATCTGCATATTGAGGCTGTTCGAATACCCTATTACACTTTCTTAACAATGTCGCACACCCAACCTCCTAAAGGCTCGTCTTAACAAAAGGATCCCTTCTTTGTATGAAAGCGGTTTCAGCAAATTAAATGTAGCAGGCTTTCTTTTGCACTTCCTCATAACAAGCACAACCTTAAAATTACTTTCTCCTCCCTCCTCCACCTACATTCCCCCATGTCAAGCTGCATAAAGCGTAGCCTGATTTATCTCTTTGTAAAAGGAAAGCGCGTGATACACATAATGCCATATGATCCTAGTCCTAAAATAGAACGGTGAAAGTGGCAGACTGCTTTTTTGACAATATTACGGAATCCTTCTGAAAAGACTTTAAGGGCCTGACTACGACTTTGGCAGATGGGATACTCCGTCACAAATGTGGCAGATATCCCGCCTGCCATTTTACAAGTTCCATAGGATATAATGGAACTTGTAATTCAGCAGACAGGATATCTGTCACGTTTGTCATGAAGTATCCCATCTGCGAAGGTCGTAATCAGGCCCTAAATGTAGATCGTATTTGACACAAGCTTTGGAAGCAGTATGGGTGGTGTCCACTTCCCAGACTTGGTTTAGGTTTAAGGACTCCAGAGAGCTCAATATCCTTGAGGCTAAAGGATTGGAGGCAGAACGTTGTGTCTCTTTCTACACAGTGGATTTTGAAGAATTGTTATTTGCTGTTCCCCCAGCAGTGCCAGAAGTTTGACTGATATGTTTCTGTTTGGCTTAATAGTCGGAATTCAATCCTTATCTGAGACCTAGCTAATTAATTTAGAAGGTTAAAAAGCTTATGGAAAAGGTTACTCTGCATCACATCAAAACCTTCTGACAACTTCCCCCAAAAGCCCCGCACCCTATGTCATGGAAGGGAGAAATTTTGCCTTGATCACAAAGTAGTTTTCCCTATGACAAACATAAATGAAGTTGCTTACATTTTTGAGTGGCTATATAAATACAGTGGCTTACCATTCCTTGAAGCCAAATGCCAAGGTACCTGTATGTGGATAGGATGTTATATATCTGTCACCTAGGTACCGTTTACTTTTCTTTACTATTTTTAGGCCGAAAGTAGTCACTTTTGACTTAGAGTTGTTTACTGCTATCTCATTTCCATACCTATATTGGACCTGTTTAGCAAGCCTGTGTCATCGACATATTGTAATAACCACAGTGGCCTCCAACCAGTTGTAGAGGAAAGGCCTGTCATCCAATATGCTATGTTGCATATTGGCCTCCTATACATTAAATAATGCGAGGGCTAGCACACAAACCTGTTTCAGACCATTGTTTATGGGTATTTTATGTGAAAGATAAGAACTGTCTCCTAAGTTTAATTGAATCCATATCCTACAGAACAGAGACTACATTGCTTTCTGCAGGAAAGGAGGGATTGCACAAGTCATTTTTTTCCAGAGATAGATATGATTTGTGCAGTTAAAAGCTGTGTTAAAATTAATAAACTCTGCATAAAGCAGGTGTGATGTTCCATCACTATGGACATAGCCGTGATATTGTCCAGGGGTCCACAGTATGTTATGAAATCAGGCATTTTTGGTCACCTATTTATTAGATGATAGACTATTGGGACTGGGAGCACACCATCCTCCCTTCTTTTGACAACTACCCTTTTTACTTGTTTGGTGTATACCACTAAAGTTTAGAGGATGAGTTAGAACAAAAAGCCTGCTGCGGTTCCTTATGTTTTTGGGAGAGCTTTTATTCTCTTTTTGGTATAATATTGTGTCATTCGTCCCCCATAAATTAAAAGGAAAGCTATTGGCTTTGCGAAAGATCTGTTTTCCATTTTGTAAAGTTAGGATATTCTAAAATCTTCTCCCATCTTTGGTTTTGACGGTTTCATGTAGGGCTTCACAATTCCAATTGCTTAGCAGCCATGTAGCTTTTTGTATTGCATTCTTTTTTTTAAGTTGTTCTAAATTTGTAGAAGGAATAATGAGACTAAGTCCAAAATTACCTTGGTTCCTGCCAATGTCTCATGCACGTTTGAATCTGCTGCAGCACTAACAGTTTGGATGAACAATTTGATTGTCAGAAGGTAGGTGAGTTCAGTGCCTGTAAAAAGAGGGAGTCATAGGTATCTAATCCGTTACAAACTAGAACTGGGGTCTCCAACCAATTCTGAGCTAAGTACTACTTATGTTCAATGAAAATCATCCTGAGCTACTACATTTCTTAGTGTTGTAATTGTGACCATATAGGCTAATATTTCATTAGTGGTCACATTATGCAAGACTGTCAGCAGTGATCAACTCAGTACATCAGGCAGGGTTGCCAGCAGTAGCGTAAAAAAAAAAGGCTTTATGAATTTGTAATGCCTCATTGGCAGTACATTACAGGCATACCAGCAGCACCTCAGCACCAAGGTATTAATATGAGCAATAAGTCTTCCCAATGTCACATGATTTATTTCTCAAATATATTTTGCAAATCACTAATTTTTCTCCAAATATCCGCTTATGAATCCAGAAAGTACATACATGTTAATCTGGAATGCGTTTTTTAATTTTAGTAAACCTATATTAATTCAGTCTAGCTAATGCTTCTAATTTTATAGGGTGTGCTGTAAAAAGTAGAATTACAGATAAATGGAGAGCTACCAGTAGTCCGCAAGCTACCTGTTGGAGATGCCTGACCTAGAATACCCTCTTTGAGCTGGGAGAATGTTCCAAACAGAACCTTGCTCGGTGACCGTGACTGAATCATATTCACAATCACTTTGGACAAGGTGCAGGTTGAAATCCCCAGTTACAACCAGTTCTGACATATATTTTTCAAGATCCTCTGCTCTTCTTCCAAGAGGAGTGGGTTTACAAGCAAAGACTTCAAATCACACAAAAAAACGAGAAACGTAGGAACATATAGATACCCTGTTTCCTGTAGGCAGACGATGCCCTGGTTTAAAGCATCAACGTGGCCATCATTGTCTAGTGCAGATCTCTACGAGCCCCTCAACTTCAAATGAACATAATGATAAACTCTGTTTGCCCAGAATATAATCATTATAGGAGTTGACCTGACCTTTAGAGCTTCGGGAATGCAAAGCCAAGGCACATATCTCTGTTCATGTGCCAGCCTGCACCCCGTAACAACGTATTTTTAAACTGCTTCTTTTTTCCTTGGCTAAACCCACAGGGCTTCTTGCTGCCTTTAATACTGGTAATTAAGCCTGGTGTCAGTTCGGGTCTTGAGCCATGATTTACCTCATCAACAAAGATCTTGGAATGCCAGTCTAAGGTTTACGTCACTCGGATGTGCCAAGGTAACTGTAACGGTGCCCTGAGGTCTTCCTGATAGCGGATCGATAAAGCTCACACAAAGCATTGCAGCCGAGCCAATATTTTGTGAGACTGGGTTGGCTTTAAAGAGGCAGATCCTATTACCTGTATTCAGAACAGCAGCATTTCTTCTTGAATCATACCTTGGAGTGAAAATAGGCACCATCTCTAGTGCACTCTACAGTAACAGTTCATCAGTCGCACTTGAAAATAAAATTGTTCTGATTCCCACACACGAGGGGAACCTTTCCCCATGTCCCAACATTATTTTTTTCCAATCACCTTGATGCGTGACATAACTCGCCCCATCACTCATGCACATTTAACAGGCAGCTCACTTTCTGATTAGAGAGATTCTTGTGTTGTAGCTAGGCTGTGAGTCTAATAAAAAACACCCCCTGTGCTATATTTAAGTAGGTAGTTGGCATGAACAGCCACACGCAATGGTCGCAGATAGGATGTGCTTGAGGGTTGTGAAGTTGACGTCCCTTAGGTTCACAGTATGCGTGGTTATCCAGTTAGGCCCCAATGCAGCGATTCTGCTGCTGGAAAGAACCCTTGTAGCTAAATATATAAAGGAAGAAACTTGAGATATTAGATGAAAGTGCATGGGCGTAAAGCAATCCCATATACTGAAGGACTGATAAACAGCCACTTTGAAAGCGGAATTGAAATATATTTACATTCATGTTCATGCTTGCCTGTTTTCCAGGTTCTGTACAAAAACAGACTCCTGGGTGAAAGTTGGGTAAGGATGTCCTGGGAGGTTATCACCACACCATGTTGACAGTTTGCTTGAAGAGTGAAGCACAACATGAACAAAATAGAGAGAAATGACATAAGATGAACGTGGAGCGTCATCTGAGATGGAGCACCTAGTGGTGCAGTCAGTAGCGTGCTGTAAGGGTAGCCTGAGATCAGGTGTCAAGAGGTACAGTGCAAGAGACCGAGCTTGAGGATGAAGCCAGGAAGATTCTGGAACTTGACGTTGAAGAGAAGTCGGGCGGAAAGGGGGAACAAACCACAGACGCTCGTTGTAAGGGACAAAAGGCCGCTTTAATAGAACAGGTCTGGTATCAAACAATAACCTTGGCTTTTTGCCTCACAAAACTACAAACCTCACTATACAATATTTCTCTCCTAACCCCTCCCCCACCCTCTAAACTTTCCACTCCCCAAATCGCCCTTGAACAATCCCTTCCCCATCTGTCCTGCTGCCCACCTTCTGCAGTTACCCATGCCTTTCCTCCCTCGTGCCCCTTGCTAAAACCTCCCTGCCCTCAAATCTTTGTCATCATCCCCTTCCCCCCCAAAGCCTTTCCGTGTAAATCCCCCGCCTCACCAGACCTGCCTACCAGCGGCATGAGCAAACTACACCAAATACTCAAAGAGCAATAAATATTAGTACACATCATGCAGAAAACAACCTGCCCTATTATAGCCTAACTAAGCCAAAAAAAAACATTTATATCTGGAAACAAATAAAACCACCCTTTCCTACCATCAAAAAATCAAAAATTAACCAAATCAAAAACTAATTAAAGGGAGGGCGGGTGGGCCCAAAAACAGTACCGCCTCCTGGGTGTGTACAATGGCCAAAAGAGGCCGCCTACTTCCAGCCCACTCCTTATATAACCACCCCAAGGACCTATCCTGTCTACTTAACCAATAGATTTCCCTGATCTCCCTGTGGCCCGTCCCACCTGCCCGATAAGCCCAGGGGGAGACCGGGTTAAACCTCGGCTCCCCCCAAACCCTCTTTGAGACATTGAGGGTTATTTTTGTGAGGTGTTTGAAAGTAAGTCGACCAGCTTATAGAAACTGTGGATTTCTAAAAAAAAAAGCCAAAGTGAATAATTTCAGTCCGCTGTGACTGAAAAGAAGAATACAGGAAGGGACCTCAGTTGTAGTTGTTTTGGGGTGTTGAACACTGAACCAAAAGACAACAGTATCCCAGCCCACAATCCGACTGGAAGGTAGTCCTGTAAATTGCAGTCTGTGCTAACTGGAACAGAACACCACACTGAGTAGGCCTCCGAACAGCGGGATGAGATCTCATGTGCGGATAGGATTAGGCAGTGCTGCATTAGAAGCTACATTAAGGAATGGACGTTGAACCTCGGCATGGGAAACCGCAAATTGTTCTTGATTTTCTGCCCAGGACCTGTTTCTTCTCGCTCTCTGTCCAAAGTATCAGGCACCCTCTTGCTTTCACATGTAATGGATGTTCATATAGGTTGTGAGTTTTTTACATTTTGAACTTGATTCTGTATTATGTTCACATTTTGAGAGATCCAATGTATCTTGTGCCTGCTGAAGGCACTTCTGTTTTAAGTGTGCAGATACATATTGCAACAGGAATGCCCCCTGGTAAAGAAGATATTCTGCGTTCTTCATAGTAACTTACTGTAAATACAGGAGACTCTAACGACAACTTGGAACATCCAGCAATATTTTAAAACATTTTGTTGACAATTTATAATACTTTATGAAATGAGCCTTGCATGCTGATCAGTTCAACGGAATTCCATTTAAAGCACTGCTTCTAGATGCACAGTACATTTATTTAGAACAATTTCTGTAACAGAGCAACGATGTAATTAAGTGATTTTGACTGTGAAGAACTAAGCCAAGAGCCTGTGAAAATAATGCAACTTTGCCCTAGGGTAAAAACCTTTTAGACACGTGCGTGATTTCTTAAACTGCCCTTTTTGACTTGGGATGCGCTTGTAGTAATGCATAGCTTTTCTAGAAAAACTTTGATGTTGTCCTGGGTTAATAAAAAAAAAAAGTGTCTTCATGTTTTCTGGGGTTTTTCATGACTGATTTTATGGTATCGGTGGCATGTATATAAACTGGCACAGGATCATAGTTGGCAGTGGATGTAACCGGACTAATTGCCAGGATTACATGGTTACAGAGTGCATGCAAGGTCGTTTTTGGCCCCGATTTTTTTTTGTTGCAATTGGGAATCGGTAGTATTGGGTGCGTCGTGAAGAGAGATGGATAGGAATGAGTTATTTAGGTAATTTATTATGGGGTTTTATAGAGATCAGAAGTAAAAAATGAAGGACTTCCAAGAGGTTGACCTTCTGCTTTTGGGAAGGGGGATCGCGGGGTTTGGGGGTGTGTATTCACTACGCTTCTTTTATTTAGAAGATTGAATAAATCATCCAGGTCACTTGGAATTTGTCACAAGAAAGTTTGTTGCTCTCACACTGTTGAAATATTTGACCGAATGACCTTCTCTTAATATTTCTCACATAAGTTAAGCCATTTTCCAGTAATGTTTTCGTTTTTTGTAGAGAAGAGAGTGCTCGGCCTTGCTTTCTGATACTTACCACAAGTGTTTTTGAAAGTCTTTCCTTATGCCACCGATCTCAATTGTGGCCATTTTAATTCTTGCATGTGGGACATGAGTGCCTCTTACCCGTTTTCTCTTTTTAGACGGAAACTCATTTGAAGTTTCCGGCCATTCTTCTTTTCACATCTAGAGCGCACACTGCTGAAACCCCCCCTTGGACATCTGATTGACACCGGAAGCATGCCGTCGCCCATGCAGACGTACCTTCGCCATACAGACGTGCCCGCACTCTTGTCACCTGACATAACCTCACTCTGATAGTCTGCTCTCCTTGTCTTTTTAATTTTTATTATTCTTTTCTCATTCTTTAGATTTGTTTCCCGTAGTAAAATTATTTTTGTCTTAAAATGGTTTTTAGAATAGGTGGAGGCCCCAATTATGAACGAGAGCCAAAAATCCCATTAATAATGAGAGACAGAAATACAGCACCTTCGAGCAATACTTTATGAATCAGTTGTGCCTGTGTCTACAGCACTGGGTGGGTGCCAAACCGCTGACTCAGTAGAAAATGACGCCCGTTGTAATCTCAATTCCCTGGAATTCAATGACCTCGTGTTGAAAACTTGCTGACCAAGATTTTTCAATTTGTTCTGACTCTCAGAATTTTTATTCCCACAGCAAAAACTGATATGTCACCAATGAAAATATTTTGGCATTTGGTATTCACGGGTATTTAGTACGAGCATCATCAAAAGAAAAAAAACGAGCACTAGCAAAGACAGTAGATCTCCTCTATGGAAGACCTAGCCCCGTTCTAGGTCGAGAGCACAAACACTTTTCCACCTGTTGCAAGTATTCTGTGGGCTTTTAACCGTGCCCGTCTCATGCCCATCACTTTCACTCATTCGTGGGCTTGCCTCTCAAAAATCCCCTAATGTCATTAGTAAATGCTTTACGTTTGTCTCCCCTTGGGTCTGTTTTGTTACCGCCTCGCAGACTGACTCTATTACATTGATTATTGCATGATAACCAATATACTTCAGCATGGGCAAACTATTTTTTTCTTTTGTCTCACCTCTTTGTGCTCCATGGCGGCCATGATGCTCACAGCGCAGAACAGCCGCGCAAACTCCATCTGTGGTATTGAAGCACTGGTCAATTTGTTCACACTGTTACCTAATCAGATTAATTTCTTTTGGCTCTTCCCTTCACACTCCCTAGCTTTCACAAAAACACTTGTAATTGATAAATGCTTTTTGGAAAAAAAGAAACAGAAATCCTCAAAGGGGCTCTCCCGACACTGCGGGAGAGCTGCAACTACAATATTCACTGCACCTGGGGAAACTCGCCCCATAATGTTTTGCAAGCATTCTTTTACAATTTTTTTTGCCTATAACACAGGCTGTAGGGGTCCTAGGACAAATGGACCACCAACAAAATGTTCAGTACGGCACACTCATTCTGTCCATGTCTTCTTTGGGTCCCCACACTAGGTTAGTGGGGACCCCAAAATAATAACCTTTCCTCTATTCAGTGTCTTTTTAAGCTCTATTATGCTGGAACTTTTGTTTTACAGCTGAGTGTAGTTGTTTTTTTTCAGGGTCTTGTTTGTAATATTGTTGCAGTAGGCCTGCCAGCTCTGAAAATGTGTAATGCACAATGCCCTCTAGGATATATGCTTGCTTTGTATTATTTTCTTCTATTCTGTTCACACGTGATTATGCCCTCTAGGGTCTAACTATGTGGTTAGATGATCATGTTTCTTATAAATGCTATTTTTATTGTGGTGTTCTCTTGGGGCTGTTCTGAGCATTCCAGTAAACATACTACAATATTTGCAGCTCTTGGAAACTTGCCCCATAATGCTTTGCAAGCATTCTTTTACAAAACATTTTTGCCCATAACTCAACCTGTGGTGGACCCCAAAATAATAACCCCACACACCTTTCAGTGTCTTTTTAAACTCTCTCATGGCTTGTACTTTTGTTTTAGAGCTGGGAGTACTTTGTATTTGAAGGGTCTTGTTTGTAATATCATTGTAGTAGGCCTGCGAGTCTTGAAAATGTGTAATGCATTACACCCTCTAGGGGTTAAATATATGGTTGCACTGCATGTTATTCTGCCATTCTGTTTTCATGTGGTTATGCCCTCTAGGGGCTAACTATATGGTTACATGACCACGTTTCTTAAAATTCTATTTTTGTTGTGGGGTCCTCTAGGGGCTGTTCTGAGTATTGCAGAGTCAACATACTACAATAATCGTGGCACTCGGAAACTCGCCCTATAATGCTTTGCAGGGCATTCCTTTTACAAAACTTTTTTGCTCATAACTCATGCTGTGGTGGTCCTAGGACAACGGGACCACCTTCAAAATGTGTTCACCACAATGTGCACTTTGTCTAGATCAACTCTCGGGTCCCACACTAGGTTAGTGGGGACCCCAAAATAACCCATCCCACCATTCAGTGTATTTGTAACCTCTCTTATGAGTGGAACTTTTGTTTTGCACCTGGAAGCAGTTTGTGTTTTAAAGGCCTTATTTGAAAACATGTTCCAGTAGGCCTACTAGCCCTTTAGTTATATTCAGGGCCACTGGAATTATGTGGCAGAAAGGACCAAAATATGTGGCAGGGTTGAACAATTAATGTGGCAAAAGAAGTCCAGTTATAAATTTACAATGCCAATAGCTCCAATTCAAGTAAATGTGAGCCCTTTTGCATTGCAAATGCTTGTTCATTTTCTTTTAGGCACGTTGTATAGCAGCGTGGCTTCTGGGCGACATGGCTAAAAGTTAGAAAACAGCAGTCCATTTTCCTAGTGTGGAATTATTTTCAGCATGCACCAAAAACAAAAAATAATTATCTTACTTCTGAGCTGAAGTTTACCGTGTTGGCCCAACATAAAGACAGCACCATAAAGACCATACTGCGCAGGAAGCGCTGCCCCATTTGCAACTTTGTAGTATCTTAAAACCTGTTGAAGTGACTTTTGAGCACTTTTTCTGTGGTGTAACAGGTGTGAGGAATCAACAAAGGAGGAGGTGGGGGTGGACGGTCTAGCAACAACTGGGGAGGGGCATACAAAACAAGCAGCATCACAGGGAGAGGATGGGAGAGCAAGCAAAAATGCAGGAGAGGGTAGGGAAGAAGGGGAAGCTAGTAAAAGGAAAAATAAATATATCTGAAAGTGATGGGCAGTGGAAGGACTTGGGCAAGGGAAGCAGCACTTGGGCCATGCTCCAGGGTAGGGACTAACACTCAAAGAGGAAGTGAAGCTGGCACTTGCTGACTAAAGAGAAGTAATAAAATTAGACTGATGTTGACGCTGACCATTGGCAAGCAATTGGCAGTTTCCAATCCGCCCCCCCTTGTATTTAAAACAAAATGTCTTGTAAGTGACAGTTCATGCGCTGTCTCAGTCGAGACCTAAAGTATAGGGTGTGGAGGGAAGGACAGGGAAGTCTGTTAAAGAGGCAAAGGTGCCCATCAAACATACTGAAGGGTTTAAAAAAACTAACAGTGGGCCCAAAACATTTAGGAGTGATAGGGGGAAAGTCTTTAAGGAAGGTTGGGGGATGTACCCCGCCTGAGGAGAAACAGCATTTATTTCACAGACTTTACCAAACAAGACCTTTACCGCACAGGTAACTATTTGTACCTTTACCACAAAATAATATACAGGTAAGTATTTTTGTTAAATGGCATACTTGTTATGTTATTTAAAAAAGTGATTTTAAGTTTTAAGGTTGGGTAAAGGTAAAGGAGGTGATGGTGCTTTGAGGGTTCAGGAACGCTAGAGGCGAAGGAAAGTGAGGGGGACTTGAGGGTTCAGGAGTGGGTAGAGGTAAAGGGAGTTGAGGGTGACTCAAGGATTCGAGAAGGGTAGGGGTAAAACAGGGTGAGGGTTACTTGAGAGTTAAGGGTGGGTAAATGTAAAGGCAGGTGAGGTGACATGAGGGTTTAGGGGTGAGTAAAAGTAAAGGGAGGTAACGTGCAAATTTATGCATCAGGACTGGGTAGAGGTAAAGGCAAGTAAGAGTGATTTTAGGGTTTAGGAGTGGGTAGAGGCAAAGAGGATTTTAGGGGTTTAGGTAAAGGTGAAACATAAACTCTTGAAATCACTGTGTGTTTAATGATAAATAAAAACATCCTCTAAATTATGAGGAAACCAACAAATAAGTAAATGTGATACATTGCAAACATAATTCAGAAAAAAACACATGCTGTCTGGCAACAATCTTAAATGAAGGAAGCATGTTTACACTGTCATTATCACAAGTGACAGGTGGCTAACATGTATGTTTCGGGAATTAGTCACATGCCCCAAAGTTTCATTATTGCTAGTTGTTTGCGTTGCGCTCATGGAAGTACCGAGAAGTGCAAGCTTCAACTCTGATGGTTTCATACAGAACAACATTTGCAAACTGGGAAATGGGAGATCGTGACAAAAAATATTGAGGGAATGTATTTTCTCCATTGGCTTACCTTAAAGTAGCGGTAGTTTTAGGTGGGAAACACAGAAAATAAAGCAGTTTTTGGTGTAAAAAGACTTGGAGGCTGCCGCTTGAATCAGATTATTACAAGCAGCCACACATGCATGCTGTCTCAGGCAAGACCTAACGATGATGCATGAGACCTGAAAGTGAGTCTTTCCTTACTAAGGCCTTTCCATGACTCAAAGCACAAAAGAACAGTCTGAACTTGCTGCTCAAATGTGAATTTACTTTAAAAAACCAAACACAAGAGGTGCCTGGCAAAATAGGAATAGTTTGTTTAATTAAACGTTCTGGCCGGGAGAGCAGTTACAGGATCGGGGTCTGAAGAATGTCTCTCAATGTACATCGGATTGCAATAGGTTTTTATACATTTCTCTGAATACCATAAAGCAATAAAAACATTCCTTTTTTGGTTAAAAGGCGAACAGTTGTCATTGAGTCCTACCTACAATTCCAGATAAAAAGTGCAGGTGGGCCTCAACCTTGCATGGACACCATTTGGATCATCGAGTATGTGTCCAGATGTCCGGCTTGAGGGGCGCTTGGTTGCTGCGTGTGCTGTGCTCTGGTTGGCTGAGTGTACCTATTTACATGTGGCCTCTATCTTTATGTTTTGGGAATGCAGGCACCCCTCAGGTCATGTGTGTTTTATTTGGGCCAATCTCCTGGGATCATTGTAGTGTCATTGCGCCTATCTGTGGGATCTGATCTATGTTTTTCTGTTTGCGCGTTTGCCTGCCAGCTAAGTGTTACCCTACCTGTGACCTGTCACTCAGTAACCTCAGGCCTGGGTCTCAGATGTACCTACATGTCGGAGTTGATGAAGAGTTCACGACGGGGAAATCTAATAGTGGTTATGCAACTTTGTTATTTTATATGAATGTATTGCTGTGTGCATCAACATTGATTAATCCAATATTCACAAACTCCTCCTTGACTGTTAGCAGCACTGAAGGAGATGCAGGACAGCCTTCCTGTTAGTATTTTCACTTGGTACCTCCTCCCATAAACCAAGCGCTGAGAAGCAAACTTAAGATGAATGCAGCACTCCTAAAATCCCTAGGTAGATGAGAAAGGCATTTTGGCCCTCATTATGACCCTGGTGGTCAGTGGTAATATGGTGGAAAGTACTGCCAACAGGCCGAAGCCAAACCGCCAATGTACCACACTGACCGCCACGGCGGTAACAGCTGCCGAGCTGGAGATATCAATCTCCAGCCCAGCAGCCGTCACTGTACCGCCTGCAGGATAATGACCCCACCTACCGCCATGGTTTCCGTGGCTTCCTTACAGCTACGAAAACCATGGCGGTAGGCACTCTCAGTGAAAGGGAATCTTTTCCCTGTCACTGACAGAAGTCTTCCCCACCCCCCTTCCTCTCCAAGCCCCCCCTACATTCAAGCCCCCCCTTCACACACATACACCCATTCCTACATGCATCCATGCAATGTACATCCATTCACACACACATCTGCACACACTTTCATGCAGACACGCATACACAGAACACAACATACACGCACTCACACCTCCATACATGCACATAAATGCAACACAAAGCACACAGCCGCATACACGCATGCACAAACATTCACACACACAACACCCCCCACCCCCTCCCTTGTCTGAGCACCCACTTACTTGTGTTTAGGGGGTCCTCCGGCAGGAGACGGGACTGGGCACTGCTGCCATCAGCAGCGTCCGCCAGCAGAACACTGCCAGGCCATATTATGGGTCATAATATGGCTGGCGGCGGTCTACTGGAGTGGTGCTGCTGGTTGCAGCAGTGCCACCTTACCGCCATCTGCCGGCATGGCCACAGCTGGATTTCCGCCAGAAGGTCATTATACAGCGGACGCCTGGTAGCTGCGGCGACGGTCTTTTGGCGCCCGTCGCCGCTGCAGAAGGCGTTTTTTACCGCCAATATCATAATGAGGGCCTATCTGTGTTAAAATATCAAAAGTAGGTAATTAATTTCCATTATTTAGCTTCTAGCAGTGCACTCAAGTTGATAAGCTCAAACCTATCCCCAGAAAGTCTTAATTGTGGTTAGCATTTAACCCATTGCAGAGTTTCAATGAACATTCTCACTATCCTCAATGTCTCCTACTTCCAAACATTGCAGGCATAAGGCACATAATTATTGGTTTCCTGAGGCATAAAATGAATATAGAGCGAAATGGTTCCTCCAAAGTGCAAAAGCCCACTTATTATCAATATACCACCAATCAAAAAACATGTAGGACCCTGATTACGAAAGACCTGGCTGTTCACTATTGTGTCCTTTCATAACACACAGCAATATTTTTTATTATCTTTGTTCAGATGGGTTGAGTCTTTCCATTGCAGCTTTCTTCCATAGTTTCAGATGCCATCTCTACAGAGAGTCCTGTAAGCTTCTTCCAGTTCGTGGCTATCACTCCCTACACAATGAAAAAAACTTAATATATTACTATACATGTTTTAGTATTTACTTTTTCCCCATATACCCAGTCCAAGTCATAGAATCACTAAGATATGTCTGTCAGAAGAACAGTTCTAACACTTCCCTTAATTGCTGCTAGCCTATGTATGTATGAGGAATTTCTATAGTACAGACCTAGCCAAAAGGCAGTAGAGCACTGTATAGCTCCAAAGACGAGCATGAAGTCAACAGGTGAAAGGAGAGGTAGCTGGTTTGTGGACTTTAATCCATTATGGCGTAGTGTTTTTCAAAGAAGTGCTCTTACAATTCTTTCCTCGATTGGTGCAGATTGCAGTGGCCCTAATGGTAAAGGGATGTTGTTTCTGATTATGGGTGCATAGATGGTAAAGTGCAGCTGTCTTGTTTTTTCTTTTGTACTCTTCTTGGTCTTCAGTCTGATGTCCTGGCTGTGGGTGTCATATATGCATTGTCCTGCAGTTGCCCTAAATGTGTGTAGCTTGTCAAACGATTACCAATAGCTTCCAACCCTAATCCGTAGCCCTTTGCAGCATTTCATAAATATTCAATGGGGTCTAGTACCACCCTGTCATCACCTTGAAATCAGATCCCTTCTGCTGCAGTTCGCTGCTGTACTATGCGTCCCTGCCACAAGCCTTACCATTTTCCTCTTGATATTTTCTTGTGCAGTAACTTTCCCACCACAACATGTACTAACAATCTGTTCTCTCCTGGGTGCTCTAATTTATTTTATTTTAGTTTTGTTTATTCATGCTCCCTGTACCAAATGTTTGTCTCCGTGAAAGTGGTGATCATGCCCCCAAAGGGTGTTATAATTCAAGTGTATAAATGTTAATGCCTAAATCTCTCATTTTCTGCTTTTTCAAAATAGACTAGATTCGTCAAATGACCTGTTATATGCACCCTGGAATGTCAACTGGAGTCCATCAGTCTCTCTCCACTTGCTAGGGAGAAATCAGTTGGCATTAGAGGCAAAGGATAATTATTTTCTGGCAGTATACCACAGACCTATAAAAAAGATCTGATTATCTGAATGATCTGACTAAATTTGGCAGCTTGAGACTTCTGAGTATCCACATTACAACCTTCAGTACTCTTCACACCACTGCCCGATCCATATGGCTCCAATGTTTGCTTCACTTTCTGAGAGTCCATTATTCCACTTGGCCCAGTTGGATAGCCTAATAAGAGTCCCTGACATCTGGGAATTTCAGACCCTTCTTGGGAGATGCTAGTATCTTTGTTGCTAACCTCAACTTATTGTCCTACCACATGGACCTCAGAAAATCTACTTCTGTATTTTTAGGAGCAGGTTTTGAAAAATGTATAAACATAGTGGGAATATATTATTTTTTTTATTTCAAAAGCAGGAGGTGTACAAGTTATGCCTATTTTATTTAAGTCCCTTCCAATATCCTATATTATTTAAGAAATATTGCTGCCGCAAAGTTCATCATCTTGGTGTTCAATTGGCCACATAATACTGACCCTGTTGGTTATTGACAACAAAAAAGGACTCGTCCGTAAGGTAGGTTATTTTGTGCTCTGCCATGTTCAATGGAATCGACTCTGATTGCTGCTTGTTTATTTTAAAGCCTGAAATTGCCCGATATTCATCTAATTAATAATTTTCACTTGGGGATAGAGTTAGCGAGTATTGTAGAAAAATTACGTCATTTGCAAACAGACAACATGTGTTCGGTGTCCCTGGACTAAAACTGATTCCACTGATCTCCTTATCTGCCCTTAATCTATAGTTAGCTTAAACAGCAGTGGGACACAGGGTTGTCCTTGTCACACCCTCACTGTTTACATCCCACCATTATGCTCACCTTCTGTAACTGGCCAACACCAAAAGAAGTAATCACCTTCATCCACGTTTCACCATTACCATGATGGTCCAACTCAAGGTGTCAAAGTCCCTTTTTTTTTTTCCTTTCTTTTTTTTTTTTAAGAATTCAGACATTAGTGTCAACCTCCCCTTTAACTACTCTTCCACTATTACTGAAATACTGATGAAGCTTGATAAAACCCACTTTTTCCCCACATAGGAGAATACTACCTAGGGAGAATGTTTTTCATTCTACCAGTGAGCATCTTCACATAAATGTTGGTACAGTAATGTGATTGTCTGAACTACATTTGACCTGACTGTCATAGAGATCACAATCGCCATGTGAAAGAATGTATAGTATACTGCTCTACGGCAAGCTATCTGAGGGTTGAGCACAGGTTATTTGGGGGTTTACTTGCTCCTTCACCCTGACAAGGGTTGTGGTTCTTGCTTGAAGGGTTTCACTCCCTCAACCAGTAACCCAAATTCTTACAAGACTTAACCCTGTCCTCCCACCACATATCACTCCTTTGTATCAAGTTTCCTGAACTATGAATTGAAATTTAGCATACTGTAGATTTAAGACCCTTGTTTTATTTTTTTAGCAGTCAGGTATATTTATGTACTGTACTTCTTGGAGATGAATCTAGCCACCTCGTCGCTCTTGAAGTTTGTGTTGCGAATTAAGGATGTTCCTCACTCCGTTACAATGGATATAAGCTTTTATTGTGCTTTGTTGTATTGACGCTGTCAGTGCTCCCTCTCCAGCCACTTGTCAACCGCCAACTGACTGTAGAGAGAACACTCCCAGCATCTTGGACTATAGAACACTAACATGACATTCCACAATAATGCAGCAAATGATAATTATTTGGTGTCATGTAAGATAAAAAGAGATTATTTATATTCATGTGATGTTTATTGGATTTTATTCCAGTTTCCTAAAAGTGTGAGTAGTAATTCATATTAAGTCAATATTTAAAACTGGCAGTGCAGTTTCAAATGGGACCGAAACACTGTTTGAGCATAGAGTATCTATGCCCTGGGTGTGACAGAATATGAAAGTATAAAAGTCATGTTTGTACGTAAATCATCCTTTTTATAACCTTCAAAATGGAGGGTGGGTTGCCCTTAGAAGAGATGCTACACCATTGACCGTAGATTATTCTAAAGAAATGTATTTGTAGTTTATGTCAGAGCTAGGTTTGCCTTACGCTATTTACAGATGTTTTAAGAGCGAAAAGATTCTGCCATGGAAGCCCAGTGCAATTTTTCTTACTGTTGATCAATGTTTAATAATATAAACTCTTCTTTGATGTTATAACTTGTCTGTATGCTCTCTTTTTGAATTGTTATACACTCCTAAATTAAGGAGCTTTTAAAACTTTTTTGTGAGCAATTTATTCAGAACTTTGAAAACAAATCTGAAATCTAGGGGCAGAAATTTAGTTTGCATCTCACAGTGTCAGTATTGTACTTTACGGTCATGTTGGTTTAGTGCATTGGATAGCTTATTGATATGCTGTCCCTTCCCTGAGGTCCTGAATCTTTTCTGATAAAGCTGTAAGAAGATTGTAAGAAAAGGTGTCTCTCGGGGGTAAAGACCACCAATTGGTCAGATAATTTCTGGCTGTGTCTTTTTTCTCCTCTTGGTGTAGAGTAGTGTTTTTTAGGCTCTAGGGTGATGAATCCCTTTTTTTTACGGGTAGTCACTGAATATTACACGTCCGGGTTAGTCTTCCGGTCAGAAGACCTTGCCAGATGTTCTCCATTTCATCGATAATTCAGATAAATCTTGCAGTCTTACAGGATGATAAACACCCTGAGTTTCTTATTTTTGCTTGCCTGCTTTTATAGATTTAGAAAAAATATAAGATGTTGTTGGATACCTGTTCCAAAATTGTTGGTGCACCCTATAAGAAGTCTTACCTCCCTGAGCATAACATTTCCTATCGCATAAATCCTTATCAAAATATGAACTACCCATTACCTAGACCGCAGAGCTGAGGACCATGGGGTGTTAGTTACTGGATGTCGATTGGAAAGCCTCACTCTGCCTCGGCTAACCACTTACGCTCCTGAATAGATGCCTTTGTCAAGAT
Source organism: Pleurodeles waltl (assembly GCF_031143425.1). NCBI lineage: Eukaryota > Metazoa > Chordata > Amphibia > Caudata > Salamandridae > Pleurodeles > Pleurodeles waltl. The sequence continues at coordinate 1,018,268,213 of NC_090442.1, forward strand.
CACATTAGTTGAGGTCTCCCCAGGCACAAAGGTTGGAATTCAACATATATTGATTTTTTTTTTTTAGTAGTTGTAATCCAGATAGCAAATAGTCGCTTGTACTTTGAAAGCATTTGGATGGAATACAGGACAGTTAGAAATGAATCCAAAATTGTCTCATCCCACCTTAGGGCTCTCATGGACCCTCAAAGAATTGTGAGTAAGGGACAAGGCTGACTGTGATGCAGCATGGCACCTGCACAATGTGCTTAGGGAATACAAAATTGTAGCCCTGAAAGCTTGGAGAGTAGAAATCAAGGCCCAGATATAGGAGGCCCAGAAATAGATCTGTTGTTCAGAGACACAGAAAAACAACTTTTGCATATTTTGCATGCCTGTCTTTGTGTCATCAGCACATTAAATCCAGATCTTTTTGTGTTGCCGATACTTGTCTCTTTATGTCTAGTTTCTTGCCGCTTGTCCAGCTGGGCTTTCAATTTTTACGTAAAAAAGCAATACGCTGATGTAGGATTGTGTCCGCATTTGTTTTCATCCATGTGCAGAAAAATCCTCTTCTGCTTAAACTTTCAACCTTATGCTTCAAACAATTTTGGGTGTTGTGCCACAATGTCTGCAAGTGTTTTTCAGTCTGATGCTGAACTGACCAATTCCTGTTGTATTTCCCCATTTTCAGGGAATGCTTGGAATATGCAGTATTTACCGCACATAATGGTAATGGTATTTACTGGATGCCATGCTGTAAATACTGCACTCAATTTCATTCAAGGAAAGCATTCAAATATCTTACTCTTAGCGGCTACTCTCATAGACAAGGAGTATATTGGTACTCATACAATAGATGATTTACAAAATATCTGGCAGCGGTATTGCCATTTTTGGTGATCTGGGATAACTCTTTATTGGATTTTACAACTGGGTGCAGACGACGGCTATGTCATAATTTACATGCATATTTTCAAAAATCTTGCACAGTAGCACAATATATCTCTATATATCAGGCACAGCCAGGTGGGAAAGGTAAGTTTGAAAGGTGCCTTATATATGTTGACGTCACTTCCCTCTTCCTATAAAATGAAGAAACCGTTGCCTTCCAGGTCAGGGTCGCCTATAGCATAATTTGCGTGTGATGGGCTGGTCTGAAAGGTTAGTGAGTAGACTAGTTTTTTGGATATTTGTGGGCCTGTTTTATGGTCAGCTGCTTTTCCTTTTGATTTATCTGAAATTAAAACAAATATTGCCTGGAACAAGCTCAAAGCTTTGGGGTTTTAAATACCTTGCAAAGCACCTATACAATGTCTATTTACAAGTTCAAAAGTGCCCCAATTTACAAACATAGGCCACTTTTTTAACCATCTAACAGGGCCACGTGATTTTTGTGCCTGGGTCTATTTTTTGTCCCAGGTTGGTCCTGGTTGCCTTTAGATCTGTGAATAGTCACTAGCATCTTAGACTGTCCGAGAAAAGGAGATAACGTTCTCATATGCTTCTGAATTTAATGCATGTGACCTGCAAAATTAAATGTATTTACAAGGCAAAGCCCAATTTTTGATAATTTATTAAGCTGACTGAACACCAATCAATTCATAAGTATATAGACAGTCCTTGGACATGAAACTCTTGCATCTATGATGCTTGTGCATGGTTTGTATGGGGGGCTTTTCTGTTTTGATTGTCTGCAATGTCTTTCTTGTTAGGGCAGATTTCAAAGAGCTACAATGCATTATCAGCTGCATCCTAATGATAAAGTATTCTTTCATTGGTTTCTGCTATTTCTAGGTGTAACCATGCTGCGCTTACTCGGGCACAAGAAGGGCTATGTGCGCGTCTTGCAGGCAAGATGCCTCCATCACAAACCTGTGCTCGCGATACGAAGAGAAGACATCAATGCATGGGAAAGAAGAGCACCCCTTGCACCAAAACATGTGAAAGAGCTCACGCACCAGGGATTCAAGGTGCTGGTCCAGCCGTCCAACAGAAGAGCTGTTCATGAAAAGGTGAAGTCTAACTGTTGTCTTTATGCACGTCACCTGGTCCACTGATCAGCTAGTCAAAACAAAAAGTCAAATTTATCATTAATTCTTTTCCATTAAATTGCTTTTCTTTATCAATTATTGACATAATCTTGACAAACCTACTTTTACATACAGCTCATATGCATAATTACAATGAAGAATTATAAGCAGAGAAAACAGACATAATCTCATGACTTGCAACATAAAGTGCAGAGTGTTTTTTGATCCGCCATTAGTCTTTGAGTGCAGGGAAATGCAAAATATAGAATTCAATTCAGGAAAACTAGGGGATTCAGCTCCATTTTCTAGGTTCGTAGATGACAGTAGAGAATGACGAGGATTGAGTCGTCGGGGGATTGCTACTTTTTTCGCTTAAAAGTAGCTCAAAGGCATCATAGTAGTCCATTCGTGCAGCTTCTTCAGGGGTATTTTCGCCGCGTGAGGAATCAGTGGGAACATTGCTACCACTGATCAGACGAAGGAAAGTTGAATTATACTTTTAAATATTCAAGCAGGTCCATGCAAGAAATGCATATTTTGTAGGTTTCCATAGTTGAATCGCTCCATATTCAGTTTTGTGGCTTCGGCATAAAAATTCTATTTTGTTACACTGGTACACTTTCTGAATTAAATGACAAACTCTAGCGTCTTCAGATCCTTTCTGTTCAACGAATTTGCTTAAATAAATTGAAAAGGAAGATGTTGCACGTTTTTAAAGGTATCCTGGCAAGGGGAACAATGATTTTATCTTTCCATGTTGTGGAAGATGTTTTTACTGTGTCATTTTATTACAAGACTAAATGCTTCCATTGTGTATTGATGTTTTTGCTGTGAACAGAGAAGCTACAAAATAAATTGATATTCCATTGTAAACTCAGAAAAATGTTAAGCAGAAGATAATTGGATGTGAAAGTCAGTTCGCATAGCCCACCTATCAGTTCCCAAAGATTTTTTCATTGCTTTCGGATTCAACTCAATCTGAATCCAGGATCTTTCCCTTGATGCATATAACTCTTAAAGGGATTAATCCACCAATGATTGATCTGTCTATTTTGTGAGTACTGTGCGAACTGTTTTTTTCACCTTTTCTCTTGCACGCCATGTGATATGTTAGGGGCATGTGAAACGATAGCTCTTTTTTGCAGTAATACTTATTTGAGAATACAATTTGCCGTACTTAATCAGCTGTTACTACAGTGGCTGACTTTATGCAGAATTTAACGTCTTTGGCTTAAATCGCTGACCAGTCTTTGGACACATCAGTGAACCATGACACCACAATGAACAATTGTATTGGTTTATGTTATACATGCTTGAGGTTCTTTGAACGGATATTAGGGTGCTCTTTTATATTTCAGGCCTTCCTTCTTTCGCCACCCCCTCCTGTTGCTGCTGTTCTTTGGAGTGAGAGTGCAGGATGTGAATCGAAGCAAGTTCGGCACGTACACAATGCCTGCTTGCCCTTGTTGTATGTAAAGTGTGATTATGATGCTGCGAAAACCAGGGATGTGAGCTTGTCAACAAGCTAAAGAATCATGACATCTTCAGTAGCACCCATCTCGTGTTGCCAAGCCAACAACCAGTACAGCAGTAATCCTCAAAAGTCGCACAAGATGCTTACTTCTAGCATGAGTAAATGTATATTGAGAGAATATATAATTTCTAAGCTTGTATTTAGCGCAATCACTTAGGGGCAGATGTAGCAAAGGGTTTTACCCATTCTGTGTCTATGGGAAAATGTGTTCGTACATATGGCCCTTAGTGCCCAGTAACAGTGCGAGCCACCAAACCCCTAAGGTTACAGACAAATAACTCACCAGATCAGACTAATGTGGATAAAGTCAGTGCTCCCTGCCAGCCTCCTGCATTGCTAGTCAAGTAACCGTAGTGCGTCCTTGGTTTTCTCTCTCTCTGTACACTCGGGCCCTTCTGAGCTACAGACTGCGCCCCACTAACCAACATCCAGCTGAGAATTGACACCGGGACACTCATTAGCTATTGTGAGCTGTTAAACTGCTAACAAGCGCAAAATCGAATGGTGGATCTTTGCAAACCAAAACGGGGCAAAGAGTTGGTAAATTGAAGGAAACAATTTGCTTGCAGAAAGAAAACCCTGGAAACAGACCACGTATTTCAATTTCTGGAAAAATAATCCCTCACACCTATCCAGAACCGGACACTAAAGGGATACCTGATGGCCAGTGCTGTAAATATGCTTGTTCCGGCTAGAATTCCTGTCTTTATAAATTGACAATCTACAACTTTGACCCATTTGACTACCAACGAACCAACCCTGTCTTAGCACTCATACAAATCACATCAATGCCTCCCCTTGTACTACAGCCATGGCTTGTATCTCGTCCCATTTTGTGCCAGTCCTACATCTCAACAGAAGGATCTTTGTACAAGGACCTTCACGATGGTTCGTACCCCACAACATCTTTAACTTAATGAAGATCTGAACATTGAGAAGAGACCAGATGACCCACCCGGTGATGATTTCAGAGAGCACCCTATAGGCAAGTGGAATGGACGGTCCACCTACCCCAAACACCGTAACAATAGGGGCAGCGTTCCGAGGTGCCCTACACCACTGTCTAAACCCTGAATCTGTAAACTGCTTGCCCCAGCTGACTGATCTTGCGTCAAAGACCAACCCTTGACCTAGACACCACTGGACTGTGGATGGACACCACATGTTCAGACATCTAAACATTCCAAGGTAGTTCACTGAGCTCCTAACTACAATTAGCCATTCACATCCAAAGGCTTGGAACAAACACTCTGACTTACTGGGAAAACAAGCAAAATGCCCACATGATTTTAGACTCGCCAAGGCAACTAGACTCTTCCTGGATCCCCAAATGCTCTATGCATTGAATCAGCTGCAGTGCCTTGTACAATGCTTTGCAAAACCACATACAAAATAAAGTTTCTTTATGTGGGTATTTTGTTGAGCGCTATTGCGTGGCCCTGACAATGTTTGATATCACTATTGAGGAAACTACTGTTGAACTAATTTGGGACCTTAATACATGTCTTTCTTCACGTTTGAGATTTTGTGTAGTTTTAAAAAGCTAGTCTATGCCATTTATCATTTTAACACTGTAAAAATGTGTTTATTTTTCAGAATATGTTTTTGTTTTGTTTTCACAATGTGTTGCATACCGCTGGTGGGTGCGATGTAGTAAGTAGGACTTCACTCTGTATCTGACTTGAGGTGGAGACGTTTGTGTAGCAAGCAGTTGGAAACTCATTTAAATGTGATCCCCTTTGCAATAGAAATCCTGGTCTATCAAGGCTAATATGATGAGTTTGGTGCATCCAGGACTCCCTTGCTGTTGCTTTTTGGACATTTCGGAATTGACTTGTGTGGAGTCCCAGGTAGGCATTGTTGCCTTAATCAAGAAACAAAGAGGTTATGGTTTAATGTCTGATAATCCATTAGTGAATGAAAAGTAAGACTCGACCAAACCTTTAAGAATTCCAGTAGCAGGAGCGGAGTACCGCGCTACTCCAGCTTTGAGGAAGCGAAGATTATTTTAATGATGAACTTCAGCCGATGAGCTGAGAACTGAAAGCTATTTAAGGTTCTTTAGTTGGACCTTGATGTCTTTTTTTTTTTTAACTCCTGCGTTAGCCAAGACCTTTTGATTTTACTAAAATTATATGTGTAATATTCTTATTTATAGGGTTTGTCAACTAGGCCTCTTGATCCATTGATCTGCTATTGTGTCATTCAAATTTTTCTTCTGCTCGCTACAGGATACATGATAGGGCAGTGAGTCTGCCCACTGCAGCAACTGGCCAAATTCACTGTGAGTGATGGCATTCTGCCCTTTAACTAGGAGCACATCTGCACACAAAGTAGTTCCCTTCTATGCCAGAGACTATGTCAATATATGGTTTTTGAGACCAAACAATATTTGTCCTTTTATAAATTATTTTTGGCAAGGGATTGGCAGCTTTCTCAACAATAAAGCGTTGGAAACACTGTAACAGGGAAAAAAAAAACAAGTAACAATGCATCCATAAGGTTTGCAGGCAATGCCAGACTGGCCATTCCAGTGTTTTGTGATGTTCTCAAGTTGATTGTGTAATGTGAATAAAATAATTTTTATACTTCGACCAATTGACCTCATACGTGACCCTTGAGCAACATCATTGAGTGTGCTTTCTGTGAAGGAAGGGGCTTTTACTTAGCGTGCCAAAAAATAACATGAATAGTATCCAAGTTAACTGTGTTTTTGCATAATCTTTGTTTGCAGTTTTAAAATACAAGGAGCGTTATACTTGGACATAGTTTTGAGTGGCTCTTCTAATAATGTACAGCAGTGCTTGTGTTGGTGCCCTAAAAATGTTGTTGAGGTTTGAGGCATGGCTGTCATCATAGTAGCTGCAACATAGTCTCAGAAAAACTCCTGTTCTTCATGTCTTCACTCGCCAAGACAATTTCCTGGCCAGACTTGGCTAACCACACCAATAATAAGTGTGCCTTGCCCCCATGGGCACTACACACAGGCCAGTAGAAAACGTCCTCCACGAATAAGATGATGCATCCCAACAATTGACCTCTGTATCGTGGTGCCAGCACGTGCACTCTCCTATTTAAACCACATTCAGTTTTGCCTTTCTGATCTCAAACTAATGCCCAACCTTAATATCTTTGCCATTCTCCTTATGGAATAACTATCCATTTATTTTCAGAATTGCTTATAGATCCATATCCTTTCGTTCTGTTTAAGGCTGTAAAGGTAAAGAGTTGATTTCAACAAGCAACAGTGACACCCAGAATAAAATCTGGAATTCCTGAAAACATGTTAGGACAATCTTTGCCATTTTTGCCCCTGAGGCCTTTGTATTTAAAACATTTAAACTTCGTACTTGTATAGCGCACTACTCACCCGTTAGGGTCTCAAGGCGCTGTACGCATACCGCTGTGGAACCCCTCCTGGCTTTTCCCAGTGAGGTGCCCACTCCTGGGCAGCCTCCAAGGTGAAGCCAGGCATCCCAGCACTGTTGGGGCCGTTGTGGAGATTAAGCAAGCTATTGCCCAGAGTTACAGAGTGGGACCCATGAATTAGATTAGGCACCGATGTGAGAATTATCAGGTCCGAGGAAATTGAGCCCAGGACCCGCCGAGGCGGGAATTGAACCCTGGTCCCGGGACAGATTTCTGCATCAGAGTCTGCCGCTCTAACCATTGAGCCACACTTCTCCACAGATGGATCATTTGTTCCAAGATCCTCACATACCTTACAGATGCGGCTTGCACTTCAAATAAAACTCTTTTACACAAACGGCTTAACGCCTGGACCTAAAAATATGCACAGTTTTTGTAGAAGGCACGCTGCCTGGCACCACAAATATGTTGTAGTACAAATAAGTTGTGGTGTTAGGCAGGTTGGAGTTGTGGTCTGTTTATTCAACAGCATAGAGCATTGCTCCTCTGCTCAGGTGGATGGAGTCTGAGGTCTCCTGATTCGTTTTCAACAAAACTATGAAAAACAGAAACATTGTTGGTTGGTGGTCTACTCATACTCTGCGTAAGTTGCAGAGCACTGAGCTTTGTGGGATTCCTAATCTGGGGTTCGACGTTCTGCTTCTATTTGCTGAACGTTTCTGCCTTTTAAGGGCGAATGTGAACAATTTGCAGTGTCAAGTAACTATCCTATAATTTGGAGCTTCAGGTAATAAATAAGCCTGCTCCGCCCCTAAACATCAGGCCTTGTTTCATCAGAAATTGGGAATTCAGAGAGCAAGCTTGGCTCCACAAACGCCGGCATGGCCCTAGCTGTCATGGGACATCAAGTCCTGCTTTTGCAACCCCATCACATTGTCTTTGACTAACCAATCACAGTTTATGGGGCCCTACTTATCGACGTGTTATATGGAGCCCTTCCACTGTGGAGTTATATTGCTGAAGCCTTGTCATGGGATGCCTTTAGTAGCAGGCATTAGTGTGCCTTTATATTTTAGTTTTTGCAAATTTACTTTTTACATCATTATGCTTTATCTTGTCTGTACCATTTCCTTCCACCCATTCTACTTTGCAAGCACTGCTTGAAAGTGATGTCTTTCACTATGCCAGCTCGTTCAATCTGCAGTCAATAGCTGCTATCTGGAACCTTGCCTACATTTGAGTAGGATTAAATATAACTGCCTGTATCGTACATGCATGTAAGTAAAAATAGAAGATTGTATACTGCTGAATCGACGCACATTACATTACATTGTACTGTATATCTTTGAAAGGTCATATGCCATGGTCTTACTCTGTTCATTGGAGGTCAGTGAAAATGTTTTCCTTTGCAAATGGTACAACATGTTGCAGCAACTCCAATGTAACACAGGTGACCGTGTTACTTTCATTTGTGACCAGGAGTATGCAAAGGCGGGCGGCATTATTCAGGAGGATATCTCAGAGGCATCTCTAATTGTGGGAGTAAAACGGCCGCCAGAGGATAAGTTAATCGCAAGGAAGACATACGCGTTCTTCTCACACACCATCAAAGCTCAAGAAGCAAATATGTCCTTGTTGGACGAGATTCTGAAACAGGTAAGAGAAAATAGATTCCTGGCAGGTACTCATGTTAGTTCAATAACAGTTTAACTTTGCAACACCACTCATTTTTTTCTCATGCTTTTTCTATTTTCATTTGGTGATTATGTAAAACATTCACCCAGTAGTATTGCAAATATAGAAAAGTAGCGAATGGTGTGTACGTTGTTTGTACAGTGGTGAATCGATGAATGAATAACGTGGGTATAGCGTGGGTTCACATTGTAGATGAAGTACCTTTTACTTGCATCCATCAAGCAGGGAGTTCTTCCATCCCACACTGCTGATGATCTGAAATATAGCCTCTTAGTACAAAACACAAGTACACTGTTCAGTCAATAGAGAGTTTGAAAATGTCACATTAACTTTATTGCTAGCTTAGTCCTTTCATCTTGAGACATAATAGTATTCACTCCATAAATTAAAATTATCCTACGTATGTTCTAATTTTTCTTTAGGAAATTCGATTGATTGACTACGAAAAGATGATGGACCATAAAGGAACGCGAGTTGTCGCCTTTGGACAGTGGGCTGGCGTGGCAGGTACTATTTCTGACTTGTATAAAGGCATTTTATTAAATATTTCAGGAATTTAAGCATATGACAGCTGTTTTTCATTAATGTTATGATTGTTTAAAAAATCTTACTGTAGTTACTTCTTTGACCTAGAAAGTATTAATTTTACGTTCTATATAACCTGTATGTTACTTCACGGTGGATCCTTTCATGTTACCAACTCAAGTCAAATGGAAGTAATTCAGTGTTTTATAGGGAGGACAAACCACAAAATCTTATGTTTATCAGTGCATTTATTACAAAATGCTAAAGTTCCAATCAGCTTTAGTTTCAGAAAGGTTTCCCAATACATGTCTCAGTAAGAAACTTACTTAACATTCCCATGACATTTTCTAAGCATCAGATTTCTCAAATCAATATTATAAACAACATATTTTTCTTTATACATTGGACTAGTTACATGTACAGAGAATTAAAGGGTCTGACAATCTTAGGAGTAGCCAACATTCCTAAAAACATACATACATTACAGTTACAATTAATGGATTAAAAAAACTTCAGCCAACACGTGTTTCGCGGCAATACAGGACGCTTCCTCACAGCTGAAATCATAAAAACAAAATATTGGAATCATTCTATATATTCAATCACACAAAAAAGACACTAGAAGAATACCTTATTCCAAAATCACCTATCACTCATTATTATATTACTACATTCTATTGTACCCCAAAAAATCCTCCCACTTATATTTCTATAATTTCGTAGTGGGTGAACATACTAGTCTGATGCTTATGGTTCCTGATCATTATTAGGTGCCCACCTGGGCACAATCTAATAAGAATACATTATGACACATACCACTCGTAAGGCCCTTTTGTTGATTCCCACCCTCGAAGAATACCACTGTGGTGATGACCCACAATGTGATCATATTTTTGAAATCCAAAACACCCCCATAGTTTTTCAAAGTATCTATGCAACTAGTGATCCCGCGTTTCACATAAGCCAAAATACATGCTCTCAGTCCCATATCCATGAACTCAGAACTCACTCACCTGCCAATTACAGACATATATGCAAAAGTGACTCCTCTACATTTTACAAATAACCAATGTAGGAAGCTGGCCTATTAGTTAGTGAGACAGTGTCTAGGATGCCAGGGCTCTCTAGTGGTAGCTGTGGTGAGCAGCCAAGACTTATCTAAGAAAAGGGTAAAGCACTTGCAATACTACAGCAGTCACACAGTAATTTATCACACATGAAAGGACCCACACAGTGTTACTGTAAAAAAGTACCTTTATTTTTGTAACACTGAACTAGATTACTTATAGGCAGTCCCCCAACTGGAGGTAAGTACACACTATATTTACACAGTAAGTATTTGGACTTAGCATGGAAAAGCAACAAGCATTGGCAAGAAATAGCAGAAAATAGCTAGGGCCCAAGAGGGGGGTCAAACCATATACTAAAATAGTGGAATGCGACGTTAGGTCCCCCAGCCAAGGATGTGGAATAATTAGAAAGGAGGTGGGAGAGAGCAGGACCCCAAGAGGTGAATACCTCGGCAACCCCCAGCGACCAGGAGAATAGAGGTAAGTTACCTGGTCTTCCAAAGGACTAACAAGGGGACTTGGAAAAGGAATATTGCAAGACCAGGGCCGGTCAAGTGGAACCCAACTGTGGATTCTGGATGAAGAGGACCTATGAAAGAAGGGTACGGAGTCTAGTCCGCACAGGAGTGTCCAGGTAGGGCAGAAGCCACTACCCACCGTTTTGTGGATGAAGATCTCGGTCGACAAGGGAAGATGAAGATCCACTGTGGAGCCCAGGAGCTGCAGAGAGGTCCTTGGAGTCGTGCAGATGATGACCCACGCTGGTTGCTGGATCGCAGATGGTTAGTGGTGAGGAGGACCACCAACAAGCCTTGGCAAATGCAAATCTGGGCAGAGGAGGATTTGCAGAGAAGAACAGGACCAGCAAGGTCCTGGGTACTCAACCCTTGGAGGGAAGTCCGGGCTGACCCTCAGCAGGCGGGGGAGCCAGCCTAGCAGTCGTAACCCCCACAAGCAACAGGCACAGTAAGTTGCAGTGAGGCCCAGTCAGGACACCTGGAGAGGAGTCCCATGTCACTGGAGCAGCAGAGGAGAGGCCGGGGCTACTTGGAGCCTGAAAATCCCTTGCAGCCAGAGTTAACAAGATTTGGTTGCTGCAAGAGTTGTGGTGCACAGGGGTACTGTCCTGCAAAGAGAGGAAAGGGCTCACCGTTTCCCACGTTGGACAGCAGGTAGAGAGGACTAAGAGGACGATTCAGAACCACCACCTGTGTTGGAGACTTTTCCTGTAGCCGGATGGCAGAAGATCCCAGCAGCTGGACGCCGTTCCCTTAGGTGCCTTCGGATTCAGGGGAGTGACTCCTTCAAGCCAAGGTAGATTCCTTCTTACTTCTTTAGTGTAGCTGAAGTCTTGCTTACGCCAGAAGATGCACAGCCATGGAAATGTTGCAGTTGCTGGAAGGAGCAGGGAAACAATGTTGCAAGGTAAGATCATCTCGGGAGTTGCAGGAGTGTTTGGTTCCTGTGAAGTCCAGCAGCAGTTCCGGTGGCCAGGAGCAGAAGAGGTCGCTGCAGAGGAGTCCTGATGGAGTCCTGCACACCAAATATGGGGACCCACCTGCCAGGGACTCCCTAAATAGCCCTAATAGGGGGCTTGGTCACTTTGCAGGGTGACCACCTATCAGAGGGGATCACTGACATCATACACCTGTCCTGACCAACCAGATGCTCCCAGGGGCCTCTGCACATTTTGTTTCCAAAATATAAGAATCAAGTGGCCACCTGGAGGAGCTCTGGGCACCACCCCTGGGTGGTGATGGACAGGGGAGTGGTCACTCCCTTTTCTTTTGTGTGGTTTCACACCAGAGTAGGAACCAGGGCTCCCTGAACTGGTGCAAGCCATATTATGCAAGGAGGGCACCAAATGTGCCCTTCAAAGCAAGCCAGTGGTGTGGGGAGGCTACCCCTCCCCAGCCTTGAAACACCTATTTCCAAGGCAGAAGGTGTTGCCTTCCCCTCCCACAGGAAATCCTTTCTTCTGCCTTCCCCTGCTTGAGCTTTTCAAGCAGCAAGAGGCACAATCCTGTCTGAGGGGCTGCAGCAGCGCGGGCTGCCCGCAAACCCAGGAAGACTGGTAGGAACAGTACTTGGCAGGGTCCTCTAATGAGCTCCCAGCACCTTTCCAAGATCTCAACAAATCCAGGACATTTGGGTTGTGATCCTGATGTTTCAACTTCTCTCCTTTGTCTCAGTGAGGGCAGTTCTGAGGCTTTTTGGCTTTGTCTCCTGCATCCTGCTTCAGAAACTTGTCAGATGATACAGGAGGGATCTTCATTCGGATCTGAATTCTCAGTGGCAAGGGATCCTGTCATATTCCATCCAGGTTTCATCTGAGACTGCAAAAGGTCTGCATTGGTGCCTGCTCAACTGCAGTTGGACCGGAAACCGGTTCCTCTGTATACCCTACTCAGTGTTGATGACCCTGATGGATGCATAATTGCTGGGTTGAGGAGGCCAGGGGAGAGGTGGAGATCAGAGGACTGTGGCTGCTGGTGGAGGCCTGGCACAATAACAATTTGTTGGAGATGGAAGTAAAGGCCTTCCTCCTGTCCATCAAGAGGGTGCTGTTTCAGGTTCTCACAGACAACACCACTGCCATATGGTACTGTAACAAAGAGGGCGGAGTTGGGTCCTCTTCCAGGAGTCTCTGTACATCTGGAACTGGCTTATTCATCATGGAGCCTCTCTTGTAGTAAACCATATGGCCAGATATTTAAATGTCAGGGTGGATGTACTAATTTTGCGTTGCCTGGGAGATAACGAATGAAAGTTGCACACTGAGGTGACGCAGGGTGTCTTCCAACAATGTGAGGGACCGTGGCTTGATCTTTTATCCTCCACAAGAAAGTGCAGTGCCCAATCTTTATGCAAGTTGCATTTCTCAAGAAGACTCTGTCACAGGGGCACTTTCGAGCTAGAGCGGTGCTTTGTTCTCCTGTGTGCATTTCCGCTTCCACCTCTCCTGCCCACTGTTCTGAAGAATATCAGGAAGGGCTTGCCAAAGTCATTTAATGGCTCTGAATTGGATCAGGAGAATGTGATAGCCAGAATGTCTGGGCATGAGCATCTGTCCCCGATCAAGCTGCCGGTTCAGGAGGATCTTTTGTTGCAGTAGTAGCGCAGGGTTCTCAAATGCATGCCTGCATAATCTACGCTTCCATGCATGGATATTGAGCTTTCACAGCTGACTGCTTTCAACCTCCCTCCCGAGGTAGTGGATGGCATCTTGGCAGCCAGACAAACATCCACAAAAAACATGTATGCCGGACTGTGGGAGACATTTGTAGCTTAGTGCACTTTTCATCGGATAGAACCGTTGGAAGCCTAATTGTTAGATGTATTGCTGTTTGTGCTATCTTTGTTGTCCCAGCAGGGTCTTGCTATGGCCACTGTCAAAGGTTATTTTTCTGTCTTGTCTGCATTTTCACATTAAGAAATCAACGACTGTTTTTTAATTACTTGTTGTGAATCATTTTGGAGGGTTATGCCACATGTTTCCACCCAAACCACATGTGATGCCTCAGTGGGACTTTAACCTTGTTCTCACATATTTGATGTGTACATCATCTGAGCCAATGCACAGCTGTCCTCTGCGTCTTTTGAATCTGAAAACAGTTTTTCTCATAGCTATAACATAAGTTTGTTGCATGAGTCAGTTGCAAGCACTGTCTGTCCAGCAGCCGTATACCATATTTTTTCCAGGCAAACTGATGCTACAGACTATGGCGACATTCATGCTTAAGATTGTAATGCCCTTCTGCATCAGACAATTCATCACCTTTCTGCCATTCTTTGCTCCACCTCCTCCATCGAAAGAGGAAGAAAAAATCAATTGTTTGGATCACAAAAGAACTTTAAGTTTTTGCATCAGTCGAAACAAGGATCATTGGGTGGACAACCAGCTCCTTGTTTGGTTTCACAGGAGCAAAGGGTAAGACAGTGCAGAAAAGAACTTCAAGGTGGATAGTACTCTGCATCAACATCTGCTACCCACTGACTAACAAGCAGCCCCAAGCGGGCTTGAGGGCTTGTTGAGCCTGTTCCTTTCTGCAGGGTTATCCCCAAACTTGTTGCCTCCCTCCTTCCCTTTTTTCTGAGTTTGTTTTTGTTGGCTTTAGGAGTCTGGGCACTTTACCATTTCTAACCAGTACTAAAGTGATTGTGCTTTCTGCTTAAACATGGTAACACTGGCTTTTTCACAATTGGCATATTTAATTTACTTATAAGTCCCTAGTAAAGTGCACTACATGTGCCCAGGGCCTATAAATTAAATGCTACTGTAGGCCTGCAGCACTGCTTTTGCCACCTACTTAAGTAGCACTTTAAAACAATTCCCAGGCCTGCCGTTGCAGCCTGGATGCAGGGTTACACTGCCATGTCGACTTTGCATTTAAAACCCCTTGCCAAGCCTTAATTTCCCCTTTTATTACATGTAGGTCACCCCAAGGTAGGCCTTAGGCAGCCTATAGGGCAGGGTGCTATGTACTTCAGAGGCAGGAGAAATATGTTTAAGTTTTATATGTCCTGGTAGTGAAAAACTCCCAAATCTGTTTTTCTCTACTGTGAGGCCTACCCCTCTCATAGGATAAGAATGGGGATTCCTTATTACATTTAATAAGCGGCAATTCCAGATTAGGAAGGGGTAGACCTGTCATGTTCATTACCTATGGAATTCTAATGATGAATCCTCTTTAATGGTAAAGTCAGATTTATTATTATAATTTTGCAAGTGACACTTTTAGAAAGTTGGCATTTTCCTAGTCTTAGCCCTGTATGCCTGACGCCTGTCTTTAATACACATCTGGGTTGGGATGGTAGCTGGACTTGTGCATTCTCTTTAGGCAGACACACACAAAGGGAGCTTAGGCGTGACTGATGGGCAATCAACATCCTGATGGGCCATCCTGGGCAGGATGGAAGGGAGGGGCTGACACACCTAAATAGGCAGTGTCCTGTCCCCATACAAAGGGCTTCATCCCCCCTGTAGTGAGTCTGGAGCCAGGGCAGGGACTCTGTGCACTTCAAAGACCTCTCTTTTAAGTCTCCCCCACTTGAAAGGCACAGCTGAGTATAAGTACTGATCCTCTGACACCACCACTTCAGTGCTCTTCTGGACCTGTGGATACTCTGCCAGGAAGAAGGACTGCTATTCTGCTGGACTGCTGCTCTGGAAGAACTGCTTTCTTGCTGTGTTGACCTGCTGCTCTCCTTGCCTGGGTACGAAGGACTGGCCCTCAAACCTTGAATCCAGTCCTCGTTCCTTGGAAGTGGGTATAAAGTGCTGCTCTATTCCAAAATCCACAAATCGACACTGTTGTGCCTCTAGGAACTGGCACATCTCCCACTGACGCAGACTCACCTCCGTTATTGGCTTTTTGTCATTTTGGTCTTGTTCTGTTCATTAAATTAAGCTCTAGTATTCTATCCAGGTGTGGTATCTTTTTGTGTGATGTTTTCACTGTTTTACTGTTTGAAGTGTTGCACAAACACTTAAAACATTGCCTCTTAAGTTAAGCCTGACTGCTATATGCAAGCTACCAGAGGGTAAACACAGGCTACCCTAGGGTATGTTTGTGATTAGGATTGTGGTTCCTGCTTGGACAGGAAGCATACCTCTGCCGACCAGAAACCCAATTTCTGTCAGGGCTCATTCTACCATGGCCAAAGCAGCTACCAGTATGCTCCGTTGCAGAGTGTCTGTCTTGGACATGTGTCAGAGAACAACAGGGGCACCCATTCACATGCTCACAAAGTACTACTGCAGTGATAGCCAGGGCGCCTGGAGGGACACTTTGCCCATTTGAACCTGCAGGGCTCTTTGGTCTGAGCCATTCCACAGACTCCACTTCAGGAGGCTTCTTTTGTATCTATTCACAAGGTGAGGAATCTGCAGATAGAAGCATCCATCAGAAGGGCAAGTTACATACCTTTTGTACTATTCTTTCTGGTGGATTGTCTCTCTAACCTCATATTCCTCTCTGACACTCCCATCTCCCCGTTGTATATAACAGACTCTTTTTCTCCACCTTAAAAGGTCCCAATTTAGAGATCTGCACACTGTCCAGTCTCATCAGTCAGTGGCTCTAAATCTAATGGTGTGAACACAGAACAAAGAGAAACTGATGTCAACATACAGGAATGGCAATTATATGTGGCTCTGGCATCACTTCCGGGGCACGACTGAGTCGGTGTAGAGCTGCCCAATGCCACCTACTGACATGCAAGAGAATTACTGAAAAAATTCTGAGTCTAGACAGAGGCCTAGGGGTACTCACAAGATGAGGAATCTTCAGTTAGATAGGATAGCACTCAGAAAGAGGGATATCAGTGGTAATTCGCTTGTTTACTACATGGTACAAAAAGCAAGTATTCAGTCCTAGAGCCTGAATAGGATATTTTCAGATTGAAAAAGCTTCAACAAGAAACGCTTCTATGCACAAAGAGCTTCAGTTCAGGTTTAATTTTATGTCTCACCTATAGGCTGCTTTTAACTGTCTCTTGTCGAATACTTAGTGTGGATAATACCAATAATTACAGTGGACTTTGTCACCTTATTGCTTACCATTGGCTGACTTCCTTGTCAATTTAATTTCCTGCTTCTTATTTCATGGCTTTCCTTCTTTGTATTGTAACTGTACCTCCCTTACAACATAGATCTTTACCATCCTTTGATTTAATGACTTGTATCCTTGCACTGCTTTCAATCGGGGATTCGCTTTTTTCTTTGTGTTTCAGCACTCTGTTTGACTGCACGTGTTTTCTTGCACTCTTCCTCGTGTACTATTTCCCTACTGAAATCCCTCCATTCTTAATGTTGCTCCACTTCCCACTCAGTCGTCGATTCACCACTCGCAGTCTCATTTTTTTAAAGCCATTTTGGAGGCCTTGGCAGCTGCACTTTTTTGCAGGGCCGCTCCTTTCTACAAACAAATGTTTGTTTTTTAGTTACGATTTCCACATTGGTACCTGACAATCATTATTGGTGCTCCCACTCCCTCCTCCTCGGATTCCCTCATTACCACCCAGCAAAAGTGCCCTTCATCTCTAAATAGCTGCCCTCCACCCTGCACATACATTTCATTTGTATTATAGCGCAGGTAATGGCTGACTTTACTAATGTACTCAGCTATTTACATAAAATACAGATTTGCTCTTTGCAGTAGGCATATAAACCTTCTGCGCTTCTTTATGGCACTAAAACTGCCACTAGACAAGTCTGACCCTTTTGTAGCAGAAAGATAATCACAATACTTACTTGACTTTTTTATTGCTGCCTAAAAGCTACAGTTGAAAAGCGTCAGTTGAAGTATGTGCATTGCTTTGAAGACGCAAGCTGCAACTGCAAGACAACTGGTGGCAAATCTATATATAGATATATATATATATATATATCACTTTTATATGTGGGTCTGGTTTTCCTGGGGGCCGATCGCAGCCCCCAGGGAAACCACACATGTATTGACAAATGTGATATATATATATATATATATATATATATATATATATATCTACATAGATATATCTATAGATAGATCTATATATATATACATATATTTATATATACATATATATATAGATCTATCTATAGATATATCCATGTAGATAGATATAATCTACATAGATATATCTATATAGATATATATATATTTATTTTTTAGTTGTTTTATGGGTTTCCTTGGGGACCAAAATGGCTATTGCCCCCACAGGGGGTCGCCCTGCCCACGGGCTACCCCCTGTCCATTTATTTTCTTTTTGTTTTAAAAAAAAAAAAAAAAAACAATTTGCCCCTGGGGGGTGCCTCCGTGTCTCCCAGGGACCAAAAAAAAATAAATCCTCGGGTGCGATGCACCCGAGGATTTAGTAACCCCCGCCCTGGTGTCGGCCACTGGTCGTGACCCGCACCAGGGAGGTAGTGCGGGCGTCGGGCCAGTGGCCGACGCCCGCACTGAAGGGGTTAACCAACTCTGTTTGTATTGGCACTCCAACTCCCCGCAAATTTTATCCCTCGCTGATGTCACCCGGAGTCCTCACAAGAAGTTTTTGTTTGGAACTTTTTAAACATTATGGTACTGCACAAATGTGGATCTTTTAAAATAATTGTACTGCACAAATACTTTTGAAAATAAAAAAATCAATAGCTTTGAGCATATCTTGACGCTACGGTTGCCACCTGATCAGTATTTTACTGACCAGGCTGGTGGTGTTAAGCCAAGACATAAAAAATAATAAAATCACGAAATCATTAAAATGTAATACTTTTTCACCTTTGAAATGTACACTTAAAGCAGAAAGTGCAAGATCCATTACTGCAAATATTTGCAGAACAATACAGAGGATTATACCAGCCATTCTTCTGTTCAGGAACCATCATTTGGCCCTTCCAGAGCCTGGGCACGTGCAGAAATGGCTGTTTTCTTTTTCCTCTGAGAAAGTTGACACCCCAACTTGACACATCTTAAAAAGACAACACTTGGCTATATCATAGGTAGTTAGGAAAGTAAATTACCACAAAAATGTTTCTGGGACCTTCAGCGAAATTGGAACATTGGACGGCACAATAGTTTATGACGTTTCTGGAGCATGAAGGGCTTTTGCACATGATAATGACGTGAGTAAATCACTTCCCAGAGAAAACTAGAGCACCCCCAAAATTGTGTTACTTTAGAAAAAGGGGCGTTCTCCAAGGGAAACAAAAGATTTCCCTGTGGCAGAAAAAAAAGAAAAATAGTTAACAAGTGCTTTTGCTCTGCGGCTAAACACGTGAAGGAACATACAAAATATATTTGCTCATGCTGAAATGGAATTGAGAAACTTTTTGGAGGAGTGCTTCTAGAAAACAGTGACTGTCGTGAGCTTTGAGGTGCTAGTTCCTAAACCTTATGTGAGCTCCAAAAATGAGTACACCTCCAAGTGTAGAGTTACTCATTTATTTCAAAATTGGTCACCAATAGTGATTAATTTGTAAATAAAGAGTTGCCGGTGCTCAAAGCCCTTCTTTTAAACACGCGGCTGCTGTAATTAAATCTGCCAGCACTGAATACTGAGGCAGTGTAATCCTGAAGCCATCTCGGGCCTCTTCAATCCATTTACGGCCACCTCTGCCCCTTCAGCTCATCCTGCAACTTTCTCCATTTATGATGCTTTTTAGTTTTTCCTTCTTCCAGCTTTCTCATATGTGTCTTTTGCTCGCAGCAAATGGTTGAGGCATAAGAATAAGCCCCGGCCCTCACAAATAAGTGCCGGTGCCCAGCACCGGAAACAACAAGCACAAATTAAGCACTGGTCACAAATACTTTTATCCACTTTGTCACTGGATCACTTGCTTTCATAAAAGAAAGAAAAGGAAGTACACCAATGTTACATTTTCACAAACACAGAAAATGAATTAGAGGGAAAGTTGGTTGTAATACCATCAACTTCTCACTGACCCCTAAAGTCTTTTTTTGACAGCTCATTTGGTTACTTTGCCCAGGGTGGCAACCATGTCAGTGCATTGTTTGAAGCCTCAGCATCCTTTAGTTTTATACGTGAAAGGCTGTATTGCAAAGTCGCCTTTATATTGTAACGATCCTAATTAAAATTTAATTGTCCATTCCATGGTGAGCTGTTTTTAGATTACTGCTAATATCCCGTGTTTAAACTGTTGTTCTCCTATTTCCCCACTCCCCCTATTGAAACTGCTATTTTTTTAAGTACGGGTTTAATAATTTGACCCTCACTTTTAGGTGTCCTTGAGGTGTGCGGTCACATAAAAGGAAGAAAATCTCTCGGTTTTGTCTGACCTTTGAAGCACTTCTTTTTCTCACCTCTTGCTCATGCATAGAAATCACATCTTTTCCTTAGTTTTTGATACTTGCTGGTAACGTCCCAGCCTCTTCTCATGTTTGTAGACCCTTTTCTAGGACATCTGCCCGATTTGCCTGAATCTGTCTTTTGTGTCCTGCGTACATTCTTCTTTCAGCCTTTCTATTTCCCCCGTAGAACCTTTTTCCTCTCTCTAGTGAACATAGGCCCTCATTATGACCCTGGTGGTCGGTGGTAAGACTGCAAACAGGTCGGCGAAAAAAAAAATGGAATTATGACATCCGCCACTTCACCATTCTGACCGCCATGGCGGTGATGACCGCTGGGCTGGAGATTTCGGTTTCCAGCCTGGCGGCCGTCACTACACCGCCAACGGTATCAGGACCCTGCATACCGCCATGGATTTCGGGTGATTGGGAACCGCCATGAGATCCATGGCAGTAGGCACTATCAGTGCCAGGGAATTCCTTCCCTGGCACTGATAGGGGTCTCCCCTACCCCCCACGAGTCATGCCCCCACCCCCCTGCCACCTCCAAAGGTGACACAACCCCCCTCCCCACCCCAACTTGCACGTATACAAATATACACACCCCTACACGCACACACCCCCAACATGCACATACATGCACCCCTACACGCACACATACATCACAACAACACATACCCGAACACATACAAACAGACATGCACACCGACCGACCTGCACACACTTCCCATACACACAGCACCCCTCGCACGCATACACGCCCTCACACACCCCCTCTACACACTCACATGCATACCCCCATGCACGCACACAACACACATCACCCACCGCCCCCCTCCCCTAACGGACGATCAACTTACCTTGTCTGTTGGCCATCCAGGAGGGGACAGGATCCATGGGGGCAGCTCCACCACCAGCACACTGTCACCAGAACACCACCACACCGAATCATGGGACGTGATTCTGTGGGCGGTGTTCTGTTGACGTGGCGGTGGAGGTTGAGCAGCCTCCACTTTCCTGCCGACCGCCAGTATGGCTGCTGGCGGCTTTCCGTACGGAAAAGGACGGAGGGCTGCCAGCGGTCATAAAACGTGGTGCGGAAGACCGCCATCACTGGCGGTCTTCAGCACGGCGGTACCTCGGCGGTCTTACGAAACGACCGCCGAGGTCGTAATAAGGGCCATAGTCTTTTTTTCTTTCAGTGCTTGGTTAGTCTCCATTAACTTCCATCCCACCCATTTTTTGGCTTGCCTTCTGAAAAATGCTGTACCACTTCCTACTGTTTGTAAAATTTCCCAAAGAGTTGTCCTCTTTTCACTGACCTAAGTTGTCCCCAGTGCTCGTTTTTTAATAGCTCCAGATTGCTCATCAAGTCGGAAATCGGACATGGATATAATCTCCATTTCCCCATGGGCCCTATTCAAACTCTCCTTGCACTGTCCATCTCAGGCAACATAGGCCAATTTAAAATGTCTTCCTTTAGGGCCTCAATTACAAATGGTAAGACTGCCTGAAACTGTTGTGTTAGCAGCACATACAAACTGATGAATATTTTATTTCCTTCGCCCCCAATTGCTTGCCAATACCTGCGGAAATCTGTCATTCTCACCCTTCTTTACCTCCTTTGGGTTAAAGCACAGCTGCTTCTTGATCATGTTGGCCACCCCAGGGGAACCTTTTGTAAAAACCACTTTGATGAACTATTATCTTATTCGATACTGTTCGTGGAAGGTGTCTGAATGTTTCTTTAGTGGCTACTCCATCTACCTCCAAAAAATGCAAGTGTGTTTGACTAACTGAACAAGACTATTCAGAGGACTTAATACAATATTGTCATGCTAACACCTTCGCTATTGTCGCTCGCCATGCTACTTGAATGATACTTTTTATCTTTTGTATAATCTTGTCAAAAGGGAGGCAGGCCAGTAACAAACTGAAACTGGGACTCTGCTGAAATTTCTAAAACCACTGATGCACCTTATGTACCAGCTGTCTCCTTTGTGTTACAAATTGTGTGTTCTACATAAGAGGCACTGTGAATTTGGTGGGTGAGGCACTTCTTTCCATATAGTTAAAGAGTTCACGCTCAGAGATAGTTTATGAATGGAAAGATGTATTTTTTTTTTTTTTAATGCTTCTTGACAATCCACTGTTTTTGAAAACACAATGTCTTCCTAAGCATGCAATCTAGGTGTTGAAAATGAATATCCTTTGCAAGGTGTACTCACAGGTGTTTGCCTTGACTGGTTTTGCTGGCTATAGAACTATGTGCACTTTATCACTGCAAAAAAGTAGTAAAGTGTCTGTGCCCCCTCCCCCCCCTTTCAATACACTAAAATTGGCATATCCCTGACTGACATATTTCACTTACCTCTAAACCCCTTATATATGGTACAACACCCATTGTGCCATCCACTGCAGTGACAGCACAGTGGAGCCTGACTGTTGCAGGTTTAAACTACAGATTTGATCTGTCAAAATAACCCCTTTTGACAGACCTAAACATTCCTTATAAGTATTCACAAGTCACCTCAAAATAGGCCTTCCTGCTCATAAGGCAGGGTGCATGGTATTTAAAAGTAGGACAAGTTAAAAGACTACAAAAACTATTTTTTTTGCTGTAGCAGGGCTGGCATAGGAAAGCATTTGGATAGAACATTAAAATGAATAGTGTTATCACTGGCTGGGAAACAGCTACAGATTTCATTCTTGCACTTTTTGAAATATTTATTACAAGCCAAATGCACTGGTAAAATTGAATTATTAATATACTTTGGAAGAGGTACTTTAAAAACTTACTTTTCCCTGCCTAAAGTCTCGATTTGTATGAGTTACAGCTGTCATTAAAGAGCTGACTAGTCCCCTTGATTAGGTGTGAACTTGCTCCCAGAGCTAAGATAAAGGCCTTCGGTGTGAGGACGTGTTCTGTTCCTTTGGCAGAATGACCTTTTGGGCTGTGCCCATGAACTTGATTAACTTCAAAAAGGCCTACCCTGTTACTGGCGAATGTTAGCTGACACATGTGCAGGGACCATCTTTATTCCCCCAGTCAAGCATGCACCAGTCCTAGTGGGAGAGGAACTGCCCTCAAAACTGGTTTTGAATGGTCACAGAGGAGGGGTTGCTCATTTATTTGGCAACACCTCTATGGTAGGCTCACAGGCGGTGCACAAGGGAAGGACTGCTGACCCAACCCCGCTCTGTGACAAAGTGTCACTGATTGACACTCGCCCTGGGCGCTGCAGGGCTTAAACCTGAAGCGCCCAGTGCAAAGTCAATGGGGGACGCTTTCCTCGTCACCCGGGGGAGGGCCTTGAGGCACCTTTGCTGAGCCGCGGAGTTCACGCCCATAGGAGCTGTGACTTCCTCAGCTCAGCAAAGTGCAGCTCAGGCAGTCAGGAGTCTGCGCAAATCGCGCATGTCTGCTCCTGGCTGCCTGAGCTGAAAATGAAGAGTGTCTGTCAGGCTGTCCTTTGTTCAGCCCGACAGACACTCTTCATGAGGGGAAAAGGTGGGGGGCGTGGCCCCTCTGCCCTAAAAGACGGGCCACCCCTGCTCATGTTAATGTAGTGCCTTTACTGCTTCACCCTGACAAGGGTTGTGGATATTGCTTGAGGTGGATACTTACCCCTCCAATTAATACCCCAAGTTCTTACACTAGGTCTTTTGTTTGCATCCTTGTCCCAGCTAAGGACCATGATGTTTGCCTTTAGCAACTTACGCCATGACTTTGCTGGCAAGAGAACCACACAATAGGATGCTTTGCTTTGATAACCAGTTGACTTCGATTTGTAGACCCTCATTAAAGCCTATGGCCAACTTGCTTTACCTTCATTAACCCCACTATTGACACACAGACAATTAACCATATTCCCTGTTACCCCAGCGAATATCACACTGAACTGCTTTTTCAGACCTAAGCTATGATCTTGTGGTCCGAGATGATTTTGTAATCAGCGAATCCTGAGTCGTGTTTGAAAACTATCTTTAGTCTTTTATGTTTATCGTAGCCTTTAAAAACAAAATTCACCAGTACACATATAACATTATCTATGTACCTGGTCCATCAGCAGTACAATCTAGATAGACCATCACTACAATCTTAAAGCCTTAGTTTTGGTTTTCAAAATGTCTTCTATATTGTTCTGAGCTCCTCGGTATATGCTATAGAGTCCTATTGATGTACTGTCATATAGTTGCTCTCCTTAGAATGTGCATTTCTCTATTACAGGCATGATCAATATTTTACATGGACTGGGGTTGCGGTTTCTTGCGTTGGGACATCACACTCCTTTCATGGTAAGCTTTGTAAAATTGTTTGAGTGGGTAATGTCTGAAATTGATTCACTTGAATTTCTAAGAAAAGTGTGTCTAATTCCAGCACATTGGTATGGCACACAACTACAGAAACAGCAGCCAGGCTGTTCAAGCGGTTCGGGACGCCGGCTATGAAATTGCTCTGGGTTTGATGCCGAAGTCAATTGGGCCCATCACGTTTGTTTTCACAGGCACTGGGAATGTGTCTAAGGTAAGCCTTTTAGTTCACTGCTAACTTGTATCCTAAATCAGAATGGACGCTTCATATTCAGCTTTAGTTTGGAGAATAATTTAGTGGGAAGGTCTTCAGTTTCACACGTTCATCTTCCTGAAACCAGGCAAGCTGTTCTAAGTTCATTCTCTGTCTCAAAGAGGCCTAGGTGTTGAACAGCTAGCACTTTCAATTTTTTAGTTTTTGAAAACAGTCAGTAAAAACATAAGGCTGTCACTTCTGATGTGAGTTCCTTTCTTCCTGACTCTCTTTCCTATACTTGTTTCTCTTTCAGTTTGGGGACCTGTTTTTAAGTGTGACTTTATGAAAAATTATGATGTTATTTAATGTGCCACATTTCTCTCACCAGCTTTCTGTTTGTTTCTTGATGTTCTTGGGATTAGGTTGATGGGACAATATATAAAGATACATTCCATGCAGGTTAATAATCAGAACGTCAAGATGCTGCAGTGTCTCCAATTATAAATAATTAGGTGGACAGCTCCAGGCATTTTATTTATTTTTTTATCACTTTTTAAACAAATGTACTTTAATTTGCATATTTGTGTAGAGTCAGTTTTGTTTTTGGAAAGCAGGTTGTGTACCATTGTTTACTGCTGGTGTAACAGGGCTTTGCGACCATTGTTTACATGGGAGGTGATTTTGGGTGTGAAGATAATGCCAAATGTGCTAGGTTGTAGCTCTTGGGCTTTACTGTAATAATAGCTGCCCCAGAGAAAGCATGGTTCGCACTGCTGGTTCTACTGGTAAGTTTGGGAGCATTGACTGGCACCTTTGGACACCTCTAGGTGGGTGAAGAACTTCATGACTTGCTTGTGTGACCAGAGATCATGAAGAAGTTTCTTAAAAATAAATATTTTAATTTTTTCTACAGTTGATTAAAGTTGGTACACATCTGAGTGGAGTAAGTAGTTCAGAACATATCATATACTTGAAGAAGGTTTTCTCTTCCTGCAGAGAAGGTCTTCCAGCCTGGTTTGATTCATCATTGGAGAGGCATCCTGGAGAGAGAGTGTGTGGGGCTCTTGTGGTTACAGTTTCAAGGGGGATGCAGCAGTCCTTGAAACATGTGAGAGCTGGGAGTGACAGCCAATGCAATGCATTTAGTGTGCACGTAATGTGTCCTTACAACCACCACTGATCTGGCACGCTGCTGCAGGGCTGAAGGCATTGAGAGTCCACAGGTTGACAAGAGCACTGAGACCTTGTTCTGTGCAAGTCCACAGTCAACAAAAGTGGAATTTTCAGCACACGGCAGAGTACAACCAACTCATGTTTTCAGATTTTCTCGATTTAATATTTGTTGGACGTCTGTACATGTAATGAATCTCTATAGAGATAATTTTACAAAAAGAAGGTAGAGGTTAGTAAAAACACAACTGTTAGGTGTAGTAATACATAAATCTGACACTGCTTGTTTGCTTCCAGGACAGGAGTGTGAGACAAACCATTGAGTACACAGAAAAATACGTTTGCCAAATTATGAAAATATTTATACAAGGCAGCTGTGGGGGTGTAGCACATATTCTGGTGAATGTCATTACCTGATTAGCTGTAAGAGAACGTTACATTTCCGTGAAGGACACAAAAATCCGGTTTGTTTCTGGATTAGTCATTTACAACAACTGGCTTTATGAGAACTACAAAACTCATAGCAACATCTAAATGCACATCATTCCTTTTAATGTACAGGGACACCAAGATCTAGTGATCTTTTTCCAACCAACACGTGGGAGTGTAGTCATTTCCTCCATGTGCGGGTTACTAATGAAATGTCTTCCTTTGAAAAGCCAAGGCAGGAAATCCACCATCACCCCTTACTTCTGCTTCTCATTGAAATGTACCAACAAAAAGAAATAAGAGCCAGAATGACTTAACGAGTCAAAACATTATTTAATAACAGAAGTACTCATGCAATCCGTTAAGCATTTAATTTTGGAAGAAAAATATCATCCTAACTTCAGTCATTATGTCACAATTGATACCAGATTACACATGACATTAAATCATGTATATCATGTACAGCAGAACTCCACCCTAAACTACTGGTGAGACGAGACAGCAGTTACACGAACAATTTCCCACTTCAAAAAAGATTTAAAACGGGGGCGGAGCTTGGGGATGAGGCTAGAATAGAAGAAAAAAAAAAGGCAAAAAGAAATTAGACCAGTGGCAATGCAGGACAACAGGAATAAGGATAAAAACTGTTCAGAACAAAGAAGTTACATCTTTAACATTCACCACTTGCGTAACTGCTTCCCTGGTAGTTTTTCCAAAGAGAAAGCTGGATCTTCATTTTGAGCATTGTTTTCCTAAAGAACTGCAATGTTGTCCCTTGCTGTGCTCTGATATGAAGGTCATAAAAATAAGACCTGTTTTTGTTCAGACAGATTTTCTCTTCTAGAGGTGCTGCTGCTGCTTTCAGCTTTTCATCCCGCTCTCTACATCTTTTGAAAATGCATTTTTGTAAGGAGGGGTGGGGTGGCCTGGAGGGTGAAGAGATGGCTGCTTAGCCGTTCTGCTCCATCCCCTTGTGGATCCATTCCAAGAAAAGCATTGGTCCAAGTGAGCTGTTCGTGCCCCAAACCGCATATGTCTTCAGCATTGGAGCACTACCCTGGAGCATGCACTTTAAAGCACTGTTGTGGGAGGACTTACTGACATGTTGCATAATATAGTAAATAAGATGATTCTGATTCTGGGATAATCAAATACCTCAAGCCCTTGTTCTGCTGAAAAATAGAAGCCTTTAGTGGAAAAGAGCACAAACTAAAAGCACACTAAAAAAAAAATCTTAAAGCGTAGTCTGACACGAGGCACCAATTTAGTGCAAACAGCAGCAACCACACTCCCCACAGGCTCCCTCTGCTCAAATGCTCATCTTATTTAGGAGCTGTCATTAATAGCATGTCACTCACAGGCCTTAGATTAATGATGCCACAGGAGTAGCTTTTCTGAGTTTGGAAAGCAGTGGGAGTGAACTGAGTCTCCCTTCTGTATGTAAACAGGACACTTGCTGTTTCATAATACAGTCATAAAAGATTAAATATATCACTGTGCAAGGAGTGACCTTTGCCACAATATCACTCTAGATAGATCACAATGCTCTGCTGCACCTACGTAATCATTATATAGAGCCTTAGGATTGCATAGATATTTGTAGTAGCCTCTAAGTCAGACTCAAGCTCTCGAAGCATATAACAAGTGCTACAGTACATAACAGTAATAACGCAGTCTTACCAACCCCAATTCGAACACAGAGCTAACTAATGCCCAAATGTCCTGCTGGGTATATTGACCTAACTCTGTGTATTGAATTCATATTAGCTCACAAAGGACTTTCAAGCCCCAGTCATCGAAACTCCAGCATTCCTATCAAGCAAAAGGATGAGTCGCCTGCACTCTGTGAGAAATTGGGTTGTTGGTTAACTGGGAGGTGAGCCCTGGTCAAGCAACACACTTCTTGTGAGGGTGAGGCACAAGCCAACCCTAATTAACTCGTGCTCGTCCTCTGGTAGCTTGGCACAGAGCAGACAAGCTTAACTTGAAGACAATGCGTAAAGTATTTGTGTAACACTTCAAACAGTAAAACAGTTACATAACACACAAAAAGGATCCCACACCAGGTTAGAAAACTAGAAATCTATTTAGTAAATAAAACAAGACCAAAATGACAAAAATCCAATAAGTATAACTTGAGTTCTGAATTTTTAAAGAATAAACTGTAAAATAGCGCTTAGAAGCCAACCTGGGGTATCTGGTGGCAGCGGACTGGCACAAAGTCAAATGTTCAGGCCGACCGCGATGAAGCAACAAGGACCCCTTTGGCCCTGCTGAACCAAAGTACCTCAAATCCTGGTTGCAGAGCGTTGCGTTGGTTCCAAGCCATGCCGCCGAGGAGATGCATTGATGTTCCCCAGATAGCCGATAAGATGCCTCAAAGTTCCTCATGCAGTGATGGCAAAGCGTCTGTGCCGAGATGCAGTGGAGTTCGGGTGCAGGTTTCCGCTCCATTAACATTGAGACTATGCGTTGATTTCAATGGGTGGATAGTCTGCAATGCAGAATGACAGTGTAGTCGTCGAGGCTTGTCAAAGACTAACCTCTGCCAAGGTATTCCACAGGAGCATAGGTAAGGTCCCATATCCACTGCACCTGTGATTACTCTGAATACAATTATTTAAAAAAAACACAACCAAGGGTAAAAGGGGATTGGGAGAAAAGAGAGGCTGCCATCAAGCCTGGTGTCCTTCTGTATTCTGTCAGTTCTTTTCTTCTTACTGGTGTTACAGTTTCCTCATGGTTAATCTCTTAACAGCACCTAAGTAGAATAACAATAGCAACAACTAATAATTATACATTCCTTCCTACACTAAAATGTCTAATTCAGTCATTCTGTTCGCTTATGCATATACCTTAATGCTTTAAAGACTTGCTTATCTCTGCAGATTAATAATCAGTATTTTCAATGCAAAATGAGAATATTATATATCTTGGTGGTGAGTCTTTCAAGACTTTCTACTCATAGTCTATTCCAGTTAATGGGTATTGACAAGAAATTATTCCAAACAGTTAACTACTTGAGAGTATAGTAAGCAACAAAATTAGAAGCTTCTCAACAACATCTGTTGTAGTCTTTCTCAGTCAATATTTGTAATCCTTTTCTCCAAATGTTTATAACCATCTTACTCACCTTCTTCTTTCCGGATAAACTCCAAGAATTCACCCCACATGGATTTCTCCAGTCAAAAATTACAACCTTTCACTTCAGGAACACTAATCACCAAATGTAGAATTACTCATAGTGTACACACTTGAGGGATGACAGGCGAGGCCAAAAAAGGAGGAATTCCAGTCAAAAAGTTGCTACGAGCAAGAGCAATACAAATACACTGCTCTCCTTGAGGTAAAGTCAGTTGAAGTGCTTGTTAGCTCAGGAGCACATGAGCGAAGACGGGAATAGCGAGAGGAACACAATTAATGTCCAGAGTGCTAACCTTCAGTCATGGAGCACCGCCATCTTGGACTTGACGCAGCACTAACTGGGTATCATCTTGGGTCAACATTGAAACAAATACACAAGATGGTGTTGTCTCGATCTCCAACATGGGCAACAGGATACCTTACCTCATCTCCATTCTGTAAGGTGAGCATTTCTTAATACTGGCCACTGTACTCCTGACAAGGCTGTCGTCGATGCAGTTGCGGGGACTTTGCACAGAAGAAAGCGCCACAGTGTTGGTTCTGAAGGCGATGCACTGGTTCTGTTCCATAAAACAGGGGCGATGCAGTGGTTCTGCCCATGCAGCACAGGATGCATAAGTTCTGCTAGAGTTGGCACCTTAGATCCACTTCTAAGGGCCCGGTACTGGGGTGGCACCACTTGGCAAGATAGACTCACAGATGGTTCAGGTGCCGTAGCAGGGTGATTGGAAGTCTGTTATGTCCCAGAGACTTCAGATCAGGACGCCGGCTGACTAGCTCTTGGAATCACTCTGTTGTCTGGGTTGGAGAGATTCAGGTCCAGTCCTTCTCATTCCCAGGCAACAGGGCATCAGGCACAAGTCAGCACAGTAGAGCAGGAGTCCTGCAAACAGCAGTCCAACGGAGTGGCAGGCCTTGAGCAGGACAACAGTCCTTTCTTCAGGTCCAGAAGTGTATTGAGTTGGTGGTGTCAGAGGTCCATTACTTATACCCAGTTGGGCCTTTGAAGTGGGGGAGACTTCAAAGACATGCCTTTGAAGTGTACAAGCTCCTGCCCTTCCTGCCCTGGCTGAAGAATTACTACAGGGGGTTATGCAGCCCTTTGTGTGTGTGTGGAAAGGACACAGCCTATTCAGGAGTAGGTGAGGCTGTTACCAGCTCCTTCCTCCCATCCTGCCTAGGATGGCCCATCAAGGCCCACCTAAGCTTCTGTTGTGGGTGGCTGTTCTAGATGGAATACACAAAGCCCTGCTGTCACCCCACCCCAGCCATGTGATCAGAGACGGGCAGTAGGCACCAATAGGCTAAAGTAAGAAAATATCAACCACCTAGAAGTGGCATTTTCAGAATTGCAATTTAACACCTGACTTTACCTTAAGTTGTGATTTTTTTTTTATTGTGATTTCAGAGACACCAGGTATCTCTATCAGATTGTGCATTACACCTATTGATGTAATCAGGTAATCCCAATGTTAATGTATGGGAGAGATAGGCCTTGCAGTAGTGAAAAAACGGATTTAAGAGTTTTCACTACCAGGACATGTAAAACCTAAAAGTACATCCAACTTTTTAAATAAATGGGGCTGTGTAGGGCCTACCTTAGGGGTGACTAAAATGTATCAAAAGGTTTGGACCTGGCAAAAGGTTTACTTTGCCAGGTCGACATGGCAGGTTAAAACTGCATACATAGGCTCTGCAGTAGCAGGCCTGAAACCGGTTTAAAAGGCCACTTAAGTCAGTGGCACAATCAGTGCTGCAGGCCCACAAGTAACATTTAATTTACGTGCCCTGTACTTTACTAGCGACTTGTAAGTAAATTAAGTATGCCAATTGGGGAGAAGTCAGTGTTACCACATTTTAGGGAAAGAGCTCAAACACTTTAGCACTGGTTAGCATTGTTAAAGTGCGCAAAATCCCAAGGCCAGCAAAAACAGGATGTCTGAAGGCAAGAAGTTAAGGGAAACCACAACAAGGATGCCAGGTCAAACACACTGTATTCCCCAAATTGTACTAATACATTGCCTGAACATTTCCTCAACCAATATTGTAGAGAAACGACATAAAGCAAGTCTGAAGCATTCTTAAGCAGATCCTCCTAATCTGGACTTCCCCATCAAAGGGAAACCTGCCATAAACAACGCAGTGGGACAATTTGAAAGAAACTGATGGAAGTGAAAGACTTTGCTAAATCCACCAACACTAATACAGGCCCAATGTAAATAGAAAAAACAGCTATCAGAACTGGCATGAAACAAACTCAAAGATATCTGAAGGAGAAGACCGAATCCCACAAACAACAAGCATACAGTTCGAGAAAGACTGAATTGGAGATACTAATTTTGTCTTCTGGCATGTAGGATGCCAGGTAACTTCACCCCACACCCTTAGTCTACAAACCACTAAGGTATCAACATGCGGAAAAGATTCTACAACATATGAGAAAAAATAATAACACTTCCGGGAATTACTTAACCGGTACGGTGCCTTGGACGAGGTGATCTCGTCCAAGGCACCAGTTCCCGGGTGCCTTGGACGAGATCACCTCGTCCTGCACCCGGGAACCGGGGGGAGCGCTAGCATTCCCCCCATGGGCCCCCCACCCATCCACTTCCCCTTCCACCACCCCTGTGTGACGTCAGCGCACATCGCGCGCTGACAATCACAAGGCCTCCTCCCATCGTGCTGGAAGCTCGGCTTCCATCGCGATCGGAAGAGAAATGCTGGATCACATGGAGGAGGAAAATTGCCTCCTGATAATAGCTTCCTAATAACCTCGCTCATTCGTCCTTGGATTGTCACACACATACTCAGATTTGTGGATTTCCAGATGTAGGTTTCTTCTACCAACCAACTACAATTGCCTTAAAGTCAAGTTTTCAACGTTTTAATTTTAGAGTGTTATCTTCACTAGAAGCATGAGGTCTCTTATTAGCTCTGACCTCTTGATCAAGAAATGTTTTGGTATAGTGGCTGCATCTACTGATCATTAACGAGGGTCTCAGTCCCGCTTTATGATATATTGGATGGTTTATTCCACTGTGGCGAAGGAGTCAACATCCTCTCTATCACCACTCTACTAAAGTGCAGCTGTGGGGTGGTTGGGGGAAGAAGGGCGGGGGAATTTGTGTTCTTGTTTCTATTTTCATCCATATGTTTTCTTCTTTTATTTTCTAAATGCTTCCATTGTCTGGTATTCTTACATATCATGCTTCATACCATTCCATCAAAATTGTAACCAAAACACAAGCTAAAATGCTACAAAGGAACACAAACTCTTACTACAATTCTAAGACATCCAAATTGTTGTAAAATAATCTTTCTATGAATAATCTTAATATTATTTCTCTTAACCCAGAGGGTTTGAACCATCCCTTTAAAAGACGGAAAATCTCCAAATATCTTTCCAAATTAAAGGAGATGATGTCCTAATGTTCCAAGAAGCCAGATTTGACGAAAGAGAAGATTTTGAAGACAAGTGGATAGACGAAGTGTAATGCTCTCCATCAGTTCATAAAAAATGGGGTACTCACATTTATAACTAAAAAAAACAATGTCAAGGTACTAACATATGTTTGATGAAGAAGGCAGGTGGATCATCATTAAATAAATGTGAGAAAAACTTCCACTTGATTAACATATATGGACCAAATAACATCTCTCATTTTGTCATGGTCTCTCAAACAAGTTACAAACTATCCCCAGTGAGTGGTGGGTGGTGATTTTAGTCCACCAGATGGACAGTATCCTTGCTAGAGCTTCCATGTGTAGATATCCCCCACCTAAAGCACATAAGGCAATGAAAAACTTCTGCTTTAAGTACAATACAAAAGATAGCTGGAGGCTTCCACACCATGAAGCCAGTGATTTTACTTTTTACTTGTCACCTCATAATTCCTGCTGAAGTATAAAGTATATCCTTATTTCAAGTAACTATACCCACATGATAGACCAAATCTCATTGGATCCAAAACTTATCTCAGACCACTCATGCATCATCCTGGTATTAGACCTAAACCAAAAAGCAAGTTTGGAGACTGAATGATGGAATTTTAGCTCCGTCAGAAAATACATTAACTCTATAATTTCAAACTATCTCAAGGAAGATGTGTCTTTAGATATTTATCCTTTACTTAGATGGGAACTCCTAATGCAACCACCTGTGGAGTTTTAATAGGTATTAGTGCTAGAATTAACAAAATCAGTAATTCTAAAACACTAGAATTAGAAAAAGATATTGAAATGTTTGAAATACAGCACTTCAGCCACCAATAGCACAACTCGAAGTACCCCCATAACTAAAAATTATAAATATAATTAAATGCTTAGTTCTGTTGCTGAAATGTATATAAATAAATACAAAAGCCTATAACTGGGCTATTCTAACAAAGCAGGCAAAATGCTGGGCTGACATACCCAGCATGTATTGTGGAATGTGCCCAGGGGAGCAACGGGCATGTGTGCCCGCTTTGTGTGTCCCCGGTCACTTTTGTTTTACAAAAAGGGCCACAGATACTTGCGCAGCCCTTTCTGTAATACAAATAGCCCTGGTGCTATTATTGCACCAGTGCTCTCACCAGAGGGTGTTCCCTCATTTGCATGGGGCAGGCCCTATGCAAATAAGGAGCGTGGGTGCAGAGGCAAAGAATCTGTCAGGAGGTGCAGTGACAGCGCACCACCCAAAGGATAGCGCGCTGTTATTGCGCCCCCTGATGGCAGCCCTCTGGGGGGTGTCTTATGGACCCCCTAGACATCCCTCTTTAGGCGAGTGCAGTCACTCACTGCACCCGCCTGCAAGGGGATTTCTAATCTCCCTTAAAAGTGCACTCAGATTGCCACCTGAACAGAGAACCACAGAACCACTTCTAAACAGCTTCTCCGTATTTCTCTTGAATGTACTTCCCTGACAGCAGCGCAGGTTCGTTGCTGCCCTGGGGGCAGAGCATTAATGTTAATACAGCACATTCTCCTTGTTTGAGCAGGGCACATTCTTTTGAAAGGTGTGCCCAGCACAAACAAGAAAAATGTGCCATATGTGTGATACGGCCCCAAGTAAATTCACCCCTATACCATAATCAAGCACTCTTAAGATAGGGAAGGCTTTTAACACAGTCTCTTGGCCTGTGCTTGAAGCTGTTCTGTATAAGTTCAATTTGAGTAAAGATTTAATTAAGATGAATATGGCCCTATATTTGTCATCTCAGGCCAAAAACAGAGCAGGTGGAATTATGTTTGATTCATTTATCCTTAAACAAGGTACAAGGCAAGACTCCCCACTTTGCCCATCTCTGTTCCTCCTAGCCCTAAAACCACTTCTATTCAGCATCAATAAACTAAAGGGCATACAATTTGAAGACACTGCAGTTAGGACCTCAGCGTCTGCTGCCCCTTCTATCAGAGCCCCTATAGACACAAAAGATGCATATTCAACCGTAGTAGGATACAAGCTTAATAGGGACAAATCAGAAGTTAAACTTCTAAACCCTTAGGCCCAAAGATATTTAGGATAACACAGGCCTAGCATGGCAAACAAAATATCTGAAATACTTGGGCCCAGATTTCAGTGATAATCTTATTCACGTGATTAACCATAGCAAAAAAATAAATCCCCAAAAAGTATTGGATTTGTTAGAAGGATGGACTCAGAAATTTCTTTCTTGGTAGGGACGCATCAAAACCATAAAAGAGATGATTACACCTGTAATAAACTTCTTAAAAAGTATGCTTCCCTTGAGGCCACTGGACGACTTCCACATCAAACTAACAAATTCATTAACAACTGTCTTTGGCAAAGCACACATCTCATAATATCAATCAAAAAGATGAGACTGCCTAGAGAGATTGAAGGTGTTAATCTAGCAAATTTTAGGAAATTCCGCATTTTTAGGCATGAAAGGGGGCGACTTATTACTTAACCCTGACACCTCTATCACTACTTCGCTGAAGATTTAAAAAAAAACACAATCTTAAAGGGATTGAACCCCACAACCTTACTCTTGATAGGAAATCCAAATGCTTCACACTTAAAATACATATTTCTTCATACCAAAAAAGCACTGCTATGAATAGATGACTAATTAGAAATACAAATACAACATTCTATTCTAGCCTCACATTAGCACAGCAAAAGACTCAAAATAGATGACAAAATAATAGATTGTGTGGAATGGTACGCAAAAGGTATTATATTTACTAAGCGTTGTGTTTGTCTCAAGCTACCAGAAAAATTCTCTAAATTACAAAAACAATTTCACCTTAGTAATGTATATTTCTACAACTTCCTAAAACTGAAAGCTTGTATCAGCAAACTCCCAAATTATGGATGCAGTTTCTTCTGTGATCCAGTTTATAAGCCAGTTGAATAAAATGGGTCATTCATTGTCAAAACTGTAGAAACTCCTACAAACAAAATCAACCAAGTCCCTATAGCAGATGATACAAAAATTGGAAAAAGATAATCTGATTGCAGTACATGCAATTAATTGGGAAGAAATCTGGAAATTTGTCTTTAGACACAAACTTACCCCTTTTTTATCCCAAACTAAATTCTGGTAATTACATGGATCTTATTGGACATCGAACAAACTTCATAAAATGAAATTAAGAGATTTCCCAACATGCTGGAACTGGAATGCTGAGCTGTGGACTTACCTCACTTACTTTTCTACTGCCGTATAGTGAAAGATTTCTGATCAAAAATATTTAGTCTCACTACAACTTTGTAATTCAGCCACAGAATGAGCCAAGTTATCTCATTACTGGGTTTCTGAAATATATATAATATTTAAAAAGATAGTTTTGGATACCTTCTTGACTCAATCCTAACACTAGAATGCCAATCCATTTCTTTGTAATTGGAACACATAAAATCCCATAAACTGCAATGAAAGAATGTTTAGCATATATTAAAGGGCCAAATAATATTTTCAAACAACAATCTTCTTGGACACCATAAGGCAGACCTAAATGAAACACATTAGACTTTCACTATGCTGAAACTAAACTGCTATCATTTGTTCGTAACCAGCTTCGACTATATACAGTTACCATATAGAACTACAATTTGTGATTTACAAATGTTGATATCTGCAATACCTATGTTCCAAGATCATGAGCTGGTTGGTGCACTATTGTCATCTGATAAATTTGATATGGTTATTTTTTCCTTTTGAGTGTGTACAATTATTGAACTACATGTATATACCTCTATTTAATTTTTGTGTTTTGTTTTATAAAAAACAAAAACCTTAAAAACTATTAGAACTGAAAATGCCTTAGTCATGCCAATACTCCTTCACTTCGAAGCAAGTAACCAAATGTCCCAGTTTTTGTATTCTGTGTAAAGTTCTCCATAAAGTTACTCAGACCCACGATTTACATGTGGTGCCTTTCAGAGGGTTTGCATTTGTTCAGCACAGATCTTCTTTTAAATTAAATATCTGGGTGCACATCTCTGAATCACAGCAGGCGCCCATTCCTTTGTAGCAATTTTCCCTCCCAGCGATGCCACTTACAAATTATGTTATTTTGTGACCTACACCAGGGATTCTCATAGTCAGTGGTTTGTCTTCTCTCTATGACTACAATGTGTGCTCCAGCCTTACCTATAGTGTTATAAAGAATCTCAAGAGATGTCTTCAGTGCCTTTTCTTCTTAGGTGAGATTTGGCATTTCTTAGTAGCAGCTAACTTCTTCAGCTCTACAGCCTATGCAGGGAAATGAGATTCAAAGAAAACCATCCAACATGTTTTTACACTTTGTCATAATGTGGGTGTCATTTTGGCTTGACTTGCAGCTCAAATACCATGTGGCAGGAGCAAGATCACATAACTTGTGGTTTGCTACATAAGTCCCAGATGGCTATGCATCTTGTGTTGTGTGGTCGATTATGCTAACCTCACATAGGCCTACAGGCTTACCTGTACAATTTGCAATTATCTGCAAAGCGGTAGAACACATGAGTCCACGTTCTGCACCATTGTAGATGATTAAGCCATGTAGCTACCGCCATCAAGTCATTTCTCTGGTCGCTGATCTGGTGCCTCAGGATTATACCTTGCACTGGTCTTATTCTGACTGATGGCTAAGTTCTTGGGTTCCACTAATCTGTGATGTTGTATTATTCAGGTCTAAGGAGGTGTGATCTGCTTCTTTGTAGAGGTGACTGTTACTTAACACTTTACCCTTGAACAAGTAACCATGCTAGTCAGGGGTGTGAAATTTAATAAAATATCTTCTTGTCGGTGGGGCAGGTTGCTTCACAAATCTACTTGTCTTGAAAAAAAATCAACTTGTCCCTTTGGTGCCACATAGTGCGCCGATACATTATGATGGCAGCAATTTCATTATATACAAGCTCTGATAATAGCCTTAAGCCAGATTAAACCAGGGCTCATACTGTAGAAGGGTTTGAACTCTAGCAATTTCCGCATGTTGCCGCCTTTCCACAGATCTACATATTGGGGCTGGAGGTAGTGTTAAGCAATAGTTCCAGGGTCTGTGCAAACATACTAACAACTTGTATGTTTTAAGTGTTTTAAGGGTTTTCACCAGCTATGCAAACGTACTAACAACTTGCATGTTTTAAGAGTTTTCGACAGCTTTTCTCTAATCTTTTCCCATACTGAGAAAGGTTAGAAATTTACTCCTGATAAGGGCAGAAATAAAACTTCTTCCACGGTTGGGGAAAAAAGTGGTTGAAGGGAAAGTGAACTTGTAAACGCTCAACAGAATTTCACATGAGAAAATCTATACATGTGTATTTGCTCGTGCTAAAATGCAGATCACAAATATTTTCTAGGGGTATGATTTCCTGGCCTACTCTCTTGGCCTACTTTTGTAAATTATTGCTAATACATGAAAGCTGTAAATCTGCACTAATGCAAGGGCATATATCATAGGTGCACTTTTGTGACTTTATTTAAGGATTGAACCCCTAGTATGGTCTTGAGTTAACCAACACCTTTTTATCTTTATTAAAAATGTATTTCTCTCTGTAAACACCGGCTTCACTGTGAGTGACAGCATTCTTCCGTTTCACAAGGAGCATATCAGCACACAACATAATTTTGTTCAGTTCCAGAGACTACTATGGAAATGTTTGATTTTTGAGACCAAAAATGTTATTGCTTTTTGGCAATGTTTGCTATAAAGGGTGAGGGCCTGGCAGCTCCCACAACAATAAGGTTTTACAAAAACCATGTCAAAACAAGCCACACCTTGACAAAACCAAAAGGCTGACCACTAATGTCATACCTATTGGCTTTGCCAATGATTGTTATTTTCATGTTGAAACTGTTTGCACTGATTTTTCTATTATGAATACTATTTGGGAATATTAGCATGCATCAACACATTTTAGTAGGTGATGCCTCATAGAAATTTTACCCACAGTAGTTTAGCAAAACGTTTTTTCCTAGTTGCAATTTTTGTGAACATACCATTTGAAGCAAAGACTCATGAATCTTGCTTGCAAGCTTCTTCAATTATTTGCATCTAGAGCCTTCTGGGAGCATTATACGTAACCTTGTATTGTGTACACCTTTATATACTAGGACCACTGTCCTAGTATATAATGTGTGTACACCTTTATATACTAGGAAAACTGTCAGCAGTGCAGTGCGAGTTTACAACATTTCCTTAAGAGCAGGCGCTGAGCACTGGAAACCACCATCTCAAATTAAGCAGAGTACTTAGCCTAGAGGCCAAGGGCATAGCTTGGTCAGTAGGTTTGGGGGGTGTAAACTTCAGATTTCCCAATAATCACAGACATACTTTGTAAAAATGCATTATATGCGAAACAGGACATGAGGGGGGCTTAAGGGGCAGTGGAAAGAGAGAGGAGTGCAGATTGTTAGGGGTACTTAAAACATAGGCCCTCATTATGACCCTGGCGGTCTACTGACCACCAGGGCCTCGGTGGCGGTCTCACCGCTGACTGGCTGGCAGTGAAGACTGCCACATGAGTGTGGTGGGTTGGCCTCTGCCAACCCGCCACATCCCTGCTCAGTCCGCCAGGGCGGTTGGACCCACCGGGCGGGAGAGGAGCATCTCCAACCTGGCGGTCCAATGAAGACTGCTGGTGGTATTATGAGCCATCTTTTCACCAGGGTTTCCACGGCGGTAGCACTGCCACGTAAACCCTGGAAGAAAGGCTACCGGTGACATGGAATTGCTTCCCTGTCACTGGCAGACACCTCCCCCTCCCGCAGCAAGCACAATACCCTCCCCCGATCACCCTCCATACAAGAACCCCCACCCCCCTTCAGGTACAGGGACCCCCACACCTCTTTAAGGTACAGCGCCCCCCCACCCACCTCCCCACATACATGCACACGTGCACAGACACCCACATGCACTCCGCATACACTCATTCGCCAACACTGACATACACGCATTCACTCACATGCATCCTTACACTCATTCATTTCAACATTCAGACACACATTCACTTCAACATTTATACACGCATTCAACCATGCATGCACACACCCATACCCACATGCATACACACATGCATAGACACACTCATACACACATGCATACACACTTACGTTCACACACGCAGACATACACCCACTCACACACGCACACACAATTCCCCCCACCCTCCCACCCACTCCCCTGTCGGATGCCTGACTTACCTTATCCAGCGAGGAGATCGTCCGGCAGGGAACGGAAACGGACACTTCACCGCCGGCAGCGCCCTGCCATCAGAACACCGCCAGGCCGTATTACAGGAAGTAATACTGCTGGTGGATTCCTTCTGGCGGTGGGCGGTGGTGGAACCACCCATGCGCCTCTGCCCGCCAGCACGACTACTGCAGGATTCCCGCTCAAAATGTGGCAGAAATCCTGCAGCACTGGTGGTCTTCTGGCGCCCGCAGCTTTGATGGTCTTTCAAAATCATAGTCATAATAAGGGCCATAGTATTTTTCATGCAAACAAACATTTTTAAGCCCTTCAAAACAGACACAAGAGAGTGTGTGTGTTTTTTTTTTTTTTTTGTAAGTGTGACCATGTAAAACTCCCAGGTGGAATCTGGCAGACACAACTGAAAGCACTATACCCAACTATTTACTGCAGAATACATTTTTGGGGAGGTGTAACACCCCAAACAGCCCCCTTGAAGTTACCCCTGCCAAAGTCCTGCAAGTTTTGGAGGCACCATTGTTAGCATCCGTCTGTGCCATAGACCAAACCCTCATATACCTCTTTCTCCTGGGCTTAGTGTGAAGAGTGTAGATGTTGGATGTGCTCCCGATTGGCAGTAGGAGTCCTGCAGATTGCAGGACCTGCTCACGTTTGGTCCTTCCTGGCTCCTGCATCTATCCCCGGACTGCATGCTTCTTTCTGTCCCCTTTCTTTTCACTGTGGTGATGAACATCCTGCGTGACTATATGCAGTGGTGCATGCTATTCTGAAGGATTCAGAACAGGAATCGAGAGGCGACAGGTAAGCTCAGTTTAAAGGATATAGAAGTCAGGCTTTTTGTTGTGTTTTTTTTTTTCTTTTTTTTTTACGTCCAACTATCCCTTCTTCAGTTTATTTTTTATTTTAATTTAACATTCACAGTGTTCATTCCACCTTCCTCATCTTTGCGGCTCCGTTCCAGACCAAAGTCTGAGCTCATCAGGTATACCAATCAGTGGCGTAACAAAGGCACCCGCAGCCCCGGTGGTGTGGGGGTGCGGGCCGGAGCTCCAGGGGGGCCCCGCAGCACAGCACCTGGCCTGAGTGAGTCCGAAGGGGGGGGGGGGGCACTCCATGTTCTTTCCAGGGTGGCCTCCTCCACTTTCGTTATGCACTGGTACCAAGCTGAGCTTCACTGGCTGCAGTGTCCTTATTTATCGAGACCCTCGCATGCATAATCATTCGCATCTGCATTCTGAGGCTCCATCTTTGGAGTGTTGGTGAGGCGCTGGTGAAAGCCACATTAGCCTCTGTCAGTACTCCCCTTTCTGCCACTTCACAGGCAGACCTCGGGTAGGGATGGTTCTCCTTTGTGTCGGTGTAGACAGAGGACACCATTCATTAGGTGGAGCTAATAAGGGGGAGGCTGATCACCCGTGCCACCGCATTCTGTGGATGCTTACCTGCTACCGAAGACCTAGTGGGGTCGCAAATCCTTGCTCACCAACACTGCTTCAAGAATTGTTTTGATTTTAAAGTTTCCTTTTTATCCATGGCAGCCTGGAAACTACGTGGGTCACTTTACAAATGTCCATGTGCTTCGAAGCAGTGCCTAAGTTTTTTTCCCTCTCTGGTTAGAGTTACCTTAGCACAGTGATGATCGCATCCCCCTAGCGAGCAGTCATTATTAGCCCTGTGTTGTGCACACAGATAAATCCTGTGGAGCTAATCTGCGATCAGTCTGCTGCCTAGCCATGAAGGTGTCCTAAAACTCGTATCTGTGGATATCGGCGTCAGCTTCTGTAGATTGTTGCTTATCTGCTGTCATTAGCTCGAGTGAAACACGATTTAAAGCATCTAGTGAGTTCATACCCTTGCTTTCTCCTCGACACATAAGGAAAAGGATGACAGACTGCTATGCTATATTAATTCAGTTTGGATTTTCAGGTGAAATGTCGGTGCTTTCTAAAAGGTAAATACATAAAACATTTTCCAACCCCTTACCTCTCCTGCGCATATTCCATGCACTTGCAAGTAGTGTACCCGTTTAGATCCAGTAACCATTAAACACTGGAGAGATATGAATAGTTAAGCTACGTTCCTGACCTTGTACATGTTTCCGGTTCATGGCACCAGTTGGTGCCTTTCACCTTTTGAGTCCACTCTTTATTTATGATGGGAAATGCCCGGAGTGGACTGGCATGGTTTAAGCTGCCTGCCAGGCAGAAGAGCCCTTGCACTGTCCTGTACACTCCTTAACATGAGTGGTTTGAAAGTGCCTTTGAGGAGTCAGTGTGTTTACCAGGGGCGGTTCCTCTGCTAGGGCAGAGGAGCGTCGCCCACCGCCAGGAGTAGGAGCTGCAAAACTTTTATAATAAAGACATAATAAACTCTGTTTATTATGTTTTACTATAAAAGTGGGCGGGGCAACAGCCGTGACTGGGACGGAGGGGGAATGCACAATGCGCATGTATGTTTGGCCAGCCAGCTCGGGCCGGCCAAACATACATGCGCAGTAGGGTCTACCCAACCCGGCACTGCGTTGCTGGGTTGAAGAGACCAGGCAGAGGCTCCC
Source organism: Pleurodeles waltl (assembly GCF_031143425.1). NCBI lineage: Eukaryota > Metazoa > Chordata > Amphibia > Caudata > Salamandridae > Pleurodeles > Pleurodeles waltl. The sequence continues at coordinate 1,018,310,666 of NC_090442.1, forward strand.
AGTCTGCCTGGGAGCGCATTGGCTGGGCACTTCCAGCCATTCGTGATGCTGCTCTAAGCAGCGCCAGGATTGGCCGCAGGGCAGGCTGGGAGCCTGTGCCTGCAACGACGGAGGACAGCAGAACAGATGAAGCGGCGCAGGAAAAAGGTACGTTTTACTTTTATTTTAAAAATGTACCTACCGGGTGGTAGTGAGTGAATCCGAGGAAGAAGTCATGGGGTGGGGGTGCCAAAAAACTGTTGCACAGGGCACCACCAGTGCTAAAGCTGGTCCTGTGTGTGTGTGTATGTATGTATGTGTATGTATGTATGTGTATATATGTATGTGTGTATATATATATTTATATATATATATATATATATATATATATATATATATATATATATATATATATATATATATATATATAAAACACACACTCTCTTTTACAGGAAAGGCTTTAGTCCTACTTTTATGCCTGTCCTGTCCCGGGTTTTTCTTTTCAAAATCTGGTCACCCTATCAATAGTTTTTCTGGGTCACTAAGACACCTGCAGCATGGACTCTGTCAAACACACCTTACAGGAGAGCTCCTTGGTGGTCCGCGGCAGAGAGAGCAGAAGAGTGGCTGCAACCCAGGACACACGCTTCAGAGGCAGTTGAAAGCTTGATGCACTGTCACTGCTGCCAGCCACCAACCGCTCCTCGACCCAAGCCATGTTGAGCTTGAGGGTGGAAACAGCAGCTTAATTCTACCCTCTGAGCCACACATCCTAGGGTTGTCTCAGACTTTGTATAAGTGGAGTGCAACCTTTAATCTGGGACCAGTTGGCTCAGCCTATTAATTCTGCAACTAATAGGATTACGTTGTTTATGTCCCTTTTGAATGGTTATTCAACTGCAAAAGCTCGCTGTGCTCCTGTGTATGTGTAGAATGAATGAGTAATGCATCTCTGTCTGGAGCCAGCAACCAGTGGCGGTAATGGATCAGGCTGACTACTTGGAAGATGCTGAAGCAGGAGATGGCCTGGGAAACTCCCACTATAAATCTAGGGTAGAGTCAAATGCTTTGCATTTGTTTTTGGTATAAGTCACCCTTACATATATGCAAGGCACAAGTCCTAAAAAAGAAATGGGGGGGACTAAGGAAGTTAGATCAGTATGCAAGTACAGCAGGTGTGTGGCATCACAGAAAGTGACATCAGAGGACGTGGCATCGCAAGCCATGACTTTACAGGAAATGACATCACAAGAAGTGACATCAGAAAAGGAGGGAAAACAAGTGTGCCTGCCTCAAGAAGACTGTATACTTGTACAAAAAATACATGGGTTGATATAAGGGAATGCCTATGCACCACCCATGTAATGCCTACCCGACGCTCGGTAATGCAAGGCAGCACAATGCGCTGCCTTGCATTAGTTTTTTTGTTCAGTGCCACACAATAACTATCCAATGAGTCTATTTCTTGCTTGTATGTGTGCTGAAGAATGAAGCATACACAGTGCTTTAAATGGGCAGGTACGGTTCGGTTTTGAGTACCTGCACTTTTTTTTAATTTCAAAGTGAGAGTACCTTCACTTTTCACCACTGCTGCAATATATTTAATAGGAGAGTACCAGGACTTCTCAAGAGCAAACAGTACTCTAGAGGGCAAGTACCTGCACTTCTATAGTTCCATTTAAAGCACTAAGCATGCATGCAAAGAGGAACTAAAGGTATTTCTCCTTGTTATGCCAGCCTTGAATAGACTCACCAGTTGGGTGCTAACCTATGTTTGCAAGTCTTTATAAATATGGGTTTGCGTCAAAAGACATGGGTGGATGCACAGGAAATCCCAAGCACCACCCGTGTAACGCCCACCTACCGTGAGGTAACTCAAGGCAGGGCAATGTGCTGCTTTTTGTTCTTGTTTTTTTTTTTATTAAGAAAGTCACACAAAGCTGATTTGTGGAACACTGTAGATCCCAAAATATATTTTGCGTCATGGTTGTGCCACAAAAGTGACACAGTTCAAGCACAAAATCTGGGCCTCAACTTATACATTTATGTTTTAAAACCTCTGCCACAAAGAAATTGGCAGCAAAGAGAAACATGACAGTAGATCTGTTCTGCTTAATTGGTTGCAAAGTTTGAATTTGAAAATACTTTATGAGGTTAAGGCACCTGCTGCAGAGATTTTTGTGTGCCCAGTATATCAGAGGAAATAATAAAAATGGTGCGATAACGCTGATGGTTAACGCATTTACTGGAAAGAGCTTTGTTTTGTATAGTCCTAGTTTAGACTCAAAGTAACAGACAGGGTAATGAGTCTCCTGCAAAGCACATCATATAACATACAGATAACAGATTTTATTTTATGTAGATAGGTAAGTGGGTTACTGCTTTTAACACAGATATTCTTTTGTCACTTACAGTTGCATTTTAATCCTTCTTGTATAGCACAGTGAGCTATGAAGGATGATATGTGACTCTTACACCTTGTAGCCCTCACTTTCCTATGTAGCTTATCTTGTAAATTGATTTACAAACGTTTATGATTTATTGTTATAGTCTGTATCTGTTGTGTAAAGCTCTCTGATAAGCTGCATTGGGATGAATAGCGCTATACAAATAAATAAAAGATTGTGGTATTTAAATTGTTATTTACTGGGGCAGAGCAACATATCTGACATGCTTTCAGTACATGCATAGCTCTTACATACAGGGACAGAACAAAGTCAAAATTATGACTCTTTTAAGCACCTGCGAAGTACTAACAAGCTGTGTGCTTATGTTTCTCTTTAACTGCTTTTATATCAGGTGTTAAGCTTCCGACAGCTCCCAGCCAGGATACTCGAGCAAAAAGAGGCCAAATGGCCCCTTAAATTCAGCCTTTGTTATGGGCCCAGCTGGAGCCTACAATAAGAAAGGCACCCCGCTGCCAGCACGTTGTTGCTCGGACAGAAAGTAGACAACGTGCAGGCGCTGCTGTTTCCTGGTGTTTGAAAATTACACTAAGACAAACTCATCATATTTTACTGTGGGGCCCAGCGTTTTGTCAGGGTGGATGGCGTCCACCCCGTGAAAATAATGGGTGGACGCCATCTCCACCCATGGGTACCCGTAACTTGTTCCCTGCACATATGTTCTGGACATGCCGAACTGCACATAAATTAACCCGGCAGGTGAGTGGCTCCGCCGTATGGGGTTGGTGGAGTGTCATGGTGATTGATCATTTTATTTGGAGTGTAATGCAGTTTAGTTTTTCATCACAGTTCTATTGTACAACCCTCTAATTCCATTGGTGATACTCGTTCATCACCCCCACTGTCTTGAGGACATCCTTTGTAAGTGGGTCTTTCATCTTCTGACTTTCAGAATGGATAATTAATCAGAAGGCATGGAAAGTGTATTCACTGATGGCCTCTTCACCCCATATATTTTTTTTCCTGTGACTTGCATTTTTGGGAGCATTTGCAAGGCCAAAGATGAGTACTATTACAATGGTAGCATTGAAAACTCTCTGTTGCGCACCCCAGAAAAGGGCAGTGCGAATTAGTGGTATGCAACAAGTAGAAACGATGCAGTAGGAATGTATGTAGCATTTACTGGTGCTCTTAGAACAGCATTGCTCAATAGCAGTATAAGGAAAATGTTGAAGCACACAGACAGTTAAGCAGATACAATTGTAATGAAATAGATGTACATAACTATGATGTGGTCCAGTGTTGTTTTATTTTTCTTCTTTGATTTCCAAACATGTGCTACTGGAATCTTGTAATAACGAAAAACAACCTGGTATCACCTGACACATGTTTTGTCCGACAAGGACTTTGTCAAGGCTAATGATGAATCCGGAGCTGCCAAAAAAACATCAAAATTAGTGTAAGAGTACAATAGTATAATTCCTCTGAGGAAGTGTGTTGTGCAAAGCGAAAGTTTTAATGAACTGCGTCTGTACCGATGTGGAGCAATACGAATATGAAACAGTGTTCTCAGTTGACTCAAAGAGTATGTTCCTGATGTGCTTGAAGTAAAGTAAAGCACTGGCTGCGATAGACCGTTGGTGGTTTCGACAGTTGGAAAGTAGCTGAAAACCCTAAGACAATGCCAATAAATGAAGCCAAAGATGAGGCCTGACACAGGCTTATTAGATTACTCCTGGACAGGGCTGTTGTTGGCAATCCTTTGTTGATGATAATGATGTCTTGTCCAATGTCATGAGTGGATCGTACGTGTCCCAACTATTAGACACAAAGGGCCGCAGGGTCGTGGTGGCAGGTTGGCCGCTGCCAGAATGGTTGTCCGACCGCTTTGATGGCGGTCTGACCGCCACATTACAACTGTGGCGGTTGTGCCACGGTCGGACCTCCAGCACTGCCAGTTTACCTGCACAGGAGGGACTGGCAGTGCTGGCGGTCCTTATTCTCTGCAAGCAGCACCGCACTGGGGATTACGACCCCCTTCTCTGCCAGCTTTTACATGGCGGTAGCACCACCATGTAAAGGCTGGCAGAGACGCGGTGCAGGGGGCCCCCGGGGAGGGGCCCTGCACTGTCCATGCACTTAGCCTGGGCAGTGGAAATGCCCCCGTGGGCAGCCCGGTCGCGCTGTTCACTGTGAACAGAGCGAAGGGTGCTGGTGCACCCTATGCACTGCAACATTGCCGCCGGCTCAATTATGAGCTGGCATCAATGTTGTAGGCTGTTGCCCGCTAGGCCAGCGGGCGGAAAGACCGTTTCTGCCTGCTGACCCAGTGGAGAACTTGTAATTGGGCCCGGGGGAAGGCGGCTGCACTGGCAGCAACCTGACCGCGGGAGCTTGGTGGACGGCCCTTTTCATCTGCGGAACTCATAATGACCCCCAAAGTGTACTTGGAAACACCTGTGTATATAGTGGAGATGGGGACACCAGTGCTGGGCTCACATCCATTGAAGGCTGGGATGTAGAGTGTGGAACTTGTTTTTCTGAGCTCTTAAATTACACAGATTCTTTGTGGATTCCTTATCATTCTTTCTTCAGTTTTACATCTTCTTTGAGTCCCGCTTCCCAGCCACACCACCAGAGGTACCCCCAAATGTGGAATGGAAAAGGCCAGTCTCTGAGGCGCTCAGTTTCAGGTTGTGATTTCAGCTCAGGTATTGTTTGGGAGGGATTATAAGAGACGCACTCCTCCACTCCAGCAATAAGAAATGAGCACACATTGTCGAACTGTTGCTCTCATTGCAGTAACTGATCCGCATTGTTGATCTTGGTGTAGGTTGCTTGTACTCCTACAGCGTCTGCAGTCAAGTACTGACCCCGAGGACAGTTGCTGGGTCAAAGCACTAGGAGAACCTTGTCTGTCAGTTCTGCAAACGCACGCTGTGATATGGCATCACAGTGACGCTCGTCTCCCCCTGGCCCGAGGGCGTTCTTGTGAGATCAGAGCAAAGTTCTTAGGGACCGAGAAGGGAAGCCCCAGCTACGCTGTCCGACAACACAAGGAGAGTGGGTAATTGCAAACCGTCCACTCCCGTTGTGGCTCTGCGGACTCCGCTTACCCGCGGCTTGTGCTTGCATCGAGCAACCTACCACGGCCAGCCTCGAAGAGACAGAACGCTTCACCAAGAAACATTAATGTATTCCTTTTAGTCGTCATCCAATTTCTAAATAAAATGTAGATTTGTTAAATATACATTTTAAACAGATGTGTAGGGATGGAAAGAGCAGTAGGTCGGAGTTGGAATGCTCGGGGATAATAATGTGCAAATGTGTGATGCATTTCATGAAGACGGAAAAGAATAATAGAAGCCAGTCAGAGTGCTTCGTATTTCCTAAGAAAGTGCACCGAAAGGGAAAACAAAACCAAAAAATGTTTAATATCCAAAATGTTAGTTCAAGTGTTTGTTGGACGAAGACTCCATGAAAAAATATGCTTTGCTTAGAATTTACAGCGTCTCAACAGAAAGGGAATGAATGTATCAGCGGCAACATCATTTACAAAGGGTTTGTAAAGATGTATATCGTGTTGGTGTCCACACTGTTTCTCAAAAAAAAAAAAAAAACCATAAAAATCAAACAAAACGCTAGTTTCAGGGTCAGATAGTTAGCTCTGCCTGACATGAATTCCGAGCTTGTTAATGAGCTGGATATCGGAGGTGGAACAGAGAAACCATATGGTGTGAACACATGCTGGAGTCCAAATGTACAGGTTAATGAAGGAGTGAACGAGGGCACCTGAGTGGATTATCAAAAATTAATTAACAATCAAGAAAAAAAGTATGTATACCTTAAATTATCCCAAAGATACAGTTGCCTGACAAAGCAAAAGGCTCATAGAAGGTGGAGAAGTCGGGGTAGCCAGATGGTCCCATAACCGGGTTTCAGGTCTCAGCAGAGAAAAGCTGGTCAGAATTTGCTGCTTTGACCTGCTGAACAGCAGTAGGACACAGTGCATCGTTTGAGCTGGTGGGGGGCACCGGCACCTATTTTTGATGATCGGCACTTATTTTTCTGCATCATTTATATACGGTACGCAAGAGAAGACACACAGAATGATGGAGAAAGAGAAAGGCGACAAAACCGTCACAAAAGGAGAAAGCAGGAACCTGCAGCAGTGACATTAATGGGGGAGCGAGTGTCTGGTAGTGGATTAAAAAGGTATGAGGTGGTTTTCAAATGACAAGCCTCGGTATACCGCGCAGCAATGTTTCATTGCACCAGCCATGGGCTTTGGAGCAGAGTTTCGGACACTGGCCCTCTTTCTTTCACAAATGAAGCACTGACTGGAGCCATGGTTAGCTATAGACTGTACTTCCGGCTGCCAGTCTAACAAAATGAAAGTCAAAGGTGCAAAACACAGCAGAGAGCGTGCTATTAAGCCCAAGAAGTATTGAATAAGTAGCAACCTATCTCAGAAGCCTACTAGCTCCTGGAAAAGAGACAGGGTCATCCTCAAGATTCTCTGCCTCACTTACAGATGTGCTAAAGCAGGGGTCTCCAAACTTTTCTATGCCAAGAGCTACTTATGTTCAATAAAAATCATGCCAAGCTACTAATAACATTAGTGTTTAGACAACATTACGTTAGTGGTCACCCTATACAAGACTGTTTGCCTGATTGCTGCAGTGCATCAGACAGGGTTGCCAGTAGTAATACAAGAAATCTTTTAGCAACTTGGAATGCAGATATAGTTTGGAAATGCCACCATTCTTCTCCAAACATCTTATGAGCTCTGAAAATAATCACATTTTCACCTTGAATACAGACTTCAATTTTGGAATTCAGATGTTAATTCATCCATGTAATAGCCTCAAATTGAGTAGGCTGGACTGCAAATAGAAGAGCTACTTACAGGTAGGTTAAGAGCTACTAGTAGCTCACGAGCTACTCCTTGGAGATGCCTGTTCTTAAGGCATAACGCCCAAGCACAAACAACAAGTTGTATAATATACCCCAACCCTCAGGATACTCTCTGCAGAAGGGCAGCTCCAGTAACAAACCATCAGTGAAGCTCATCCTAATTAATTCAAGTTCTGGAAGTCCATGATGGGAAGCACTTAGAAAAAGACTTAACTTTAAATTCAGAAACACATTAAAAAAAGCAAGTCTTCACTGCAAAATCCTAACAAATGTGACCAAATATGTTGTTTCGCATATAAATGAAACACAGATTGCTTAAATTTTGTTGCATTTGTCACTAACTGTTACACCTAATTTATCTATAGGGTGCCCAGGAAATGTTTAAAGAGCTGCCGTATGAGTTGGTGGAGCCCCACGAACTGAAAGAAGTGTCCAAAACTGGAGGTAATTCCATGAATTAAATATTTGTTTGTGTTTTCTTTTAAACTATGCTCTGAAGATATTTATCATGCACATGTAGGGCAAGTGCAGTGTATGAATGAAAGCCTTGGCGCAGTGCAGAGAGCTGACCCATTCTGTCTTTAATTGGACTTTCTAGCTAGCCTGGTATTTACTCCTATTTGATCCCCAACTGCGAGCCCAGTGGAGATGTTCCCTTTAAGTTGTTTGCCAAGATAACCCATGTCTTATTTGGACTGGGGGTGTACTGTGTGCATCCTGATGCACAGTGGATGTTACCTACTTCTTCCTCTCCAGGCTACGAGGGCACTGACTGTGGTAGTTGAGAATTTGACGAGGGGCACTTGCTTTTTTACCTTTCCCAGAAGGAGAGAGGTCCAGTGAACTTCTATAGGTAACACTATAGGTAACATCTCTTCAGTCCCACCCTAATGGGATCCTCCTTTTCTACTAGAAAATGTCTGTGATCAGCCATCTGAAATTCTTCTTGTGCACCTGGATAGATCAATTCTGATGTACACTCTGGCTAAACAAGTGTCCTGAAACATACACCGGGCCACACTTGTTGGCACACATTTAATGTCTACACTGGAAATTATAAAACTTGCTTTTGTTCTTCCTATATGGCCACTGTGCATAACAAGGCTAACCCTACCTTCTAATTAGCATGCATCCTTATGCTTTTACTTATTATTTTAAAGGCCAGGCAGTTCTTTATTTACATCCCTGGTCGTTCAAAAGTCTTACTGAACGTTCCACACTTTTATCATATTTAATGTTAAGTGCCTCCCATTGAAATTCAGCTTTTGTTTGAGCACTTCAATTTGTTTAATGATGTGTTTTGTCAGTTAATAAGCCTGGCTACTGCACTTCTTCTTTCAGTTGGGATTTCAACGAAAGCTTGTGAGCTTTACATTAAACACACAGTGTATTTGTTTACTTTTTTCTTTAGAATTATAAGAATGTTCACATGCTTGAGATGCTAGGTATTGCTTTTATATTTAGTCCAGATCTGTAGGACCTGGTGCCTTTGTGGTAATCAGATCCCCTTCTGCTTCAGAGTAATCTGTAAAGGAGTGAGTGGACTAGATGGTGAGATCTTATTGGGGACGGGGGAATTTAGTGTCTTCACCATTTGGTAGAGAATCTAAACCCTAATAATGTTTACCATGCTCTTCCACCTGACAAGTGATCATTGGTTTTGGAGCAGAATTTCAATAACAGATGAACCCAAGGCATGAAAGTTCTTCACGAAATGTAATTATTTTGTGTACCGCCCCATTTTATTGGTAGTATCTATGTTGACTAATGTGCTGAATTGTGTTGTTATTTAAACCCTGCTTAACCTTACATATAAAAACATGGCTGCTGCTCTGTTAGGAAGATTGCTTGCTTTAGCAACGCAGTGGCTTGAGTTACTTGAGTAAGATAAGACTTCTTTTCCCAGACCTGATTGCCCTCAGCTTCCACAAAATACGCCATTGACTTCTGTGAGGGGAGGAGCAGGGGGACACAGCTTGAAAGCTGCTTCTAAGCCTAATTGTTATGAGCATTTGTGTGCATGAAAGAGCAGCTCTCTGGTAGTTCTTCTAAAATAGACTGTATAGAGCCTAAATGAGGTTTCTTAGGGAGAATGTTAGTTTGTTTGCAGCCTGCTCACACAGGGTTTGTAACCTAATCATCCAGGCTGCCTGCCTTCTACTGAATAATTACCTCCTGTCCTGAGGCTTTACCCTCACCCTGGACTGATAATTTGTAATTCTGCATATCACTAGTTACAGTAGCCTTATTCTTTTTTTTATTTTAGTGTTGTATGTAGCCTGTTGCCTTCTGGTTAATGGACATCCTTAAGTACACCCTTTGGGGCAAAGAAGTGAGGTGTTACTGTCAATATAGATTTTGGGGCAAGGACTCAAGCCCATGTTGTGAGAGTGCAATCTTCCTGGATTGTTGAGGGTGATGGTGCTGTTCTCACATTATGAAGGGGTATCTAGCTCAATGAGGGATAAATACGTTGGGAAAGGTTTCCTTCAGCATTCCTTAAACATGGGGGTCCTCGTTTGAACTGACTCCCTCTAATCTATTTGCAACTAGACCTTTTGAGTATCATGGAAAATGGATCTTTAAGGAAGGACAGTAAATTAATTTCTTTGAATCTCTACCAACCTTTTTTAGTTGGGTCTTTTAAGTTGTATTTCTGGAGACAGTTCCAATTGGAGCAGGGTCAAGGCTGGCTTGCATGTGGCTGGGTACAAACTGAGGTGGCATGGTGTGCAAAATAACAAATGACTAGTGTTAGAAATGGGGTCCTTGGGTGACAGTCAGGTTACCCCCTGTTCAAGCAAAGACCCTCACTCTAGTCAGGGTAAAAGAGAATCACCCTCAGCTAACCCCTGCTTACCCCCTTGGTAGCTTGGCAGAGCAGTAGGCTTAACCTCAGAGTGCTAGGCGTAAAGTATTTGTACCAACACACACAGTAACTCAATGAAAACACTACAAAATGACACAACACAGGTTTAGAAAAATAGGAAATATTTATCTAAACAAAACAAGACCAAAACGACAAAAATCCACCATACACAAGTCAAGTTATTAATTAAAAATCAAAAAGAGTCTTTAAGTAGTTTTAAAAACACACTAGCGCTGCTAGAGTGAAAATGTACCTGGTGTGCGTCAAAAGTAACCCCGCACGGGCGGGTGTGCGTCGAAAATAACTCCGCACGGCGGTACTCGAGTAAAAAATCCAGCCGCACGATGAGTTGAAGATCCCGCCGCGCAGGTTGCGATCTCCCAGCCTCCGTCAGCGATGCTGCGCGTCGTTTCTCCTGCTCCGTGCGTCGATTCTTCGGTCGCGTTTCCGGCGAGCGTCGTTTCTCAGCTGCGGAGCTGGCGGCGCGTCGTTTTTCAGCCGCAGATCGGATTCGCGTCGATCTTTTCCCCGCACGGCGCTCTGTGCGTGGATTTTCTCGTCTTTAGGCTGCCAGCTTCTCCTTTCAGGGTCCCAGGAACTGGATGGGCACCACAGGGCAGAGTAGGAGTCTCTCCAGAGGCTCCAGGTGCTGGCAGAGAGAAGTCTTTGCTGTCCCTGAGACTTCAAACAACAGGAGGCAAGCTCTAGATCAAGCCCTTGGAGATTTCTTCTCAAGATGGAAGGCACACAAAGTCCAGTCTTTGCCCTCTTACTCTGGCAGAAGCAGCACTGCAGGAAAGCTCCAAAAAGCACAGTCACAGGCAGGGCAGCACTTCCTCCTCAGCTAACAGCTCTTCTCCAGGCAGAGGTTCCTCTTGATTCCAGAAGTGTTTCTAAAGTCTGTAGATTTGGGTGCCCTTCTTATACCCATTTTAGTCTTTGAAGTCACCTTTCTTCAAAGGGGACTCACACCTACTTGTGAAATCCTGCCTTGCCCAGGCAAGGCCTCAGACACACACCAGGGGGTTGGAGCCGGCATTGTTAGAGGCAGGCACAGTCCTTTCAGATGAGAGTGACCACTCCACCCCTCCCTCCTAGCAGAGATGGCTAATCAGGAAATGCAGGTTACACCCCAGCTCCCTTTGTGTCACTGTCTGGTGTGAGGTGAAAAACAACCCAACTGTCAAACTGACCCAGACAGGGAATCCACAAACAAGGCAGAGTCACAGAATGGTTTAAGCAAGAAAATGCTCACTTTCTAAAAGTGGCATTTTCAAATGCACAATCTTAAAATCATCTTTACTAAAAGATGTATTTTCAAATTGTGAGCTCAGGGACCCCAAACTCCACATGTCCATCTACTCTCTAGGGGAATCTACGCTTTAATCATATTTAAAGGTAGCCCCCATATTATCCTATGAGAGAGACAGTTCTTGCAACAGTGAAAAACGAATTTAGCAGTATTTCACTGTCAGGACATATAAACCACATTACTATATGTCCTATCTTATCCATACACTGCACCCTGCCCTTGGGGCTACCTAGGGCCTACCTTAGGGGTGCCTTACATGTAAGAAAAGGGAAGGTTTAGGCCTGGCAAGTGGGTACACTTGCCAAGTCGAATTTACAGTGTAAAAATACACACACAGACACTGCAGTGGCAGGTCTGAGACATGATTACAGAGCTACTTATGTGGGTGGCACAACCAGTGCTGCAGGCCCACTAGTAGCATTTGATTTACAGGCCCTGGGCACCTCTAGTGCACTTTACTAGGGACTTACTAGTAAATCAAATATGCCAATCATGGATAAACCAATCACATACAATTTCACACAGAGAGCATATGCACTTTAGCACTGGTTAGCAGTGGGAAAGTGCTCAGAGTTCAAAAGCCAACAGCGACAGGTCAGAAAAAAATAGGAGGCAGGAGGCAAAAAGACTGGGGATGACCCTGCATAAGCAAAAGTCCAACACGACCCCCTACCAGCCTAAAGCCAGGGGAGAACAATCAATACCTTGATGTATACTTCCCTGATTGGGGCGATAGAACAAGGACCCAGGCCCACAACAGCAGGGGCATGTTCCAGTTCTACGCCTTCCTGACTCCAGTTGGATCCCTCTGTCCATACTCTCAGGGCCCACTAAGCTAACCCAGGGGGAACCCTTCTCCACATCTACAGACACCATCTGTGCAGCACCTAACTTTACTTTGCTCACAGATGAATTGCAATGGGCAGATAGTACCACCAGGGCCAACACAGTGGTGTTGCCCACTCCACCCCCGGGGTGTGACTCTCGTCCCCCCCCCAGGGGCAACTCTGTCCACCAGGACAGCAAGCCACGGTGGCCACGGACAACTGTCAGGGATGAGAGCCCGACCTCAGGCCTCTCCAACCACTGTGACTGCGGAGAGTGGGGGGCGGTAGCCCCAGGTGCCTGGCACCCTTTGACCACTCTCTCTTCCACCAGGTCAGGGATGACAACCTGACCCTGGTCCTCCCCTCTGGGGCTCAGTACCCTCCCTGCAGAAGCGGCACCCCCAGAGTCAAAAACTGTCAGGGTGCTTGTAGAAGCAGTCCTGCACAATTCTTCCACCAGTGCAGGGTTGTTAACCTGCAACTGGTCCTCCAACCTGGGGTCTGTACCTTCAGGTTGGACCAGGGCCAGGGGTGAGGCTTCCCTCCCCCTGCCCTCCCTTCTGGGGTCCTGCACCCCCCAACTAGGAGTGGCCCCCTCAGAGGACAACATGGGATGGGCACTGTTAGCAGTAGCCCCTTCCTCCAGGTCAGGGGGGACACCCTGAACCTGGCCTTCCAATCCAGGGTCTGTACCCTTAAATTGCACTGGGGCCAGGGGTGAGGCTCTTTCTCCCCTGCCCCTACTCTCAGGGTTCTGCACCCCCCCCTCAGGGAGAGTACCCCTTGAAGTCACACCAGGGGGGGTGATTGGGCAAACCGCCCACCCCTTCAGGTCAGGGTTTACCCCCTGCACCTGATCCTCCAGTCCAGGGTCTGTACCCACAGACTGGACCACTGCCTGGCAACCCAGGACTTCCTGGGGGGCATACCTACCCCCCACCAGGTCAGAGTTTACCCTCTGAACCTGGTCATCCAACCCAGGGTCACCACCCTGCGGTTGAACCACTGCCTGGCACACCAGGACTTCCAGGGGGGCACACTTACCCCCCTCAAGGGACACACTGTCCCCAAGGGCCACACAAGAGTCTGGCTGGCGCAGGTCTCCTGACCTCTGCCCATCTGACAGTCTGGATTCCCCCCAACCCAGAAATGGTCTTACCAAGGTCATTCCTGGGGGGCTCTGGTCTCAGAGCTGACCCCTGACCCTCCAGGTTCTCCATTGGGGTCCGCAACCCCCTCTCAACCCTCTGTCTGGACTTCTGCACCCCCTCACTAGGAGTGGTACTGCGAGACACCAGAACTGGTGGGACGCTGGCTACAGCCGCCCCCCCAAGTTCTCCTGACACTGTGGGGTCTCCCTCAACAGATGGCCCTATGGTACAGGCTAGGCTCCCCTCCTGGTGTTCCCTCATGGAACCCTCCAGGACCTGGGACCGGATCTCGGGCACCTTGGACCTCAGCCCATCCCCATTCCCTCTCCTCAGAGACTGGACATGGGGTCCCTCACCCATCCCACTACACTGGGACCTACCTGGGACACTACAATCCTTCCCTACCTCACCTGGTTGGGAAATACCTAGACCACTCCTCTCAGGAGCACCCCCAAATGCCTCTTCAGACTCTCTGGTACTCACCAAGAGGTCTGCCTCCATTGTAAGCTCCCTGGGGTCAGAAAACTCACACTCCACCTGGTGTTGGCATAGCTCTGGAAAATAAGGACTAGACATATGCTCTCCAGCAATTACATCACTCAGCCCCTCACATGAATTAACCAAAGTACCCTTCACCCAACCATCCAGTGACTCTGCTTTGAAAAAGCACCCCACATCACCCTCCTGAGACTGGTGAGACAGTACCTGACTGTCCCTGACACTCAACCCACACTCTTCTGGGATGTCTTCACACTCCATAACCAGGACTTCTACCTGGGGGGAACCCCTCTCCCTGTCACTCTCACCTAGAGTCAGTAGAGTATCCTTCCCACCAGTAGGAATATGACTCCCCATGCCAGTTCCCCAATCCACCTCAGGGACCCTGTGCATCACTGGAGCTACCTCATACCCCTGAACCTCCTGGTGTGTGTTAACTCCCTCCTTCAAGTAGGGCACCACATCTCTGGGCATGTGCATTTCTTCAGCAGCACTAGATATAAAATTGTTGCTGCCACCATTCCAGCTGGATTCAGCCCTCATGACTTCCAGCGGTTTCAATTTAAGCTTGTAAGCATAAATCATCCTTTGTATCTCGAAGTCCCTTTCCCACTTGTCATACTCCCTTTGCATCCTCAACTTTTCTGCCTCCAACCGGCGAACCCTTTCTGCCTGTCTGTCCTGCACATCTTTAGGAGTCAGACCCTTAGACGACACCCTGCTACCCCTCCTGGGGACCCTCCCCCCAGGCGTAACCGGTACCTCCACTACACCACTGTGTATCCTCTGCACTTCCCCACCCACATTCTCCTCCTCTGTGTGCCCTCCAGCCTTCTTGATTGTCACCCCGGCCCTCTGTGCCTTTTGCAGCTCCCCCTCCCTGGTGGAGCTCTTAGTGGGACAGTCAAGATCTTTAAGGAACTGTTTCAATTGAGCAACTGAGTACTCCTTCAGTTTCTCCATTTCAAACACAGCTCCAGCTGTTGCATCTCCAGATTGAGACATGATGGTCACAAGTGCAAAGTTCCAAAGGCAGAAAATAAGTTCCCAATGAAGTAAAAAGAATCAGTCAAGGGATCAGCAAAATCATGGAAGTAGAACAAAAAGGAGTCCTTAGAGAAAAAGCAAAAGATCACCAAACAAGTAGTATGTGGTCACGTAGTGGTCTGAGATCAAAACAGTAGTGTACACTTAATCACTGTATGTCAAGTACAAATACAAGTCCAAATCCCGACCGCTGATCACCAATGTTAGAAATGGGGTCCTTGGTTGACAGTCAGGTTACCCCCTGTTCAAGCAAAGACCCTCACTCTAGTCAGGGTAAAAGAGAATCACCCTCAGCTAACCCCTGCTTACCCCCTTGGTAGCTTGGCAGAGCAGTAGGCTTAACCTCAGAGTGCTAGGCGTAAAGTATTTGTACCAACACACACAGTAACTCAATGAAAACACTACAAAATGACACAACACAGGTTTAGAAAAATAGGAAATATTTATCTAAACAAAACAAGACCAAAACGACAAAAATCCACCATACACAAGTCAAGTTATTAATTAAAAATCAAAAAGAGTCTTTAAGTAGTTTTAAAAACACACTAGCGCTGCTAGAGTGAAAATGTACCTGGTGTGCGTCAAAAGTAACCCCGCACGGGCGGGTGTGCGTCGAAAATAACTCTGCACGGCGGTACTCGAGTAAAAAATCCAGCCGCACGATGAGTTGAAGATCCCGCCGCGCAGGTTGCGATCTCCCAGCCTCCGTCAGCGATGCTGCGCGTCGTTTCTCCTGCTCCGTGTGTCGATTCTTCGGTCGCGTTTCCGGCGAGCGTCGTTTCTCAGCTGTGGAGCTGGCGGCGCGTCGTTTTTCAGCCGCAGATCGGATTCGCGTCGATCTTTTCCCCGCACGCCGCTCTGTGCGTGGATTTTCTCGTCTTTAGGCTGCCAGCTTCTCCTTTCAGGGTCCCAGGAACTGGATGGGCACCACAGGGCAGAGTAGGAGTCTCTCCAGAGGCTCCAGGTGCTGGCAGAGAGAAGTCTTTGCTGTCCCTGAGACTTCAAACAACAGGAGGCAAGCTCTAGATCAAGCCCTTAGAGATTTCTTCTCAAGATGGAAGGCACACAAAGTCCAGTCTTTGCCCTCTTACTCTGGCAGAAGCAGCACTGCAGGAAAGCTCCACAAAGCACAGTCACAGGCAGGGCAGCACTTCCTCCTCAGCTAACAGCTCTTCTCCAGGCAGAGGTTCCTCTTGATTCCAGAAGTGTTTCTAAAGTCTGTAGATTTGGGTGCCCTTCTTATACCCATTTTAGTCTTTGAAGTCACCTTTCTTCAAAGGGGACTCACACCTACTTGTGAAATCCTGCCTTGCCCAGGCAAGGCCTCAGACACACACCAGGGGGTTGGAGCCGGCATTGTTAGAGGCAGGCACAGTCCTTTCAGATGAGAGTGACCACTCCACCCCTCCCTCCTAGCAGAGATGGCTAATCAGGAAATGCAGGTTACACCCCAGCTCCCTTTGTGTCACTGTCTGGTGTGAGGTGAAAAACAACCCAACTGTCAAACTGACCCAGACAGGGAATCCACAAACAAGGCAGAGTCACAGAATGGTTTAAGCAAGAAAATGCTCACTTTCTAAAAGTGGCATTTTCAAACGCACAATCTTAAAATCAACTTTACTAAAAGATGTATTTTCAAATTGTGAGCTCAGGGACCCCAAACTCCACATGTCCATCTACTCTCTAGGGGAATCTACGCTTTAATCATATTTAAAGGTAGCCCCCATATTATCCTATGAGAGAGACAGTTCTTGCAACAGTGAAAAACGAATTTAGCAGTATTTCACTGTCAGGACATATAAACCACATTACTATATGTCCTACCTTATCCATACACTGCACCCTGCCCTTGGGGCTACCTAGGGCCTACCTTAGGGGTGCCTTACATGTAAGAAAAGGGAAGGTTTAGGCCTGGCAAGTGGGTACACTTGCCAAGTCGAATTTACAGTGTAAAAATACACACACAGACACTGCAGTGGCAGGTCTGAGACATGATTACAGAGCTACTTATGTGGGTGGCACAACCAGTTCTGCAGGCCCACTAGTAGCATTTGATTTACAGGCCCTGGGCACCTCTAGTGCACTTTACTAGGGACTTACTAGTAAATCAAATATGCCAATCATGGATAAACCAATCACATACAATTTCACACAGAGAGCATATGCACTTTAGCACTGGTTAGCAGTGGGAAAGTGCTCAGAGTTCAAAAGCCAACAGCGACAGGTCAGAAAAAAATAGGAGGCAGGAGGCAAAAAGACTGGGGATGACCCTGCATAAGCAAAAGTCCAACAACTAGGATGCAGGCCAAGTAATTAGCAGTGACGGGATTAATTCAAGCGTTTATACTTTCGTTTGTCACCCTAAGTGGGACCGGTATGTCCGGATATGGGTGCCGTGCAAACTGTGTCACTGGAACCAAGTTATACCCAGTTGATGAGCCCATAATAAAAGTGAAAACAGTTGTTGATTGCTTGTAATCCAGTTCGTTCTAGGACCTGGCCTGGCAGTTCAGACTAAACTGGTCCCATTGGAGCAGGGTCAAGACTGATTTGCATACGGCTGGGGTCCAGACTGGGGTGGCAAGGCATGCAAAACAACAATGGAATGTGGTGCAGCTCTGAGTAAGTACCAGTTGCTGAGATTATTCAAGCATCCATCATTCAATGTTTTGTATCCTTTACTGTATCTTCAGAGAGAGGCAGGTCTAGTCTGTACGTTCTGGTTTACAACAGATGTATTCCTCAATCAAGGGGCCTCCACAGAAATGTTGTAGAAAATATCTCACATACTTATCTGGAAGCCATTCATTCGTCTTTGTGTGACATCCAGCAGTTTTGAGTGTAGGATAACCATGCAGGTAGAGAGTGTCTTGGGAGTATTCAATAGTGCTTTCATCAGAAGCCTAGGCTCTGAATCATTACTTGGAGTTTGTGTGACCCTTTACTCGTCTTTGGTATTTGAGGGTCCGTATGAACAATAATTGTGAGGTTGCTACCAGTTTTTTTATCCTCAGAACAACAATACATCAGGTACAGCAGTGCCTAAGGGATTCGCACTTTGTTGTTTCTCCCCATTCATTGGTGATTTCAGGTCTTTCTTCAAATGATTGCGCAGTCTTGTCTGGAACAGCATAAGTCTTTTACTTCTCCCAATCTCTTTACTTAAGGAGGTTGATCTCCTGTATGTTGCCCTTTCGTTATACTGGACACTAAGGTCTAATCTCCAGGTTGGTGCATGTGGGACGTCTGCTAAATAACTGCAAATTCCCTGTCCACTGACCTTTTAGTTTCCCCAAACCATTTAGAGTTGGGGCCACCACCTGGCTCCTCCAGCCGAAACTCTTCATCTGACAGCCTGTCTGCAAGGCCACAGTAGCAGTTGCCTAATCCTACTTTGAGTGGTGTGACTATCACTTATTTTCTCTGCCCAGGACAGCTGTACACATTGAGTTTGGTTGCTTAAAACAAACAAGAATGCAGAGCAGGTGAAAATATGATGCTTGTTGGGCATTCTGCTGTGCCAGCAAATGCACTGAAGGCACAGAGATTCTTCCAATGGAGTTACAACTCTCTAACTGTGATGGGCATTTCTGCACCAGGGGATGGAGACCAGAGCCTTTGCTGGCCTGGTAGGCTGGTGCAGACAACCTTCCTCTCGCAGTGCTTCTGTCTCTACGAAAAGCGTTTTGATATGAATAAGCTGTGTGTCTGTGCCCCTCGAAGCAACCTGATCCTATTTGGAGTTTTTTTTTCATATCCTAAGAAACAATCCATACATCTGTCTTTTCCTGGGGTACTCACACATGCTTGTTTGTGCTCCAGGAAGATGACAAATGCCTGTTCGGACATTATTTTAGCCCAAGAAAAAATCCAAACGGTCTCTGGCACTTTGCTGAGACATAGACTTGCATGTCTGCCTGTGCTACAGGAATGAGACAGACACTGACTGATTTTTTTCTTAGGCCTAGAAAAAATCAACTAAGTGTCTGGCTCCTGGTGTGGTCGCATACACATACACCTCTGTGCCACAGCAAGAAGCCAGACTCAGTTTGGATTTTTCTTGGGCTATCTGGCTCCTTTGTGTTATACAGATATGCACATTCGTGCCCCAGCCAAGTGCCATAAACAATTGGATTTTTTCCTAGACCAAGAAAAAACACAAATAAGCATCTGGCTGTGTGCTGCTGTTCAGACATGTAGGCCTCTGCCCATGCAAGGAGCCAGATGCTGTTTGTATTTTTCTTTACTCATAGAAAGAAAAAAAAACATAATCTGGATCCTAGCTGGGGCACAGATATGCAATGCTGTGCCCCAGCTAGGAGCCATTACTAAAATTTCAAAATAATATTACTTAGAAGTCTGTTAACTGGCAGGTGCAACCTGAAGAAAACGAGAGTTAAGTGGTAACACCATTAGTTTGCCCAGGAACTGGAGTACTAACACTTTGGGAAGTGACTTAAGAATGGCTATCAATGTCACTTAAGGTTCTAATGATGCTTGTACCTTGTAGGTGGACTTTATACCGCGGTTCAAGTGACTATTGGCCCTTACCGGTATCTCGTTTAACATCAGTTTTCAGGTGATGCGTGGTCCATAGATGTGTCCCATTTGTTACGTAGTTCAAGTGACACGTGTCCATTAGATAAACCCCCTAAAATCTCATTTCAAAGCGAGGACTGACTATAAAGTTTGCTCCCTGTAGTTAAGTAACACGTGAATGACAAAAGCCCATAATTTTCATCAACAACAGGTTCTCGAAGTAGCCTCCATTGCAGCTTCAAAATGAAAGATGTCCCTTGTGTCCCTGAGAGTGTCTCGTAGGAAAGGCACGGAGACAGAGCACAGCTTCATGGGCTCATGCTAGAAACATGAACTCTGCTGCATTCCTGAAATGCAGTGTTATATATTTAGACCTCAGTCATTTTTCTGTCGATATTGTTGTCCGAGTGATCATTAAGAAGAATTTGGGACATTTTTTCAGTTCAGCCTTAAAGATTGCCTTTTTAATTTGAAGTAATCTATCCAGTGTCAAAACAAAATATGGCTGAGCGCTATACTGCACCGAGATCCTGTGTTATGGATGAATTCACAGGGCTGGTTGGTAGCATCTCTTGATCAATTATATGTCAGGCAGCAAATAAAGTAAAATTATTTAACAGGCTGTCTACATCCAGGTATGAGTGACTTTTCTTACAGGTAATGGATCTACCTGATTTATTTTTTTCTACTTATGGATACATGATTATATGTATTGTAAAATATTAATTGCATATTCATTCTCAGCGATCTCAAACCGATTGCCCTCCCTGCCGTTGTAAGCATTTATACTTTAAGAAATGGCCTGTAAATTAGACATATCTAGGATCACAAACACGAAATGGAATGCTGTTGAAAAGAAACCTCCTCGAGCAAATTACCCTACTTAATCACCCCAACTAATGTCAAATGTGGACTCACCACCTGCTACAAAGTGATGCGTGTAGACAAAAAGTCCTTCACCAGAAGGTGACACAGGCCACAAATAGATCCCAGAGTTCCTCAGAGTTCCAAAAAATTTGGAGCCAGATGTACGACCATTTTATTTTTATTTTTTGCAGCTCGCAGTTTGCAATTTTTTGTGAATGATAAATAGCGAGTTGCAAAACATAATGTACAAAAGTTTCTGAGACACTGTTAGCAATTCCAAAATGAGTTGCAAGGGACCTGCCACCTTAATATTCATGAGGCAGGACGCAGTTTGCGACCCCTTTGGGAATGGCCTCACTCACAGGGATGGTGGCCTGCTAGGGTCAGCAGACCACCATGTCTGGGACTGCTTTTTATGGGCGAGCGCAAAGCGCTCCGTCCCATTCTGTAATCTCTCTTTGGGCTCCCAACCACGCCCATGTCACGTCAGTCACTTTCATTGGTTCGTGGGCTTGCCTTTTAAAACCTGCTTGCTTTCATTTGTGAAAGGCATGCATACGTCATGCCTTTTCCAGTGTTTAGCCCACTTACACAACACCGGTAAACTACTAAAAACATACGAGGCTCGATGTTTTCAGGATGGTGTCCAGACTACTTTATCTATTTATTTTCCACGCAGCGCGATTGCGCTGCATTTTACATAGTGCGATCATGCTTTTTTTTCTTTACAACGCTTATAACTGTAACTCAAGCAAATGCGAGACCCGTTGCATTGAAAATGCCTGTTAAATAAAGTCTTTTTTTTTTTTTTTTAAATGCATGCAGTTTTTCTTAAAGGAAAACCAGACGCATTTTAAAAATAAAAATGAAATGTTTCAGTTTCATTTATTCAGAGTTACCAGTGTAACCTGTGACCACTGCCTCCTCTCTAAAATGTTGGCACCCCCATTCACAAAGGGGAAGTGGTCCCTTTGGGGACCCCTTCCTGTTTGCGAATGGGTTACTGCTAATTTGAAATTGGTGGTAACTCCTATTGTTAGTGCAACCTCATTTACGGTCACAAAACAATCATACATGGGCCTGCAAGTCACTATTAGGAAGGGATGCCCTTGAAATGCCCCTTCCTAATAGCGAGTTGCAATTCCTATTTTGCGAGTCGGTAACAGGTTACCAACTCGCAAATTAGGGATGGTACATGCTAGAAGGCCATTTTACAATCGCAAAAGACAAATTTTGCAGTTTGCGACCGCAAAATAGCTTTGTACATCTGGCCCTAATTGTTCTCATATTTTACTGGGGCTTGCATACCTCCGACCTCTCAACAAGCTTATTCTTTGTCTAATAATAGCCAAAGTTTAGGACCTGTAAACCTGTCCTCCGATACCCGCCCTTGATTCTCCCACTATTCAATGTATGCATCAAACCCCTCATGGAGATCCTCTGTGCTCATCACCTCCACTTGCACTTGATAACACCAAAATGTACCTTAGGGTGTCAGGAGAGTCAGACCAATTCACTGCTGTAGCAAATAATCTTCAAATAATAGGAAACTGGGCAGGCAACGACATTCACAAGTTCAGTGGCTCAAAAAACAAAATGTGTGCCTTAAGGACACATCATCTCCTCAAACACACACACCCTGTGCCCCTCCTTCATCATTCCTTTCATCAACGGAAAAATAATAAACTTAGGAGTTATTTGGGACACTGATCTCAGCCTCATTTCACATTTCAGAGCACTAGTGGAAAAGAGCAGTTGTGGAAGCTACTCAAGCACACTCCTGTACCAAGTATCGGAAGATCACTATGCTAGTAGGTGCTCTGGTGACTCCAGCCTTTTCAAAAGGCGCAAATAATGCCAATATGCTGGTTGATGTCTATTTGTATTTTTGTATTAAAAGTGGCAACACATCTATAAACTCCCCACTGGCTCCTACTATAAAAAAGAATCAAATTCAAGATAATCTGCCTCACCTACAAGTACATTGATGTTTCTATCCTGATATCCCTCCAGGTCAATATAACAATTCACACCAACCATGCCATCCTCTTTGTGATCCATAAGAGAAAACCTCTAATCATACCTAGATCATAAGCAAAAAGGAGAGGTGATACATTTGCATCACTGGGACCATACATCTGGAATCACCTTCCCTCAGACATCCGCGTGGCCCCATCCCTCAGGCTTTTCAGATGCAAACCCAAAACACACCCTTTCCTCCCCAAGAAGTAATGTAACTCTCATAAAAACTGAGGACACTGTAATTATTTATATCTTTACTGTGTTTTTATATTATTACGTTTTTGGTTGCCTTCCACCTGCACCCATGTATTCAAGAATTCTCCTTCTGTGGTAATTGGACCTGCTGCTGATTTTCCTTCCGTGAACTCCACCCCGTGCATGTTCCAATCATTGTACCTACAAATCTATGGTCCTAAAAGGCGACCCTCCCAAAAGCAGTTACATTGTCCGAGGTGTGCTGTACAAATAAATATAGAAATTAGATAGATGAAGACAGCTATAGACTAGAATAACTATGAATATAGAAATTAGATAGATGAAGACAGCTATAGACTAGAATAACTATGAATATAGAAATTAGATAGATAAAGACAGCTATAGACTAGAATAACTATGAATATAGAAATTAGATAGATAAAGACAGCTATAGACTAGAATAACTATGAATATAGAAATTAGATAGATAAAGACATCTATAGACTAGAATAACTATGTGGACTTTGATTGCAATTGTTGGCCTAAATTTAATCTGCAGTTTTCACATTTCATCTAAAAACAGCAGCTTCTTTAAAATATATTCTTAATTTTGCTTAATATTGCAGATCTAAGAAAAGTATATGGCACAGTGCTAAGCCGGCATCACCACCTTGTAAGGAAAACTGATGGCGTGTATGATCCCGTCGATTATGACAAGCATCCTGAGCTCTACACTTCTCGGTTTAATACAGACGTAAGCATTGCATCTCTTGTTAGTTTTGTGAGTTTTATAGAAGACAGTACAATTTAAACTTTAGAGTAATCGTGTTTTGCAATCAGAATGAAAATAGTTGTGAAGTGATACTGTGAGCAGTATTGTTAACCGTGATGTTATAAGAAATTAGGAGCCGTGAGTGTAATTTTCTTTTCAATGACATTATTTGCTATTGGACAGCACTGATCTTTTCATTAGTTTGGAATCCGCCACTGAATGCATCTTAAGAGGCGATGAATATGAATAGGAGCATAGATCATGTGCTGGTAACTTTATGACCAGTAAGTAAGAACAACAATTATCTGAAAAAGTGATTTTTTAAATTATTTTTTTTAACAGTCTTGCAGCTTCATGTATTTGTAAGTCTTTACAGACACATGTAGAAGGCAAGGTTAAAGAAAACCGTATTTTTGTGGCAGCTGTTTACTACTAGCAGGTCAGATTCAAAAATAATTTTGATCACTATTAAATGTGATGGGCTGAAATCCGTCACCTAAGTTTCCTCCGTCCACATTAGAGATATTGTGTGAGTTTCCGTAGTCTGTGAGTGTGAGCACTGGACCAGATAGGCCATACCAATGAAGCTTTAGTGATAAACCCCAAAATGGGTTCATAAGACTGTACAATTATACACCAGAAGCATCTGTCAAAGCAGAATACATGAGCAATATAATTGCACCACTTTACCATCTAAAATATTCGAAATAAGATATCTGTGACCCCATGTTCAGCAGACTTCTTGCCATTGGTGTTTTTGTTTTTATTTACTTTTCCTCCCAGATACACAAGACAATTTAATTCCGGCGAAAACCTCCAGTTTGTGGCTGCATTCTTTGCTTTTAATATGTAATGTTGATTATTTACGCCAACAGATTGCAAGGGTGACTTCATAAACCCTTAGTAAAAAGATAGGTTAACCCACATTGATTAAAGATGTCTCACTTGAGGGACACTTTCATATCTTATATCCACATCTATGGTTTGGATCACAACAACCCCTTGAAAATCATTAAAGCAGAATACGAATGTGCCCAACTCTAACTCACAGGATTGTTGCCTATTTTTTAGTGCTACTGTTATGGGTCAAACCTGGTAGATGTGATGTACAATTAACAGAGGATTTCTGCTTCATAAGAAGCTCTGAGACTTTTATTTGACTAGGGCATAGCTGGTGTGTTTTACAAATCGGAATGAATGTTTAAGATTATCTCCTAATTAGCTCTTAAGTGTTTTGTAGAATTCACTTAGGATACCATCTTGGCCTGTACCTTCAGTTTAGTCATCTGAGAAATTACCTGTTTTATTTTAAACATAGCAATGAGCTCACCCAGATTTTGCTTACTTTCCACAGTTAATGCAGTCTTAAAAATCGTCTGCTTAGAGAAAGGTTTGTAAATCAGTTTTATGCCGTGCATATATTTTGGCTTAATAAAGTCAAAGTATCTCCTAAATCTGTATTGAATCAGAAACCACTTGATTTCTCCTAATCTTCGAATTACTTTTATCGTATTCGTCACATCTTATATCCTTGTTTGTGTTAAAGCACTGCTAAGCTTTCCTTTTTGCACAGATAGAGCATAGTTAATAAACTAAACAGTTTGTTTACATTGTTTAGAGATTATGTACTATCGCTTCTCACTCAATCTTATGTGTTTTATGTTTTCTGGGTGATTTGACCTAAAATCCTTCTCATGCTCTGCTAAATGTCTTGATTATCCCTGCCATTTCCATTCTCAACTATATATTAGTGTCACTAATTGTATCTGAATATTGTGTGGTTACCTCACAAATGTATGCCTTCAGTGTGATGGCTACATTTGTGACACCAGTGAAGTTAATGTATTTTCATATATTCCATAACAGGAGAAATGTGGGCAAGTCTTAATTCAAAGGCCATCATCACATTTTTTCATAAACCTTAACATATTACCTGAAACAAGCAAAGTATCAGTTCTTAAATATCTGTTACGATTCAGTGAATCAAATGAATAGCCATGGTTTGTAAAACAATGTTTTAGCAATTTAGCAAGGAGACCGAAGACCTTAGTTATCTGGAGTAGCACTGATCTTCTTCTGATCCATATTGCTGTATGTCTAGAAGATGTGGTATTATGTGGCCCTTGGGTAATAATTATTTGGTTCACATACTGTTCTAAAATACCCCCATAATATAGAAACTCCACTGATATTAACATCATGACTGTTAAGAAGGGGAATTGGTATCAGTTAGTTGGCAGCAGTGTTTTTTTAATGTGTGTATGAGTCTGGCACACTCTACCTTCCTACTTGTAAATTGGTACATAATGTGATAATCGATAAAAAAAAAAAAATACTCAGTGTCATTGTTTCAAGGGGTGTAAAACTTTCCCATCCTTGTGTGTGAATGTGTTGGCCATAGTGGTGTTTTCACGTAGGATTTTGCAGTTCTATGTATTTCGATCCTTTGATGACTGACTGGTGAAGTGGGGCTTCCTCTGCTCTGAACATCTCAAGCACACCATTGTGGCCTTGCGTGACTTTGGATTTACCATCCACATCCAGAAGTCCCTCTTTGTCCCGAAGCAGTGGCTGACCAAGGTGTGGTGTTGGACACAACCTTTAGGAAGGTTTCACTTCCTTGTAAACATTCATGATACAAATCTGATATTTCTGAATCAAGTCTTTATTTAGGCAAGGCCTCTGGCTGGTAAGGATGAGGAACAATGCCAGCTCAAGGTCTAGGTAACAAGACAATGCAGACAGACAACGTCCAAGGTTATAAATAGAACAGATTCTTACACCAAGTCCACCAAAGACTCTAGAGGTGAGGCATAGTACCAACCCCTAAGGAAGTCGGGTCACTAGCCCTCGAAGTCAAGCAACCCCTCAGGACACAAGGTGACCTTGCGAAGCAGCGGAGCTGACACCACTCGCTTTTATGGGTTCTCCCCATACTCGACCGTCTGCCAAGACAGAGATCTTGGCCTCCTCTGCGCCGATGCACATGCTGGTGTTGAAAATGTCAACAGGCCCCAGCACACCACCAGCACTGAAATCTCACTCAGAGCCCACACCATCACGGTGCCGAAGCAGCAGGAGCTGAGGCCTACATTGATGCTCATGGCACCGACTCCAAAAGCTGCTACGATGCTTCTGAAGGACAAACCTTGGGTGTCAAGAACCATTGACAGTCCTGATGATATGTAACAGCCAATCTTTGAGCAGCTACAAACAGAGCTCAAAGCCCGTCAAATGAGATTCTGTATTCAACCATGGACTGGGAGGATTATGATCAAACCAACGCCCAAAGTGGTCAACATCTTTCCATGTATGCAGGAGCCAACCTTCGAGGAGGACTTGGCCTCAGTGACCAGTACCGTCTCTGAAGCAGAAAAAGAAGTGCAAAGACAATGACACACGGCCAATCCACTTTGCCCCTTTTGCTCCTCCTCAAAAACCACTGCCTCCTCTTGCTCCTCCTCTCCATCCCATTGCACCTCCAGACACACTACCAAGGACATGTACACCTCAGGTTTCACCTTAATCCTCAGATTAATCACACATTCCCTACTACCATGATGACCCATACAACACTTATGGGAAGCCTGGTCAGGTGCGAGACCCCTGGGAAGACTACACTATAGATAGTCCAGTGTATCCCGAGACAGACTTGTATCTGTCCAAATTCCCCTTCCAACGATACAACCTCCCACCATGAGGTAGTACAAATGGCACCACACTCATTACCACAGGGTGGACCTCATGTACTCCAGAAGGAAGATTACTTTTTTTTTTTGTTGAGATCCCCTCAAAGACAGAGTGGACTGTTCAGTTCCTAAGCATGCTTGTGGGCATGTTAAAACCAGCTACAGAATGAACCCTGTCAGTGCAAGGGTAGTAACCGCATGTGTGGAACTTAAGTATAAGGCCTCACCTTCTGGTCCATCATACATCAGGGGACATGTAGACCCAGACTCCTTAGTTGTCAACTCTGCATAAAAGCATCCAAACTCTTAGGGGACGGGGGATACTCTGCCACCCAACTAGGAGAGTAAGAAGTTGGATGCAGTAGGCAAGAGGATGGCCAATATTGTCGGCCTTCTGGCAGAATACACTAAGGGCCATTGGGATCAAATGCAGGAGTTGCATCAGCACCTGCTACCAAATACAGACCGAGAGGAGAGGAACTAATCTCAAAGGGCAAAACACTTTTTGTGTGCAACTATACGTTGTACCCTTGATACAGTGGACACTGCAGCCTGGCATTGGGGTGGTGAGGGTAGGGGTATGGAGGGGGGGGCAATGGTGTAGGGGGTCTGAGTCAATACAAGTATCCTCATTCAGCGGCATGCATGGTTCCATATCTCCAGATTGAAACCCAAGGTGTTCCAACACCTACTTAATTTCCCCTTTGATGGGGAACACCTGCTCGGGCCACAGCTTGCCCAACTATTCGAAAAAATGAAAAAGTATACTGATACGACCAAACCCATGAGGTTCTCCAGACCACTAGCCAAAGAGTCTTTTCGAAGGCAGCAATACCGTGGAGGTTGTCCAGACAGAGGCTCTTATCAAAAACCGAAGCAGCAAGAGCAGGCCTCCCCCTTACACCCATAGAGGCTACACAAAAGGCAGATACATATAGAGAAAACAACGATAGAGAAAGAGCTGAGGAAATGTCCAGCAAGGGGGCCACCATCATCACAAAACACTGAGTTCCTACAGCTCCCACCCGACCACACACCTGTTGAGGGGAGAATCTGGGACTTCCTGCGCCGCTGGAAGGGAAACCACTTCTGACAAGTAGGTCTTTGCTGTAGTTCAGCACAGTTACTGCCTAGGCAGTCTTCTCTAATGAGTAGCTCATGAGCTACTGGTTTCTCTCCAGCTGCCTGTAAGTAGCTCTCCAGTGTAGCCCAAATTGCTAAATTAGAAGCATTTGTTTGGCTATGTAATATATTAATACCACAGTTGAAATGTGTACAGGGAGTGCAGAATTATTAGGCAAATGAGTATTTTGACCACATCATCCTCTTTATGCATGTTGTCTTACTCCAAGCTGTATAGGCTCGAAAGCCTACTACCAATTAAGCATATTAGGTGATGTGCATCTCTGTAATGAGAAGGGGTGTGGTCTAATGACATCAACACCCTATATCAGGTGTGCATAATTATTAGGCAACTTCCTTTCCTTTGGCAAAATGGGTCAAAAGAAGGACTTGACAGGCTCAGAAAAGTCAAAAATAGTGAGATATCTTGCAGAGGGATGCAGCACTCTTAAAATTGCAAAGCTTCTGAAGCGTGATCATCGAACAATCAAGTGTTTCATTCAAAATAGTCAACAGGGTCGCAAGAAGCGTGTGGAAAAACCAAGGTGCAAAATAACTGCCCATGAACTGAGAAAAGTCAAGCGTGCAGCTGCCACGATGCCACTTGCCACCAGTTTGGCCATATTTCAGAGCTGCAACGTCACTGGAGTGCCCAAAAGCGCAAGGTGTGCAATACTCAGAGACATGGCCAAGGTAAGAAAGGCTGAAAGACGACCACCACTGAACAAGACACACAAGCTGAAACGTCAAGACTGGGCCAATAAATATCTCAAGACTGATTTTTCTAAGGTTTTATGGACTGATGAAATGAGAGTGAGTCTTGATGGGCCAGATGGATGGGCCCGTGGCTGGATTGGTAAAGGGCAGAGAGCTCCAGTCCGACTCAGACGCCAGCAAGGTGGAGGTGGAGTACTGGTTTGGGCTGGTATCATCAAAGATGAGCTTGTGGGGCCTTTTCGGGTTGAGGATGGAGTCAAGCTCAACTCCCAGTCCTACTGCCAGTTCCTGGAAGACACCTTCTTCAAGCAGTGGTACAGGAAGAAGTCTGCATCCTTCAAGAAAAACATGATTTTCATGCAGGACAATGCTGCATCACACGCGTCCAAGTACTCCACAGCGTGGCTGGCAAGAAAGGGTATAAAAGAAGGAAATCTAATGACATGGCCTCCTTGTTCACCTGATCTGAACCCCATTGAGAACCTGTGGTCCATCATCAAATGTGAGATTTACAAGGAGGGAAAACAGTACACCTCTCTGAACAGTGTCTGGGAGGCTGTGGTTGCTGCTGCACGCAATGTTGATGGTGAACAGATCAAAACACTGACAGAATCCATGGATGGCAGGCTTTTGAGTGTCCTTGCAAAGAAAGGTGGCTATATTGGTCACTGATTTGTTTTTGTTTTGTTTTTGAATGTCAGAAATGTATATTTGTGAATGTTGAGATGTTATATTGGTTTCATTGGTAATAATAAATAATTGAAATGGGTATATATATTTTTTTTGTTAAGTTGCCTAATAATTATGCACAGTAATAGTCACCTGCACACACAGATATCCCCCTAACATAGCTAAAACTAAAAACAAACTAAAAACTACTTCCAAAAATATTCAGCTTTGATATTAATGAGTTTTTTGGGTTCATTGAGAACATGGTGGTTGTTCAATAATAAAATTAATCCTCAAAAATACAACTTGCCTAATAATTCTGCACTCCCTGTATATTTGAGACTAAATATATTTTTAGAACTTATAAGCTGATTGTAGAAAAAAGGTTGAATTTCCAAAATATTGTTATGCTGGCATTTGAGTGATACGTGGTGTGGCATTTATGAGATTT
Source organism: Pleurodeles waltl (assembly GCF_031143425.1). Classification (NCBI taxonomy): domain Eukaryota; kingdom Metazoa; phylum Chordata; class Amphibia; order Caudata; family Salamandridae; genus Pleurodeles; species Pleurodeles waltl. The sequence continues at coordinate 1,018,340,714 of NC_090442.1, forward strand.
ATTACAATAGCCGTTAAATCACTCTTGCATATATCAACAAATTTGTGGTGCATATTGAGATGATCAGCTTTCTGGCTATTTGATGTTATTTAACATTCCGTGCCTGTGAATTTAATGTTGAGATCTAACACTGTCTGATGCAACGGGCATGCACGGTCTGTTTAGATTTTTTGTGTAATGGCACGGCATAGGCTCTGTGCGCATTCCTGGACCAGTGCCCTTTGGCTAATATCCGATATAAATTCACCTCTTCTTGAGTTGTCTCTCGGTTGTTAAAATAAAATGTGTTGAACTTAAAAGCATAGAACCTATAAGTTCTATGGCTGTAGGACAACGTTTGAGCGATTCTCGTGAGGTCTGATTCTAAGCATCCGTGCTTTGCTTTGCAGATTGCACCATATACTACATGTTTGATCAATGGAATATACTGGGACCCTCACACTCCTCGTCTGCTGAATCGTCAGGACGCTCAGAGGTTGCTCGCTCCGCTGAAGCCCTCGCCTGCCGCTACCGAGGGGTGCCCAGAATTGCCGCACAAGTAAGGCGCCATTGCTTCACTTTCGTCAAAACATGCCCCATGCCTGTCTCTTTTCCCTTTGCTGCAATAAATAGCTCACTTTGTAATTTGTTTACATTACCCAAATGGAGGTATCCTCCGGTCAATAAGTTACCCTATTTCTTTCTCACAGAACACGATTTAAAACGCTGTAGTCTGCATGGGCTGCACACAACTGAGAGAATGTCTCTCTTCTCGCTGTAGTTTCTTTTTCACTCCTTTTTATTTTCTCGGAATATATGTATTCCTGTTCCTATTCCTATTTCCATTCAGTTGCATGAATTAGCCCCACAGTAGGTCCTTTTTGCAGTGGAATGGTTGATACATAAATGCAGCCTTTTAAACAGCATTAATTTATTCAGTAAAATGATTCCACATTACATGTGTTATATTCCTATATGTTGTTTCTGTCCATATCTTATACATAAGAACAATACCTTGCGTTTTACTTCGAATGCTACTGCTCAATCAATCAATCAGTCCATTTATAGAGCGCGCTACTCACCCGTGAGGGTCTCAGGGCGCTGGAGGTGGGGGGGGGGGGTTACTGCTGCTCGAAGAGCTATGTCTTGAGGTGTTTCCTGAAGGCGAGATGGTCCTGGGTAGTTCTTAGGTGTGCGGGGAGGGAGTTCCATGCTTTGGCTACCAGGTAGGAGAATGATCTTCCTCCGGCGGTGGTTCTGCGGATCCGTGGGATGGTGGCGAGGGCAAGGCTGGCTGAGCAGAGCTGACGGGTGGGCGTGTAGAACGAGAGGCGGCTGTTGAGGTATTCGGGCCCATGCCGTGGAGTGCTTTGTGTGCGTGGGTGAGGAGCCTGAAGGTGTTCCTCTTGTTGATGGGGAGCCAGTGCAGGTGTTTCAGGTGGGCAGATATGTGGCTGTGGCGAGGAATGTCGAGGATGAGGCGTGCGGAGACGTTCTGTATGCGTTGTAGTCGTTTCTGAAGCTTGGTGGTGGTTCCTGCGTATAGGGTGTTTCCGTAGTCCAGTCGGCTTGTGATGAGGGCATGGATAACCGTCTTTCTGGTTTCGGCGGGGATCCACCGGAAGATCTTCTGGAGGATGTGTAGGGTGTTGAAGCATGATGGCGAGATGGCGTTGACTTGCTTGGTCATCGTGAGGAGGGAGTCCAGGATGAACCCGAGGTTACATGCGTGATCCGAGGAGGTTGGTGCGGTGCCGAGCGCTGTGGGCCACCAGGAGTCGTCCCAGGCGGATGGGGATTGTCCGAAGATGAGGACCTCCGTCTTGTCTGAGTTCAGTTTCAGGCGGCTGAGCTTCATCCATTCTGCGACGTCTTTCATTCCTTCCTGTAGGTTGGTTTTGGCGGTGGCTGGGTCTTTGGTGAGGGAGAGTATCAGCTGGGTGTCGTCGGCATAGGAGATGATGTTGATGTTGTGTTTGCGTGCGATGGCGGCGAGGGGGCTCATGTAGATATTGAAGAGGGTTGGGCTGAGCGAGGATCCTTGGGGTACGCCGTAGATGATCTCGGTGGGTTCTGAGCAGAAGGTACGGAGGTGGACTCTCTGGGTTCTTTCGGAGAGGAACGAGATGACCCAGTCCAGGGCCTTTCCTAGGATTCCAGTGGTGCAGAGGCGGGTTATTAGGGTGCGATGGCACACGGTATTGAAGGCTGCCGAGAGGTCCAGGAGGATGAGGGCGGTTGTCCCTCCATTGTCCATCAGGACCAGTCGTCGGTGACTGCGATGAGGGCGGTTTCTGTGCTGTGGTTGGCTCTAAATCCAGACTGGGATGGGTCAAGCGAGTTGTTAGCCTCGAGGAAAGCGGTCAGCTACTTATTGACGGTCTTCTCAATGACCTTGGCCGGGAAGGGAAGAAGAGAGATGGGGCGGAAGTTCTTCAGGTCATTGTGGTCTGCTGTGGGTTTTTTCAGGAGGGCGTTGATTTCTGCGTGCTTCCTGCTCTTGGGGAAGGTGGCTGATGCGAACGAGCTGTTGATGATGTTCCGGAGATGGGGTGCGATGATGCTGTCGGCTTTGTTGAAGATGTGATGGGGGCAAGGGTCCGAGTGGGAGCCGGAGTGGATGGTGTTCATGATGCTTCTGGTCTTTTCTGAGCTGATAGGGGTCCAGGAGCTGAGGGTAGTGGTAGGGGCTGCTGGTTCGGTGGTAGGAGGCGGGGTCTGGGGCCCGAAGCTGTCGTGTAGATCTGCTATCTTTCGGTGGAAGAACGTGGCGAGGGAGTTGCAGAGTTCTTGTGACGGTGTGATGTTGTTGGAGCTGGCGCTGGGGTTGGAGAGCTCTTTGACGATGTTGAAGAGTTCCTTGCTGTTGTGGGTGTTGTTGTCTAGTCGCTCTTTGAATGATGTCCTTTTGGTGGAGCGGATCAGCTGGTGGTGTTCACGGGTGGCGATCTTGAGGGCTGTCATGTTTTCTGTGGTTCGTTCGATGCGCCAGGTTTTTTCGAGGGTTCGGCAGGATTTCTTAGATTCTTTGAGGGCGTCCATGAACCATGGGTTTTTCCTGTTGCTGGTCCCGCCTGGGGGGTTCTTAAGTGGGGCGAGGTTGTCGGCACAGTTGGTGATCCACTGTGTGAGGTTGTGGGCTGCGTTGTTGATGTTAGTGATGTTGGCTGGTGGGTTCTGGCTCAGTGTTGAGAGGAGCTGGTCTGTGGTGATTTTGCTCCAGCATCTGCGGGGGATTTTTTATGTGCGATGGTGGTGAGTTTCCCATTTGAAGGTGAAGTGGACGCATCTGTGGGCGGTCCAGTGTAGTCCGGAGGAGTGGCTGAAGGAGACGTGGTTGCTGGTGGAGAAGATGGGGTCGAGTGTGTGGCCAGCGATGTGGGTGGGGGTGCTCACCAGTTGCTTGAGTCCGAGGTTGTCGAGCAGGGTGGTGGTGGTGTTGTTGTCGTTGTTTTTCTCCAGGTGGAAGTTCAGGTCCCCGAGGAGGATGTATTCTGGTGAGGCTAGGGCGTGCGGGCTGATGAAGTCCGTGTTCGACGGCGAGGGGTGTGTCTTCGGTGGTGGTCGTGATGTTGATGGTGTTCCTGTAGATGATGGCGATTCCTCCTCCGGTTTGGTTGACGCGGTCCTTCCGGGCGATCTTGTAGCCATCGGGAATGGCTATGGCGATGTCTGGGGCCGAGGAAGCGTTCATCCAGGTTTCTGTGATGAAGGCGACGTCTGGTGCTGTTGTGTTCAGGAGGTCCCATAGTTCGACAGCGTGCTTGTGGACGGAGTGTGTGTTGAGGATGATGCACTTGAGGTGGTTGTTGTTGTTGCGAGGGCCGGTGGGTGGTCTGCAGGTTCGGAGGCATGTGTATTTGCAGGCTTGACAGGTGAAGGGTCCATGGGATCGCTTTGGGGTGGCTTTTCGTCCGGTGTTGAGGGAGGCGGAGTCGTATCTCAATCGGGTGCTTTGTGTGCGGTGGGGGCCAGGGGTTCTGGCGCTGGGTGCGGTCCAGGCGCGGACGGGCGCAGACGGGCTTGCCTTTGGCGTGCCAGCGGCGCGGCCGCGCACCGGCCTCCATAAGAGAGTAGGGGGGGAGGAGGGGTCACCTGGGAGGCGGGAGGGAAGGACAGCGAATGGGAGCAGGGGGGCGGGGCCTCACGGGAGGCAGCGGCGGGAAGAAAAAAACGGGGCTGAGCGGACAGAGCAAGCGGAGCTGCAGCGGTGGGGAAGTGACCTACCCAAGGGTCGCTGTCTCCGCCGCGCAGCGGGTGCCATAAGAGGGTAGGGGGGAGGAGGGGTCAGCTGGGAGGCGGGAGGCCGGAGGCGGAAGGGAAGGACAGCGAATGGGAGCAGGGGGGTGGGGCCGCACGGGAGGCAGCGGCGGGAAGAAAAAAACGGGTCTGAGCGGACAGAGCAAGCGGAGCTGCAGCGGTGGGGAAGCGACCTACCCAAGGGTCAAGGGTCGCTGTCTCCGCCACGCAGCGGGCGCCATAAGAGGGTAGGGGGGAGGAGGGGTCAGCTGGGATGCGGGAGGGAAGGACAGCGAATGGGAGCAGGGGGGCGGGGACGCACGGGAGGCAGCGGCGGGAAGAAAAAAACAGGGCTGAGGGGACAGAGCAAGCGGAGCTGCAGCGGTGGGGAAGCGACCTACCCAAGGGTGCTTGTGCTGATATTTTATGTCTCGTAGTGCCAGTGATAGTTATCATTTTATTGACACTGACCCCAATTTAGTTAAAATACCAACAGAAAAGCCCTCTCAGATTCAAAGATGCGAACACCAGAATACTCACAGACCTCTGTAGAGGTGCAATTCCCCACGGAGTTATTGTGCTCGTGTTACTTTTTTTAGCTTTCAAATTTTTATCTTCATTTGCATACGATTACAAATAAAAACAAGCATTGGCAAATCCAATAGGTTTCTCGTTTGTGACCTATTCCCTTTGGCAGTGTTTTTTTTAACTGTTGTACAGCATGGCTAAAAAAGAAAGAAAAAAACTATATGACGCAGCTGCCTGCATCATCTTGTTAGGTTAGAAAAAAGTGTGAAATAGCAATATGCAATAGTAGCTCTAGAGAGAGTCCAAACCACATATTAAGAAAGTAAAATGCAAACACAGGGCCCCCACCTAGGTAAGTACACAGGTAAGTAATGTAGTACCCCCAGCAACCAGGAATGCAGGAGTAAAACATTGGATTTTCCCCAAACCACCCCAAAGAATGAAAAGAAGAAAAAGAAGACACCCAGAACAGCCTACAAGGAACCAGCGGTGAAAAACCAAAGATGAAGACCCGTAGAGAGAGGGGAACAAGTCCAGAAGTATCTGTGGAGTCCAGGGGGAGTAGGAGGTACTACTCACCTAGAGGTACCTTTTGGAGTTGGTCGACGAAGAAGGAAGAAGGGTCAACACTGCAGCACAGAACCCAGAGAAGAATTCCTGATGCGTGCAAAGGTGTCTCACGCTGGAAGTTGGATGGGTATTGGTGAAGGATTTCCACCAACAAGCCTTGACAAAGGGAAACTTGTGGTTGGAGGAAAAGAGGTGCTGTTGGGGACCAGCAAGGTCCAGGAGGACTCTATCCGGGAGGGGGAGTCACAGGGGGCCCTCCGCGTCGCAAAAGGCCCACAGGAGCAGAGACAGCACTCACAAGTGTCCCACAGGGCAGGGACATAGAAGTTTCAGAAGCAACCGACACAGCACCACAGAAGTTGCTCCCACGTTGCCAGAGGACCACGCAGAGGTCCAGAAGTTGCAGGAGAGAGTGCTGGGGGCTGAAGCTACACATCGCCTGAAATTCCCCTTGGAGGTGAAGCAACAAGCTTTGGTAGCTGCAATGGATGCGGTGCACTGTGGTACTGTCTTGCTTGGGGTGGAAAGGTCTTACCTCCACCAAAGTGCGACAGCTGGTAGAGAGGACCAAGGGAGACTCTCCGGACCACCACTCGTGATGCAGGACCCATGCCACTCAGGATGAGGGGAGATCCACTCAGCTGGTCGTCGATGCAGCCAGATACCTGTAGTTACAGGGAAGTGATGCCTTCACCCCAAGGGATATTCCTTCTTCTTCTTGTGCAGGCTGAAGAGTTGAGTTTTCTTGGGATGCACAGCTGGGGACATATTGCAAAGCTGGCAGGAGTTCCAGGTACAATGTGGCAGAAGAGTCTTCCTCGTGGATCTGCAGCTTGTAGGTTCCTGGAGGGTCCAGGCACAGTTTCTGAGGCCAGAAGTCGAAGCACAGGTTGCAGAGCATTCCTGCAAGCCGAATCTGAGGACCCACCCCAGAGGAAGACCCTACATAGCCCAAAGAGGGGGCTTGGTCACCTAACCAGGTAACTACCTATCAGAGGGTGCCTCTGATGTCACCTGCCTGTCCTAGCCACTCAGATGCTCCCAGAGCTTCCTGACAACCTTGGAATCAAGATTGCAGAACCCAGGGACCCTCTGGAGGTGCTCTGGGCACCACCCCAGGGGTTGTGATGGACAGGGGAGTGGTCACTCCCCTTTCCATTGTCCAGTTTCACACCAGAGCAGGGACTTGGGGGGTGGGGGTGTGTCCCTGAACCGGTGTGGATTGGTTTGTGCATGGAGGGCACCAAATGTGCCTTCAAAGCAAAACCAATGGCTTAGGGAGGCTACCCCTCCCAAGCCAGTCACACGTATTCCCAAAGGGAGAGGGTGTTACCTCCTCTTCCCAAAGGAAATCCTTTGTTCTGCCTTCCTGAGCTTGATCAGAGCAAGCAGCAGGAGGGCAGAAAACTGTCTGAGGGATGGCAGCAGCTGGGCTGCCCGGGAAACCCGGTAAAACTGGTGGTAGGAATGCTGGATGGGGTCCTCTAAGAAGCCTCCAGAGTGCATTGAATGATACTTCCAATACTTGCAACAGTATTGGGATATGATTGCGACATGTTAGATACCAAACATGCCCAAGTTTGGAGTTACCATTATGTAGCTGGACTGTAATGTCCAGTACATATATAAAATGGCATCCCCGCACTCAAGAAGTCCAGTAAAATGGAGCTGGAGTTCGTGAGACACCTCTGCTAGTGCAGGGGTGCCATCACACACAGGTACCTGCACCCTGCCCGCTGGGCTAAGAGGACCTACCATAGGGGTGACTTACAGTGACCTGTAGTGAAACCGGGTGCATGCACTCGGTTCACACAGACTGCAATGGCAGGCCTGCAGAACCCTTTGCATGGGCTCCCTATGGGGGCCAGAATAACTGCTGCAGCCCATGGGGATCCCCTGGAACCCAAATGCCCTGGATACCTAGTTACCATAAACTAGGGACTTACATGTGGGCACCAGTATGCCAACTGTGCAGAGGAAAAGTTAGTAGCAACCACATTTAGTGGAGAAAGCATAATCACTGGGTTCCTGCTTAGCAGGATCCCAGTGAACAGTCAAACACACTGACAATAGGCAGAAACCATGCCAAGAAAGAGGGCACTTTCCTACAATCCCTGTACTAGGGAGAGGCATAGACCAACACCCTGGTCCTAGAAGGAGGCAACAAAAAATCATGGACAGCTGGAAGGAGAAGCTACCCGATGCCCTTTCTGCAGCCTACACCTAGGACTAGATGGGTCTCCCCGGGGCCTGTGGCGCTAGCTCTCCTATACCTCCTGAGGAGCAGTTGGGGAAAGGTCTGGGTGGGTTGCTTGTGTTTTAGCTTAGCGAGATCCTGGCGTGGCAGTTTAGGCTGGACTGTACTTATTGGAGGAGGGTCATGGCTGATTTGCATATGGCTGCAACTCATCTGAAGTTGCTTGTTGGACAAAAGAATGATGGTTTGGAATGCTAACCCTAGTGATTGCTAGTGGTTAGACACATTGAATGGGGTTCCCCATCCTTTCCAAGCAAGCTTACAGGTACTAAAGAAAGGCATTTTCACTACACTCCTAAACCTTAATTATGAATTACGTTTTCATAAAAGTGTTAATTCTGCACCGTTATTATATTTGTTGTGTATCATTATAGTGTTAACTGTGTCTCACCATAATAGAGTAGCCTTGTCTGTTTTTCGCTACTTGCAGAGATTCAAAGCCTCAAAATAAGGTTCTTTGCACTCACTGAGCTTACATAAGTCTTTGGTTCCCAAGGTTCGACAGACAACATGCAATACTTATTACAAGGATTGCCAAATTTCTACTGAGTTCTGTAGGTCCAAAAAGTCTGGCCTGTCATTGGTGCATTTTCGGGTAATGTGCAGTGCAGAGACCTAACAGCAAAATAATTAACTGCTGTGTGTCTGCGGGTGGAAGGGCTTACATTTCAAGGGCAGTTGATCAGCATTTGGTGTTGACATGTTTTTATTATTCTTTGCCAGGTTACTAGCAATTGGAGACATCTCAGCGGATACCGGTGGATCTATTGAATTCATGACTGAGTGTACATCCATTGACGCACCATTTTGCATGTATGATGCACACCAGCACATCGTACACGACAGGTTAGGAAAACTTGATTATACCTGTAATGTATGTACATTTAACAATCTTGTAAAAACAGGAACCTCAACTCAAAACATTTGGAAATTTAATTTTGGTGTGTGGTGAATATCTTCAACTGACGTTTTTGCTATGCTTGTTTTTTAGTGTGGAAGGCTGTGGGATTCTTATGTGTTCAATTGATAACTTGCCAGCACAACTTCCACTCGAGGCAACAGATTACTTTGGAGATTTGCTTTTCCCCTACATTAAAGAGATGGTAAGAACAGTTCTTGTGTACATGAAATGTGTCATGCATCCAACAAATATGTAACCCTTGTAAGATACCCAGGTATGATATCTATGTAATGCAAAGTGGCAGGTGTTGCAAAGTTACATCATTTGTTAAGATTAAACTGTGTTGTATTGTTTTTTCACATGAATGTTCAGATGTACATGTAGCAGGCCAATGAAGCATGCTGTATAAATAGTGAAGAAACTGGTAGGTTTGCTCAGCAAGATGAAGGAAAGAAAGTATTTTTATTTTGCAGTAGAAAACATTGTTAAAGTGAGATTTTAGCTAACACTGTGTTCCAAGAAGTGAAATTATTCCTTACATTCTCTTTACATATATGCAGTTTGCCACACTCTACACTGTTGTGACATGCAGCGCCATATGATTTTTAACAATACTGTTGTGATTTGTGGTTTGCGCATTAATGGGTAACTTGCACAGCAAGCTTGAGTCCTTCACATGGCCACAGCACCACACCTCGGGCTACAAATGCAAAAGGAACAGATGATAGACGGAATGCTTAACAATGTCAAACATTCATCCCCAGTCACAGATCTAGGCCTAAATCCAAAGTTTTGTGCTCACCACACCATTCCACTAGGACCCAGCCATGTGCAAATCTGTCTTGACTCTGCTTCCCATGGAAACAGACCAGCCCTAACTGCCAGGCCAGGTCCTTCCCAGAGCAGAAAAAAGCTCCCCGGGACCAGTTTTGGGGTATTACCCCTCATCAACCTGGCTAGCTTAAATCCAGTGGCATAGAAAGCACAGGACCCACATCTAGGCATACCCTTCCCATTTAGGGTGACAAATTCAAAAAGTACAGCTGACGGATGGAATGCTTAACAATGTCAAACATTCACCCCCAGTCACCGATCTGGGCCTAAATCCATCATTTTATTGCCCAACACGCCATTCCAGTTTGGGCCTAGCCATATGCAAATCAGTCTTGACCCATCTCCCACTGGGAACATCCCAGCCTAAACTGCAGGGCATGACGGAGTTAACCTAGATCTGTGACTAGGGGTGAGTGTTTAAAACGTTTCCGCACTCGGTCCATCATCTTTTTGTGTTGCTATGTTCTCCCTAAGTGGTAAGAGTAATACCAGAGGTTTGTCCCTTGTTGACTGTGGCACTAGATTCAAGCTAGCCTGGCTGATGAGGTGTGATACCCTGAAACTTGTCCCAGGATGCTCGTTTCTGGCCTGACAATTTAGGCTGGACTGTTCCCATTAGGAGCACGATCAAGACTGATTTGCCTGTGGCTGGGTCCAAAGCGGGGTGGCATGGTGAGCAAAAGAATGATGGTTTTAATCCAGATCTGTGACTGTAGGTGAGTGTTTGAGATGTTTTAGCACTCTGTCCATCATCTTTTGTGCTGCAAAGCACCCCTCCGCCACAAACTGTTTACTCTGATTAGTTTATCTCAAATGATTTTTAAAATGCACTTGAGATGTGGTAATTTTATGCCTTCCTTTTTGTTTCCGATGACCACCCCTCGTGTAATCACCTCTTTTTCATACAGATGAGAGAACACACTAATCCCTAGCTGTATTAGTTGGTAGTGAGAATGGTAGTGAGTGCAGCTAGAAGAGGAAGTTCACTCCACGAAAAAATTACTCATGGCCAGTTTGGATGTTACTACATCAGAACTTCATCACTTTGTAGCAGAATGGCAAGCGGTCCCTAACTAGAGCGCTAACTGCGAGGGCTGTCCATGTTCACTCTATCATGAGTAGCTAGGTTAGAAAAAGGACCTTTTTAGTGGTTTCACAGTGTGGAGCTTGCCACATAAGGCTTTTGCCGCATAGGAACTGTGGATTTTAAATACAGTTGTTCTTTGTGATATCTGTAAGCTGAAGTGGAAATGTGCACTTGCCATGGGACGGCATTTTCTATTTTCAATATGACACCCATGATTCTGCAATATTATATAGGGGAATCACCTTTTTTAGGTCTGTATATAGACAATGTTAGGAGTCTGCTAGTGCTCATGCCATGGAGGCGCAATACACAGTGAGTAGTTCAGCCTCCTCTCTAACCAATGCTGATTTCAAGTGTGGTTCATATTTTGGATTAGGCTACATTGCAGCCATTGGGACTTGTAACTGCCAGTAATTACATTTATGGAGTTGCCCGCTTCGGCCATTTCGTGTGTAGATCAGTTTGAATCTGCTTGAATGTGCGGATCTGCATGGAAAAACAGTTATCCTTGGCGACGAGCGAAGCCTCCTTCATACCAGACCGCCATGGAACTGTTGTGTGTGGTGCAGCTAGTGAGGTAGAACCACTAGTACAGCATCCAGAGATGGACTGGTGACTGTATCAGCATGTCTGGCACTTCCCAAAAGCATTGTGTGTGGTGTACCACCTGGGATGGACTGCCATCACTTCTACCCAGGAGCACAGGAAAGGGGGGCACCTCCAGCCACTGCCATGGCACCACACGTCTGACCTCCAGTGAACTCTTTTGTGCTCTATAGGCAGTTAAACCAGAGATAACAGTATCGCCCTGGAAACTGGGATTGAATGCAGTGTTGCATGCCAAGGACTTCAGTCACTCCTGGTAGATGTTTGAGCAGCTAAGGTACACTTGCCTGTCCTGCAGAGTGAAGGAATCAGACATGTGTCCCATAAAGCCACCCTCATATAGTACTTGTTGGAGGGTCCGTTCTATGGTGAAGTAACTGCTGTGCTGCTTAGAGAAATGCCTTCCTTCGGACTGTGTTCCATCTATCCTACCGACTTTTTACTACTAATAAGCTGGCAATTCACTTGTTGGACCCTAGGTCAGGCAGATTTTAGACACTTCGACAACATGTGACTGTCTGTCTCATCATTCCCAAGGCTGTCCTGACATATTCCTGACAGCATTTAATAGATAAGGTGACATTTTAGAAGACTTTGAACCACCCCGTTTGACTATTGAAACTTTGCTTTATATGTGACAGTCTCATTCCCGTCCTTCCGAGACAGAGGTGCACACCTGATCCGTCTCTGCCCCAGAGTATCTTTTAACATTTTATATTATCCACCCTCAGTCACACTTTAATCATTGACCAACTTGTATGCGCTTGTATGCATCTAACATGATTGTAAGTATGACTGCATGTGTGCAGTGTATATTTGTTCCTAAGTGTGGTGGTTTATGTGTACTTAAGTGCGTCTAGGTGTTGCGGCCGTGGCCCCTTACATGTACTTATGTGCTTGCCTGTTTGTCTTTTGTTCCTTGTTCATGTGAGCATGGATATATGGTGGATGTGTGTATACGTATGTGTGTGGGGGTATATGTGTACACACACAGGGGTGCCTGTTTGTTGTGTCTATACTGGCATGCCCTTAAACAAAAGCCACAACTAATATCCTCAAAGAGCATTTTACTTTGCAATCATTGTTGGCTGAAAAGCTCTAATATAATCTCATTGACTGTTTCTTCTCAGGGTGGTTAGAGTTCACCCAGGGCTTTTCTGGAAAGGGAATTGGAAAGTTGTGAAGGATTAATAGAAAAATGACCTTGTACATTTGCACGGTGGTGCTGATGTGGTGAGAAGACCATATAGCTGCACTAAAGTCTTCAAATATAACACAACAATTTATTGCTGCAGGTTAAAAAAAAATAATTATAAAATAATTAAGTTAGCAAACTAGGAAAGCGATGAATACCTCGTCCCAAAGGAAAGTGTGACTTGTTCCAGTTCTGCTTAGTGTTACATCCACACGACTGCATATGCTGGGGCTGTTAGCTTCATAATAGTTGCAAGGATGACTCCTTGTGGTTCTCCTGCCTTTTGTGGGGATGAATGTCTTTTGCTAACGTAGGTGTGATTTCTGGCAACAACCAGATGTACTCATGGTCCTAATCATGGGCTCCCTGTAACTGACACACTATTGTGCCTGACCCATTATTCAGGCAGCCTGCAACAGCTGTGCGGTTGTGTGACGAGTTTTGTTTGTGTGTAAATGCTCTGACTGTATGTTGTGTTTTATGAATGCTAATACAGCGTACTGCCTAATTTTTCAGTCTAGGCATGTCCTTTGGCCGAGGTTTTTAGAGGCATCTGCGAGACTCGTAGTAAATGCCTTGCCCCATAGACCTCTGAATTCAAAGGTGCGGCCATAGCAACCAGTGTAGTCTAGGGTGAGTACCCCAGAGTGCTCTCGAAGTGGTGTAACTGATGTTTTTTTTTCCTGACATATTCTAGGACGCTTCCTAGAATAAATGATGTTCCTAACACAGGGTCCAGGTGAGAAATCTTGGTCAGACATAATCTTGCAGACATCCTATAGAAGGACGGACACATAAATACCTCAGAGACGTGCTTAAGAAGGTTGCAGAAGGCGTACCTTATATCACTGACATTTTGAGTCCCTGATGTGGGATTGTGAAACAGAATGGTTGAGGAAAAGACTAGAATTCACACACAAAAAGACGCATTGTAGATCAAATTCCAAGACCTCAGAAACTAGGTACTTTGACCCCGAAGGTGTAACAAATAATAGGTGCTATGGATTGTAGGGACCATTAAATTATGGTATCCATCAGAAATCCCTGCTTGGAGGGAAGCCATCACGTCCAGTGGTTAAAAAGGTTTATAAATATAGGACCTATCTGCCTGAAAATGTTTCTGATGTAGACAAACCACACAAAACCTTTGGTTGAAGAGCACTGACATGCTAGCCACCCAGATCATTCCTTGTCATATTCATATGATTCAGAACAAAAGATGACATTGTGAGTAAATCAAGAGAAATAAAATAATCTGTGGAAAGTCCATTTTCTTTTTTGCTTTTCAAGCCTATCAATGATTTCCAAGAGAAAACTCATGCAGAACAAGATTGATGACTCTAGCTTTAAAAAGACTGGTATCATAACATACAGATGGTCGAGACATATAGAACCAGCTGGAAAGGGTGGCTGAATGGAAGTAAAAAACAGGCCTTTGGATTAGTGGAGGGAAAACCCTAGAGCAAGGTGTGTGGATGGCAGAGGGGGTAAAAAAGACAAGGAAGGACTAGAGAAACACAAGTGAAGCCGGATGAAGAATCGAAATAAATAAAAGACCAAACATAAGCAAACAGCTGTGATAAGATAAGTAGGTGCAGTAACAATATGTCAACTACCACAAAACGGTGCTTATTATTGTGTTGAATGCCCCCTGTGGATATCATTGAAGCCCCACAACGCTAATGTTGCTGAAGCGTTATACAGTATGTCTCTAGCCTTTTCTAGCACAGCGGTGGTCAGGAAACCATTGGATACCTACATTCTCTCCATAAACATTTCCATGAGAAATGAGTTTGTCATGTTACTATATCTAGAATTTTTTTTACATACTCCACAAAAAGTAGAAAACCTGCTGGAACAATGTTAAGCTGTGAGACGCTTACTGGAGCGCTGCGGCCCTCATTATTAGTTGCCTGGAATATTGTCTGTTTCCCCACCCTGGAATTACCATTACCATGGTTCCCGGTAATTTTGTCAATGGTGAAAGAAAGAGGATTCCAAGATTAAGGGCAACAATATCTGACAATCCGTTTTCTACATCAGGTCCGGCATGTTTTCCCCCAGTGTAGCTGAAATATCCATGTGAAGCACCTTGTTTCAGTTCCGATGAGTGTGGTAATATACATTACCGAACCCATCGAAATTAAAAGGCCACTCGTAATGAGGACCTAAATCACCCCAGAACATCTAGGTTCACCCTTTTCCCGCAGCAGTCTTCTGACTTCTCCACCTATTGCAGAGGTGCCCTTGTAACTTGCTTTTGGCGCAATCTGCATGATCATTTACCATTCAATAATATAACCACTGTAATACAATGGAGCCTGCAATTTTTGTATAAAACTGACTCTAATTTTCTTCTTACAGTGTAAGTATGATGTAGCTAGTCACCTGTAATAAGAAAATGATTTAGCAACTCAACTGTGGCAATCTCTTACAGTTGAGTTTTGATGTCACATTGCCTGCTACAAGACCAAGCAAACAGAATGCAAGACCGGTCAAGGAGTAGAATTACAAGTGCTCTTTAAACAATGAAAACAGAACTACATTTTTTAGTGTACGGCACTCATCCTCCTCGATGTGTCGGCGACCTTTGATGTGATGGACCATAAACTGTTGATTGATCGATTAAGGAATTTAGGTATGTAGGATATGGCCTTGGCCTTACTTATCTCTTTTCTATCAGGCAGAATGCAAACCGTTGCCCTGGACCAGTATGAATCCTCCCCTTTTACCCTTCACTGCGGGGTCGCTTAGTACAACACTATTTAATGTATACATAACAGAGCTCGCTACTTTGATTAAAACCGTTGACTTCTCTCTACCCTCCTACGCTGACGACACTCAGATAGATGTGTCAGCCTTCAGCAGTCTTCCGAAAGTCTCCACTTACTTCCATGACTGTATGCGTGCTATCAGTTTATGGATAAACAAACACTGCCTGAAGCTCAACTCGGGGAAAACTGAGGTAGCACTGTTTGGAAACCTTTCTCCAGCATGGGCCCCTTCCTGGTGGCCAGAGGAACCAGGTTTCTCTTCCCATTCCTGTGACCAAGGCCAAGAGCCTAGGAGTTCAAATTAACAACAAGCTGAACTTTGGAAGTCAGGTAAATGCTACTGTCGCTGCCTCCTTCTACCCACTTAAAATGATTAAAACAATGCTCCCATTTATTCCAACTGATGCTAAAAAACTGTCATCACCGCCTTAGTCCGATAAAAAATAGACTACTGTACATACTTATATATGATTATGAAGGAACATTATCTAAATAGGCTACAAATGGTACAGAATGCCGTTGCTAGACTTCTCTTAGGGATTCCCAAATTTCAATCAATTTTGCAAGAAATCTACAAGTTACATTGGCTTCCAGTTAGAAGTTGTATCGAATTCAAAGCCCTTTGCATCATCCCTAAGGCTCTGCATAATACTGGACCAGAGTTCCTAAAGCACAGCTTTGATTGCTACAAACATAGTAGACTTGTACCCTCCTCAGGAGCCAAGAACGTGGTGGTCCCTAGAGTGCGAAAGACAAACTGGGGAGACAGAAGTTTCATCACAGGGACATCCACGCTCAGGAATAGCCTTCCCCCTCACACCAGAGCCTTGGCCTCTCTGATCTCCTTCAGGAAGGAGCTCAAAACATGGCTTTAAAAAAAATTAAGGTCCTCTTCCAGTCGCGTTCAAGTGAAGCTCAGCACCAAGACACCTCCGGATATTTGAGCGCTGAATACATCTTTTAAACATTAACATTCTTCTGAGCTGTTTTGCTGAAGTGAACAAGCATTGGTATAAAGGAGGGATTGGTGTATTTTATGCAGGGCTGTAGATCCTCACAGGAGAGCAGGAATCTCTGCACGTTACCACACATTTTGCACTATGCACATTATGAAATATAGGGATTTTTGAAAATGACATACATTGAATTGCATCGATATACTGGCAGCGTATTGTGATGGCTTCTTAGCACTAGGCATTTTGGGTCTGATTCAGAAAAATAGCTTTACTCTTTTGTGTAAGTTTGCTAATTTTTTGGGCATTCACAAACTACGAGTTGATAGTAAGAGGCTCACATAATTGCTGTCCTTATGCCCTGCTCTCTTCTACAGGTCTTATGTAGAGACCTTCGTTGCTTACCACATTTTGTCCCAGGCGATCTAGAATTTGTTTTAGTGGATGGAGACTTTAATTTAGTTTGTAACCCCAAATTAGATGTGTCAACCCAAAAGAAGTATCACAGGAAACAACAGAGTGAGGCACACAGCAGAGGTAAAAAGGGTGCAGTCATGGGACTTGTATGACCACCACAGTCAATGCGCTTTAACCGCAAATATTATAAACAATGAAAACACAATGCACATTTCTGCTAAAAGGGGTACACGTTTCTGCCCATGGTAATGAATTGAAAATATGAACCGAAGCCAGTAGTCCGAAACCTGGAGCGACTCTTTGAAGGGATGGTGTTCGGGGCATGCTCTGCACAGTTCACAGTGCTGATCTGAGAAGATTCTTATTCTTTCATTTATGTACCTTTGTACACTACTGACATTTGTTCTTTTCTAATTTGTCTCATTTGGCTTTTACAGATAATGTCCGATGCTACGGTGCCGTTTGAAAAGCAGAAGTTTTCACCAGTTGTAAGAGATGTAAGTTGGTTAAAGAACAGTTTTACTTTTACATTTCATTCTTTGGAAATCGGAGTGCATATACATGGTGGTGGTGACCGTGAAATTCTTCTATGTGTCAGATTATTTTTGCTTTTTGGTGCATTTTAGCCTACTAGTGAGACACATCATGCCATTTTGGACATTGCACTTTACTGAAATCATACACTTAAAAACGTACTGCAGCATTACTTTCTGAACTCCTGCATTCGAAGGTAACCTAGAGTGTAAGGCTTTTTTCAGTTCAGTGGTAGCCGCAGCCAATCACAATCAATAGTGAGGGTGCTACTGTTCCAGACTAACTACTTGGCCTGCATCGAAAGGATGGCATCCAAAGCATCTTTTGACTTAGATGTAGATGAGCAGTTAATTCCTTGATGAATGGTGGTGGTATACGGCAAGGTTAGGTATTGCCAACGTATTTGTCACGGTTGCAAGAAAGTTATGGATGCTCAGCAAAGTTGTAAGTACACAACACTGTATATTATCTCAAAATACATAAATGCATTTACAATAAAAAGAACTCAAATATTATACAGTACAAAGTACACAAAAGGATTATGTGCATTGGCTGTAGTTATGCACAGCATATTATATTTGCGATAAACACCTCTGCTATTTTGAAGGCAGAAACGCGGAACAGAAGCAACTGGAACATAGAAATGATTTGCTGTTGTTAACAAATATTTACTGATCACAGTCACTAACTGATAGAGATTACCACACAGTAGAGTGCGGGATCACAGGCAACCCTGCAAAATTAAGCTACTTTGTGACAAATTTGTAAATTCTTACTTAATGCGACCATAGTGTTGGTACCAACCCAACAGCAAAAGCAAAGTTACAGTGTAGCAATTGGCAATGCTGAGTGCCTGCAGCCTGTGAGGAAAAGGTACAAAACCCGAGACTTCTAAAAAATGGGTAATCCACGAGATGTACCTAACTCCTGGGTTTGGGTTAGTGGTTTTTAGTCTCCTCGGGATGTGATATCCCGCAGCCTGAAGTACCTAAAGGGCTTTGTTGGCGACTCTTCTTTCAGAGGGTTAAAACCTCAGTGATGAATAGGGGCTTATGCAGTCTGATCCACTGGAGTGGGTGTGAGCCCACAGGTACAAAGGGCTTGCTCTACGCAGCATGGCTCTCTTTTGATCCACCTACCTGGAGAGTCAACTGGAGGACTGGAGCCAAATTAGAAGAGCCTATTGAAGAATAAAAGGTGGAAAGTTGGTGCAGGGAGAAAATGTGCTCACCATAGAGAGTCACCACGCAGCTCACCTATATTTGCAGCAGTAGTTAGTAGGGGCCTCCTCTTTGGGTCTCTATTGCGGGACAGAGAGTGCCTAAAGGTACTGTTCATCTCTGCACTACTTGTCTTTGCTTGGCGATTCCACAGAAACATCAAAGTCAGCACCACCACCAATAGAGGGCAGTGGAATTTCAGTTGCACGGTCAGCCTTGTATATCCTCCTGAGCAAATGGACAGCACTCATTTTCGTACCCTGGAAACACCAGCTGTAGAAAGATCAAAGCATAACTGTGTCCAGGAAATACACAACAACCTGGATGGAGGGATGTTTCAAATTATGACTGATAGCAGGCATTTGGACTATGCCTGACAGTTCATTCTCCAAGTTAAAAAAGTCCGGCCAATAAGTCTGTGGTAGAGTGTCCGTAATGAGGGAGGTTTCTGGGAAGGCCAACTTTCCAGCATTATAGGGGCCCCTGCCTGAATGCAGCTGGCCAGGCACACCTTCCAGGGGATGGTTCTGGTGAGAGCCATCAGGATTCTCTCCAGACTGCCCTAGAAAGAAAGACCAGCTGAGGCAGACCAAAAAGAAATAAGTGAACTCTGGGCTTTGATCGCTTTATAGAGTAATTTAAATTTTTGGAATGTGATGGAAAGCTCCACCCATCTTTTATACCCTTCTCAGAGTTGCAGCCTCTCAAATGTGGCACTTTCCTCCATGAGTAATATTATTACTGCTTGCTTATTCTGCTGCTGTTAACCAGCCAATGCTGTGACTCAGTAAATATCTTTGTAGACCACACTAGCATTCGTATGTAATATGTAGCCTCAATGTGGTGGGAAAATGTCAGTTCAGCATTGAAACCACACACAAGCGCTTGCACAGATGTCACTATTCTGCCACAAAGCTCCTTTGTTAATCAGCACACACAAACCCAGTAGTATTTGGTGCCCTCAAGTGTAAGGGTTAGTACTTGAAAATGAATGCCAGTGTATTGTTTTAGGAGAGGACAATGACTGTAACACCCTGTAGCCAAGTTACACCTCTTCATGTGGAATACAGCCAGTTTCAGGTGCCTGAACCCTATTTGTACATGGCACACCTGTTAATGCAGTAGTCTTCCTTTTATATAACATTAACCTCTCTCATCTCTAAAAGAACCTTAGCTCGCTTTCTAGTCTTACACGAGGACTCTTCTCCCTGAAACCTCTGTCCCAAACCTGTACCTAGAGCGTGGGCCTAAATCTGGCCGTGATCTTCTGTCATTTAATAAACAGATTAAAGTCTAGCATGAGCTTCCCTTCCTTTTCATAATGAGCCTAGAGGAAGATCACTTTAAATCAAAACTTGAAATGTGACCTACTTAGCTATTCCAAAGTTTACATGACAAATATTTAAATCATTGTCCCCGTCTGAGTCCTTGCAGTTCTCAGTATTTACCACTTTAGCAGATTTTCAGAGAACACCAAGCGACTAAGGCATAAGCAGTACAATAAAGTAGCCAATTCAGTTATTTTTCTGGCTCTTGAAAATTCTGTGAGTGAAAAAGATGCACTTGAAGTATTTGTTGCACAGTCCACCAGTACAGGTCGTTCCAGGTTTCCAGTACATTATCATGTTTGTGCATGTCCTGCACACTTCTGACTGCAGCGCTCTGCTGAAGATGGAAAACTGAAAACAGATAAACCAGCATGCCCAAGTCTAGACCATTGCTCTACTGTGTCCTGCACATCAAGCATACTGACTCCACTAAGGTGTTATGGTTCTGTGGGGGAAAGGAGACATTTCCTCCATGTGCATAGTAAAGCGGGCCAGGTGATGTCCACTGGTGGTATTTGTGGCTTTAGCGAGAGTACTTGGTCTAGATAGAACGCCACACAGAGACATCACTTTTGCAGCTAACAAGTGGGTGTAGACCCTTGCAGTCAGGCCAGATGACATTGTCCCATTGGGCATTACATGTACCCAGGACCAGCAGTTCACTTTTCCTCCCATTTATTATCTAAGGTTGTGGCCCATTCACGAGTGGATAAAATCCAAACAACTTCTCACCCTCAGTGTTGGTTCTCTCCTCTTAGTTTTGGCAATGTCGGTTTGCAGAGTTACTGATATGGGAAAACCTTATCACTTTGAATTGCCAAACAAATCCTTGAGATAAAATCCTCACCAGAAATCACTAAGTGCAAAAATAGGCCCAAGTACTCACTCCGGAGCCCAGTAGAAATGTTAAGAATATCTTAACAATGAAAAAGCAGTGGTAAGTTGTGACACAAAGCAGCACATCTTTAAACAGTTGCCTGATGATGAACTACCTCCACCTCCTTTGATTAAGGCTGACTAGTACCCATTCTACACATGTAAGGGTTTTTTGAGACTCTCATGCCCAGCCATTATCCACATAATTTCAGTGAGCCACCTTACTGCTGCTTGTGTGTGCATTAAGGTAACGCAAAACACAGCAACTAGCTGGAGCCCCAACCACTGCTCATCTCCATGTGGATAGTGAGTAGGGAGAGGGTGCCAGGGTTCTCTTAAGATATTTCACAGCTGGGAACCGCCCTCTGCGAAGTCATATGTTATATGTAAACAAAAATGGAGTGTACAAATCATTCATTTTAGGCCAGCATATTTTTTTTCTTTTCCACAAGTATTGACGATTGGTGATTTGAATTGCCCCAGTAATCTTTCAAATGTAATTCACGAATACATCTCACCAGACTGTTCAGAATGCCATGTGTGATATGTAAAATCCCATGTTCCCATTTTTAGGGATACGGTTGTGTGATGGGGAATTCATTAAATTTTACATCTCAGTAAAATCACTCCTAGTGTTTCGTCATCTTCTACTCACACTTTACGAAAGGCCTTCATGCGGTTTTCAGCCATTCTCATGTTGACCTATCCCTAACACTGCAAAAAGACTTGGAAATTAATGTGCTCTATCTCTCCCTTCAAAGCACTTGCCAGAGGTCTGGAAGAGTGCAGCGTTGTTGCAGACAGAGTCCAAGTGAATGTGTGATTCACCAATTGGAAATTCTTTGGTTGCAACACCTGTTCTGTGTGGAATTCAGTTGCATGCATGTCTCAATACTACGTTTTTTTAAAACTTCCATGAACCAGATGTAATTAAATTTGGATCTCAGAATTAGGCTGAACGCACAGTGTTTACATCCTTGTAGGCAAAGTGTTCCAGCTTACGAAGGTTAATAGAAATTCTGGCACCTTTGCTCAGAAGTCATTGGGGCCTTGTAAAGAATTTTTTGGGGAGACTGGAGTAGATTACTGCACTAATTGAAACGAAACAAGAACTCTGGTCATCTCAGATGAAAGAGGGCAGTACAGAAAGGAATTTCTGGTTCTTTATCTTTAGCCATGCAGACGGTGGGGATCAAAGGCTTGATTACCAGTCAAAAGGTGTCCAGTGGGCTTTGTGTCTCTGATTTCTAGATTCTTGGTTTTGTTTTGATTCATCAACAGGAAGCTGTCCTTCATTCAGGGGGACCAATGGTCGAGACATGAAGCGATGCTGGTTTGAGTATCTGCGGCAATACCACAAATAGGGTGCACTGTGCTTGTTTGAACCACACTGCATCTTCAGATGAGTGTGGCGGGTGCAAACCTGGCTAGTACTCCCATTTCTTGATAATGCGCTTCCCTCAGGGTAAAGGCGAACTTGTGGCAGCTCATGGGGCATCATATCAGTGAGGTACAGAGTGGCTGATTGAAGCAGTCGCTCTGTCTTTCATTGTGCTTGCAACACTCGCCTGCACTTCAAAGATGGGACAGCAATCCCCCTGCAGTTGGGTGAAGTGAGCAACTGAAGGGTATGTTTGGGCGGGTCCTATGAATCCTCTCCCACTCCAGAGTGTGTACCACCTCTTGGCGGAGCCCAGTCTAAGGCACGTCCTGCCAGCCTTTTTGCATGTGTGGTTGCGTCCATAATACAGCGCAGAGGCAATGTGTTTCCATCATTTCCATGGGACTATACTCCTAAGCAAATAAAGGAATACCCTCTTAATATAGCGTCCACGCCGTATATGTGCCATTGCTAGCTTTATTACAGAAATTAACTGACAACCACCTGTTCCACCTTCTGTAATATAACAGTGCCTCAGGGGTGCAAAAAACAGGTGCACAGAAGTGTTAAGCCATTGAGGATGCTGTGCACCTTATCGTCCCACTTCCCTTTATCCAACCACCAGTGGATTTTTGTATCCTCAGCATACATTTGGAAGACCATATGGAGTTGTTTGAGAAGTTGAATTGGTTCTGTATGTGGATGGCACAAGATGCATCACCTTTGAGGGCGCAGTAGTACACTGGACATTGGATGATCAGAATTATTCAATTTGATTTACTCTTTGTGATTATTGAGAAATAAATAGGTTCATTGTGACACAGGTATGGAAATTCCTGTCCACTGCTCAAAACCCCTCAACCAGAATGATGTGGGGTTTACACTCGTGGGCTGAAGGTTCAAGGAAATAAACCTAAAACTCATGGTTTCTGATAAATAAGGTTTAAATATGCTTCTTGAAAACAAATTTCCCTAATAGTATGAATTTGTATATTACAGTTTATGGAGGCAAGCTTTCTGATGGGAGGTATGGGATCCCCTACCATACTTTGTCTATGGATTATGTTTGCATCCATTACTGCGTGCTTTGTTCCTAATTTTACTTTCTGACAACATCTACTTTAAAGATTCTTGTTTCCCTTGACTCTGAGTCTGCCCAATTATTGACTTTCAAGCCATAGCAAAGCACTTTCCAAGAACACCTGCCCCAAGTGAGCACATTTTGTTCTGAGTTTACTAGTTCACTCATCTTGAGTGGCACCATTCCCAATAAACAGGGCCTAAGTGGCTCGTAATATTGTCCATCCGGACAATTTAGACAATGGCACGATCAACTACTTTCAGAATGGTGCCACCTAATGGCAAGCCAACCACAGGTACCAAAAGAAACTTGCTTTCGTTTTGCATCTAGGACTATGTTCATCCAGGGCTGTATCAATTCAATGTAACACTGCAGAGCCAGATACCCATAATACATGTGCTTCTAGTGTATACCACACAACCTGACATTTCTGAATACAACTCTACAGATGGTGAGCTCTCTGTTCTATTCCTTGCTTTCCAGTGCTGTTCCTAAACCAATCTCCCATTTTCTCCTAATGCTTCTAAGAAGCTTGTGATCCCATATTAGCATCCCTGTTATACAGATGAGATTGTTTTAACACCCAGCCCCAGTTCACGCAACAACCTGTTAACTGTATCACATATGCCTCAGCTCTGTTGGTGCAATAAAATGCATAATCATATTTGTGACTAGGTATGTAACTCCAAACAGCCACAACACTACATATTGTAGCTGGCTGGCAACACAATGCTGCCAGAAATTTGGGAGGCCCCTGCCACCATTGTTCCATGGAAGGATGGGTGTAGTCAGTGAAGTTCATGCTGCCTTACCACTGTAATACAATTTCAGTAGCAACGTGCCCCGCGTTTAATACTCAACCTAAAGAATCTTCATGGGAATACTCTGCCACATATACAACATCCTTGGCACAGTAATAATTTTTCACAGGGCTGTTTTGCTCATCAAAGCCATCGAAAAAGTTAGCCACATATATATTATGTGTTTCTCTTTTCATATCTTACAGTACATATATAGTATAATCTATATTAAAGTCATGCACACCAAGGTAGCAGAATAGTTCTGTGCTAAGCATCTTGTGTAAGAGAGCCACCTACTTCGTAACTGTAGTTGAAATGGGATGCAGCTCCGACTTATCCCAATTGTCTTGAAAAACATAGACCACCCCATACACCTCTGTAACCGTCTACATGTGTCGAAAAATATGTGTCCCTTATATATAGCAGATCATCTGCATAGAGAGACGACAATGTGTGCCTTACCACCATCACCACTCCTCCATCCAGAAACCACATCCTCGTGTTCCTGTGGTTCCAACATGAAAGCCCAGATCAACAGAGAGAAGAGACACTCTTGTCGTGTTCTTCTCTGTATGTTCCATCTTGCAAAAACCATGCTGTTGTCCTAAACACATGCTGCCATGCCCGAATGGAGCAATGAAACCCAATTTGGACTCTCCAAACCTTAACAATATTGTAACAGTGTTTCATGCATTACATCGTATTTAACATCTTGAATACATTGTTTGCTTTCAGATTTGTTATGGCTTATGAGGTATACCCTTGCTGTATCTTCTAAATTGTTAGAAACAGTCACCTAATATTGACAGTCTGGTTTTGTTGTGATATAAAAGTAGTTGATCCTTGCATATCAGGAAATGTGTATTACTTTGTCTAGTCTTTCTGTGATGTATCGTACTCAATGTGTTTACTATCCACATTGAATATGGGCCCAGAATGGTAAGACCAGCAATCCAATAAATTTTCCCTGCTTTATAAAGCAGAACTGTGATTGCCTCATCATAGGCCTAGACAGTCTTCCCAAAGTTAGCACCTTGTACACTACTTTCTTGGTGACAATCTAGCTTATAAACCGTGGCGGACAAACCGTCAACTCCTTGAGTTTTAGGTGGAGTTATGGGTAGTAATTGCCCACCTTGTGTCCTGTACTGTAATTGGTCGACCCAACTTCTCCCTCAATTCCGTCAGCATTGTAAAAGGCCTGTCTCATTTAACAACTTGTTAACATATTGTGTGTCTTGCTTGGGTCCCTGGTTTTTATAGTTATGTGTAATACTGTTGAAAACTCCAGTTAACGCCATCTTGCCTCATTTCTTTGGTATCATTCTGGGTTTTGATGGCTTCTATAATCTTGATTCACTTTTCTGTATTGACCAGCCAAGTAAGTAGCCACTCCACTTTCTATTCTGTGGAATGCCTACAGGAATTCCCATTTTTCTGACTCAATTTCTCGTTTTTTGACAGTGTTCAGGACCAACTGCCTTTTGCCAATAGCTCATTTTCCAAACTAATCACCCCATTGTTAAGATCTTTCATGATACCATGCCACACACATGCATCATATAGATATGGCGACTTAAAAGAATCCCATAAAAAATGAGTTTGGATTACTTTGAAAAATGTCTCTATCTCAAGTATCCAAAAACAACCACAACCATAGAAACTAAATGTGCTTCTGTGCTAAATGATCCCCAGGCGTCCACCTCAGCCAGCGGGATATATAATCTGATTGTGCCCTCTGGAGATATTCTGTCTTCTCAAAATTACAATGGTGTGGCTCAATGACCACAGAAAGTAAAACCTAGGTTGCAGTGTAGTTTGTGAGAGGCCCTGCTCAGTGTTCCAGCTGGAGCTATTGAGGTCCACAATGGAAGTATTCCATTCACAATATTCCATGAGCTACATACTTTCATGCAACCTTCTCTACAGTGCTGAAAAAATTCCTTGTTGTCGATGTTGAGTGCATAGCTACAGTGCAACAATGCCAGTTCCCTAGAAGTGTGCCTGTCATACCAATGTGCTTGTCGCCATAATCCACTAGAACATTCTGAGCTTGAAATTCTGTCAGTCTGACCGTTAGCAAGACCCCCTTGCATTTACTGTAAAGTGTGCCACATCCATCCACTGCACCGCCTAGAAAACATGCAATGGCTGTTTTTAGTCAGGTGCATTTACCACAATGCACTTTGTCCGTGTGTACAACAAGATCTCTGCCTTTTACCAACATTGTTTTTCCGTGCTATTATAGTGAGTTCAGTCATAAACACTGCATGGAGACTGTGCGTATGCTGCATCTGTGCAACCCCTATCCATGTGTGTGACCATTTACATAGGTTGGGCCTTGTGACAAGACCGAATCCTATTTCCAGGTAGTTCAGTTTACCGCAATACTTAATGCCAAATGATCTTTGCTCAATGGCATTCCCAAAACCTGAACAGACACTGTAGCAAAATAAACTTGAGTAAGCTAGAACAACTTCAGTGTGAGGGCCAGAGCTGTTCCGCAATCTTTAACAGGGCTGGGACTTCTGCTAAATTAGCACATGTAGGTCAAGCAGTGACACTGTAAAGTTGCACAACCCACTATTAATTGGTCAAAGCCTCAGTAAATCTTAGATACCACCAGAAATAATCACCATCCATAACAAAGGTTCAGTGTCTCAATAAAATGAAGTGCCTCCTCAGATTGCTCATAGAAAAGTTTCTTGCTTTCACTTCAGTGCAAAGCTGTGGCGGGGACAACAGCAAATATATTATACTTCACATGTGTAGTTTATATTTAAATTATTTGATTGTAAACTGTTTTCTTTGAGTTTCCACACTGAAGTTACAGGAGAAAGAGATGCGGTTGCCATAGTAAGTCAAGTACCCTTGCTTTCTTGCCACCGTGACACAGCATACCTTGCTTTTATAGTGAAGTATACACGTCATTATCATTCTGGCCAGTGCACCCAGAGGCTTAAACTATGTTGGGTTCCTCTGGACCCTATTATTCTATGGCCCATGGGCTAATTCTGTGTCTGTGAATAATGATGGTATCCACTTCTCGAGACATGTTTCCATTTTTCTGTTTTCTGAAGTCTCACATTGTCATGGCCTAGCCTGCCTGCATATCTGCCAGCTTTTCTTCATACTTTTTTTTTTAAAGAGAATTGATATTTTAGTCCCGCAGCTTATCAATAACTTGCGACAGGATGGTTTTTATCATGATTTGTGAATTGATTTTCTCTGGAAAAATGTTTATTGCCATCTAGAAACCACTGCTGCAGTTCACTGTTAGAAGGGTTTGGTGCCTACAACACCCACAATCCTTATGAGGGAGTTAGCAACCACGTTATCTCTTCCAGACCATCTTCATTTGTCAATGGATTGCAGGGGGAGAACTCCATAATGCATCTGTAACCCTTGTTTAGTAAGCATATGTAGGAAATTATCCTTTTTGCCCTGATCGCCCCCATTTTGTGACAGATGGTTGCAGACTCTGAAAATGCCCAGGCTCTGCTAACCAGGCCCAGGGCCAGTGCTCTGTCCTTAAAAGGTATATGGTTATTGGTGTAATTCTAATTAACCAGGACACAGTAAGTCCCTAGTATATGCTAGGGCATGTAGGTTCAGAGACTCCAGTGGCCTTAATGCACTTAGGTGTGCACTGCTGAGGTGTCTAGTATCATCTTAAAGCCAGACCTGTCTTACAAGCTGGTTTAAAAGAAAACTGTGTCTAAATTTGACCTTGGAATGAAAAGTACTTCTAAAGTTCAAGACTAAATTTCAATTTCATATAGGTCACCCCTAAGGTCTGCCCTAAGTGCTCCAGGTGTAGGGAGCCTTGTTATAAAAAGCAGGGACAATATAACATATGTTCTATATACAATAATGGGCAAAAAACAGCCAAAGTCGTTTTCCCCATTGTAGTCCTGCTAGCCCCATGAGCTATCAATGGAAGGCTTTACTAGACTTTAATAAAGGCTAGCTTTTCATTGGCGTTAGCTAACAACATGATTCAGAGTATCAAAATACTAGTTACAATAAATCCAGCAACTTGCGAAGACCAAATTTATCATAACTATTACAGGAAATTAGTTTTAGACCTTACTATCCTGAAGTTACCTGTAGCAGCCTCTTCTGATCGGTTAGCCTTTTTTACAGCCTCAGGCAAGCTGCTCCCTGAGTAGGTGTGAAGAGGTCTGGGGCTGCTGAAACAATACAACCATTTGGTTGGAGATTTGTGTCCTAGAGAAGCCAGGAACAGAAGGTAGCTGGGGAGAAAAGCTTCAAAGATAGGAGCACAGATGTCACAGGACCCAGGTTAGCCACCACTTTCTTGATCCCCAGCCAGATGGGAGTCCCCCTAGTAAGATTAGGAGAGGGGCTGGAAGAGGAATGTAGGGAAAAGTTAGCCATAGCTGTGGGTTGGGTTAGCCAGACCTGCACACCTAGGAAATAATTTCTCCATTTTGATTTTTGAGGAACTGTGCTTTCTGGGACAAATATATCACATTTCCCAGTAAGTGGCCATCATAGACCATGGCAACTTGAACTCCATTGGTTGGGGTGCCACCCAGCACCTCTTGCAAGCCCAGAATCTGGAATAAATATGTGACCTCTACAGGACCCCCTCAGATCCCTGCCTGAAACATCTGAAGAAGAACACCTGAAGAAGAACTGCTCTGCTTGACCTTTGAACTGCACAACAGAAGACTGCACCTGCTGCACTTTAAAGGCTCCACACAAGAAGGACTTTGAGCGTGATTTAGATCTTGGCACTAACAGTCCCACCACCGGTTTTCCATCTGTAAACCCGTCCACCACCTTGGCAGTCTGCCCGCCTAATTTAGATTTTGGCAGGACAATAGGTGAAAGAGCGCCTGTGTCACGCCGGCTCCTCCAAGACTCTTCAGCCGCCTCCACAGCAGCATTGGGAATAGGGGCTGAAGGTGGGACTCCAGCCACCTTTACCGCCAAACAGATTTGAATGTGCCTTACCACCAAGCCAACTGTGGCGGTCTGACCTTCACATCTGAGTTGGCAGATTGGAGGGCAAATGGTCTACAAAGCTACCTGTTTTCTCCATTCCGCTTCTGTTTTTGACTGGACATGATCTTCTGTCACTGCTGCTACGGGACCAACCCCCAACACCCTTTCAATAACCCCCCCACACCCCCCCCCCCCCATCTCCGGGGGCAGAGGGAACTGGAGTGGGTGATGTGGTTGTGTCTTTATGGCTGCCACTTCCATGTGGGTCCAATGTTGTGTTCCTGTGTGCAACATTCAGGTGAGTGTTGTTGTGTGGTTGTCGTGTGTAGTTGTGCTTGAGTGTGATTGTGTAGATGAGAATGTAGTTGTGGTTGTGGCTTGTGTGGGTGCAGTGTCAATGTGTTTGTGTTGTGTTGTGTTATGGATTTATGGCAGTGTGTGTTTTCGGCATGTATGTGTTGTGTGGTGTTGGAATGACAATGTATTATAGTGTGTATGTGGTGTATTGTGCTGTGCAGGGGGAAACATATGGCTAAGGCACAGTGTGTGCTTGACTTACCTCTATTCCATTGCCACTGCCATTTTAGGATGCTTATTGGGTCCCACATTGGCCTCCCTCTGTCAGCAATCCACCACCAGTACACTGCCTACAGGACTGTAACACCTAAACAGGGTCGGTGGGAACTTGTCAGCCTGACAGCTAGGAAGAGCATTCTGTTGTGGCAGTCTGCGACTCAGCCGTAATATATCTAACTATGGCGGGTGGAACACCATTGACCTGACCGTGTTTTTGGGTCCGCTGCTGCGGAGTATTAGTGGTAATACTGCCAAGATTTAAATCAACCCCTATGCCTGTCAGCAGCTACAAAAGTGCTGGAAGAAGCACCTGCAATATCTAGTAAGAGGACAACTCCGGCTGACCAGCTACACCTGGATTTTCCTGAACTGACCATGTGCATTGCGGGAGCTAGAGCCCCACACTCCAAAGAGGTGAACCAGCGCTTGTGAACCATTGGCTGGTGCTGTGGACGCTTTCTGACCCTCAAGGAACCTTTTAGAAGAAGATCTGAAAGTTTGGGAATTTTTTTTTGGTGAAAAAGTTCCAGAAGAACACCGGCTCGGCAGTGAGAGTCAAGCCACTGACGTCAAACTGCAACTTGGCCTGACCATGCTGGTTTGTCTTGCTGAAAGCTCCGGAGCCCCTCAGCCTCCACATCGAGGACAAAGACTTCCAAGAGTTCACAGAGGCATTGCACCTCACCAGGCTGCTGCTGTTGAATCGAAATCCAGATCTGAGGATCCAATCATGCTACGTTGAGAGAAAAAGCTCCAAAAAGGGACTACGTGCAAAGGTAAAATTTCGACTGGGATCTGTTGCTTAACCTATCTGGCTTGCACTCCATCGCGGTCAGTCTAATACTTTGACTTTGTCCCTGACCAACACGACCAGATAGCTGAGGTTGGCGCTTTATGCTTTTTGATGCTAGAATGCACATTTATTAAATGTAATCTTCAAAAATTCATATCTGCAGTTCCCTACATTGGATTTTTTCATTTTGGTGTCATTTTAAAGTTAAAATAGTCTCTCGATTTTTATAAATTGTTGTTGTTTTTTTATTGTGTTGTATATTTTACTTTATCACTGTTTTGGTGATATTAAATGCTTTACATTTCCTAAATTAAGCCTGACTGCTCCTTACCAAGCTACCAACGCTTGAGCAAGGATTAATGTATTGAGACTTGACTGGACCTTGTTAATGATTGTGGTATTATTACTAGCTAAAGGTGCATATCTACTAATAATCCACTTTTCTACAGCATGTGTGGCAGTTGCTCAATCCCATCTCTTCAACACTCATTTGTTTCACTGGTGTGAGAGCCACAGACCCCACCGGATGGTAGTCCACCATAAGTAATAATGTCACTGTTCTTTGTTAGGTCCAGTAAATGTTTCAATAATTTAAGCCTGCGCTCAACCCCTGGTAGCTACGGCACAGAGCAGACAGACTTTACTTAGGAAAATGTATAAAGCATTAATAAGTATCAAAACAGTTACAAATTTGTAAACACAACACAATAAAACCCCACTCCAGTTAATACAACAAAATAGAGAATAATGACCAAGATGACATAAAAACTATAGAAATCCAATAAGGGGCACCAATGATATGAGTTTTTAGAGTTTTAAATGAAAATAGAGTCAAAAAGCTTTAAGCACCAACTGTTATCATCTGGTTACTCATATCAAGGGTAACTTTTCGGCTGACCTTGATTGCAGGTTGGATACAAAGACCAATTTCGTCCCAGTGGAAAGTTACCTCCAATGTTGACAACCTTCAGGGAAAGCAGGCATTGGGCTTTTATTGCCGGAAGAGGTTTGACAGATTCCTGCGTCAAGATGGAGCCTCAGCGAAACCATTAGTTTAGGTCACAACAGCTCCGGCAAGAAAAGTTCAAGTTGTCTGGCCCTGGAGGTCTCCAGCGTTGATCGGGTCTCCTTCAATGAGGAGCCTGATGAAGCCACTGTTATGCAATGAGGAGGCCTTGGTGCCACCAGATTTTGGCATTGAGAGAGCTTTGCTGGCTGCGCACCTTCTTCGAATTAACTTGTCAGGTTTGTCTCGAGGTCTTAGGAGCTCAAAAAGGCTATTAGTCCCAGGATTTTCAGTTTTCAGAATGTTTGGAAGAGTACACTTTGACATAGCCAAGGGTTCCAGTACCTCAGAAATATCACTTGTGGCAGGGGTGTCTAGACTCATGCCAGCAGAAGTGAACAGTAGGGTTCAACACAGGTCCAGTTGAAACTGGTCAACTATGCTGTTCAGGAAAAAGGGCATCTAGCAGTTTGTGGTTTAACAGGTCAGCCAACCGACCCTTTGAGTCCATTTTTTGTCCTGTGTACAAATGGGTCGAGGTCCAGCAAAAGCAGGTGCAGTCCTCTTCTGTCTTGAATAGTGCTGGTAGTGCTCTGAAGAGTTTGGACAGGAGTGCCAAATTAATGACTGGCACTGGCTTGTGGGTATGTAAACTCCTGGCCTCTCCCAGACCAGTAGGGCAAAGTTTCCAGGAGAAACCCTTCCCTCTACTGCAGTAGTTCCTCTGTGCCTTACCGCAAACAATCCTGCAGTACCCCTAAATCAAAATTGGCAGAACCTTTCTTACCCTAAGCAGAGCTCCAGTGCCCACACTAAAGGTGTTGCCACAGAAATGAGGAACCCTTCCTCTATGATCACTCAAAACTGGTTCTTGTGGCAACTCCTTTCCCCAATGATTGGTGCCTGGCTGACTAGAGGGACTAAGGAGTGGGCAAACCCAGGTGTTAGCTACATCTGCCTGTGATAGGGTATGCCTCTTTGAAGTTAATTAAGTTCCTGGTCACCTGGGTTCCGATATAGTCATCCGGTCAGAGGTGCAGAACACCTCCCCACACTCAAGGTCATTGTCTCAGCTCTGGGAGCAAGTTCGCACCTGATCAAAGGGGCTATTTAGGTCCTGGGTAACAGTTGACAGCTCATGCAAAAGGACATCTAGAGGCTCTAGGCAGGTAAAAGATGACTTTTTGAAAACTACCTTTTTAAAAATATTTAATACAAATCCGACTTCTCAAAGAATTGGGCTTATAGTATGTATAATAAGCAGTCCAAGAAGGAACTTTGTTATTGTTTCATAAGCAGAGATGCATTTGTTCATTTTATTATTTTATCCCATTGGTTCCCTGACTGTGCTACAGTGAAAATAGATTTTGGGGCCTTGTCACTGTAAGGACATATCTTACTATAAACATTTGGATGCCCAACTTTTGAATACAATATAGCTTGCCTTGTTGGGCATTAAGGCATACTTAGGGATGACTTATTAATATTTAAAAGTAGGGTGTAGCTTGTCAAAAGGGGTTATTTTGAAAGGTCAGTTTTGCAGTTTTAAAATTGCACTGCCAGGCTACAGTAGTAGGCCTGCATTCATGTTTTGCACTGTCACTTTAGTGGTGGCACAATGTGTACTGCAATCCACCAGTAACATTTAACTTTTAGGCCCTGGGTAGGCTTTGTACCATAATCTAGGGACTTGTAGGGAAGTTAACTATTCCAATTTGGAGTAAAACCAATTCAGCGTGTTTTAGGGGTCAGAGCTATGCACTGGGGCTTGTTAGCAGAGACCCAGTGTACAGAGTCAAACAGACAGCGGTAAAAAATGTGGACAATTATGCAAAAAGAGGCATTTTTCTGCATTCATGCATCTGCCTGAACCACAGCCTCAGCACCCCACCACACAGCTTCACAGTCTACATGTTACTTCACAGCACACAGATTTGAATAAGACAAAGACCCAGCAGTCCTGTCCCCCCAACACTGTCTGGGAATGTGACCCATAAATACTAGATTCCAGATGGCAAAGTTAGTACCAGCTATATATGTCTACTGCACAGTCTTTTATAGATATGTCATAATCAGGGCACTTCTGTTTAATGTTTATTTTGTTTAACAAGATATGTGCTTTCCCAGGCCTGCAGAGCCACCATAGGGTGGGAAGCTGCAACATGGCACATCAGTCACCATGCTCCAGTTTGTAACGTCAATGAACGTCCCAGTCAGGATGGTGAATGTAACCAGGAATCGGACGTTGTCAGTCTACCTAGGTGTCCACCGGCTCCCATCAATGCAGGGCCCCTCATTTGAGTTGCCAACCCTGCCTGCTGGCAGTCGTCCACCTACAGACTCTGCCCCTCTGCCTGCCCCTACAGTTAGCATTGCAGGCTCAGCAGGCAGAGCAGCCCATTCTTATCAGTAAAGCCAATGCTGCCCAAAGATTGTTCACATTTCTTTGGTAGCTGCAGCTGACAAACTGTGGTGACACAGACATATAGCCTGCAGCTACAATATCTGGTATCCTCCCTGGGTCTGCTCGACCATCCACCACGAATCTTGCACCTGGGGAACAACCTGAAAGAAATAGTTGCTTTGTCAGGTTAACTGAATCCCAGTTAAGGCTGCCAGGTGGTAGGGATGGTATGATCGCTTATTTTATGTGGGCATATCCTTTCACAGTGAGAGGCCCCAACAGCAAATGTGGAGAGTTTGCTCGGTCCTTCAATAAAAAGTTAAATCCATTCAGCTTTGACTGTCTGAACTCTACAAACCTTTACCTGTTTCCACTATGAGTATGGAATCTAGGATTACCTGGCTAGAATTAAAGGAAATATCCAAAATCAGGCTGTTTACAATTACAGCCAGTGTGTTTTACTGGCCTTATTCTGGCCTCTTTAGCTAAAGAACTGAGATATTTTGACTTTCAACATATTGGATAAACAGTCTAGACTTTGAAGGTCTTAAAATAGGAAAAGTTTCCCTCTGTACAGTGGGCAAAAAAAAACAAAACAACGGGCTGGACTGTAGCCCTGAGGGTGCGCTAGTGGGTTGAGATTAATACAAGCATCCTGTTGTTTTCTACAGTAAATGCACTGACTGTGATTAATATACTGAGACATGGGTCTCCTACTCACTGTTCCATAGAACTCAGGCTGCACCTTACTGATAAGGACCTTGTCTGGCAATTTGTTCTGTTCTGTTCTTATGGGAGTAGACCAAGACTGGTTTGCTTGTGGTTTGTTATTTTCTAGAATGGCATAGTAGCATACATGCCAACACTCCTGATTCAGGTGGGAGACTACCGATTTTAAGGCTAGTCTCCCACCTCCTGATTCTGGAATGCAAAAACCTAATTCCTTGTAGGGCTTCAGCTGCTAGGGACTGGTCTTGTGTGACTCTGAGTATGCACTGCCAGTAACCTGCTCCTGCATACTCGTGCACAGCACTTTTGTCACACTCTCTCTGTCTGCCATAACGCTTTCTTCATGCTCCTGACAAGTAAGGAAAAACCGTGCATGTGCATTTCTGATATCCAATCATGCAGCAGCACACGTTAAAGTCCCATACACTTTAACAGACCCGATTCAGGCCTCAACAGAAGTCAATGGGAGGAATACCTTTTCCTGATTATTTTTTTTTTAAGTCTCCCACTTTCCTCTTTCAAAATGTTGGTATGTTTGCAGTTGGTGAATATAGGAAATTGGGTTATTAATTGAGAGAGGTGGAAGCCCCACTCAGACAACAACCAAAATCCTTGTCAGGGAGAACCACAAAAGTAACTAAAATAACCTGTGCTTAATTCTCTGATAGTATGCCACAAGCTTAGCTTAGAGGCAATATGTAAAATATTTGTGCATCTCACAAACAGTAGTAAATTGTACACACAATACAAGAAAACTATAAAAAAAAGACATAAAATTGAACAAAATCCAGTCAGTCGATCCAGAGATATTAATTTCTAAAGCAGTAGGTAAAAATAGCTCCAAGAAGCACAAAGCACCATTTACCATTATCTGGTCACACTAAACAGTGGGAAAGTCACAAGTTCAGGCTGACCGCTGTGGAGCATGGGTCTGATACAGGGACCATGATTGTCCCTCTGAAGAGTTACACTTTCAAGTCTGGCATGAAGAGTTCTGTTCACTTTGGGGGGCGCCGCGAGGAGGAGGCTGCTTGCATGAAGAGCAGGTTAAGCTTTGTTTGACAGCTATTGTTGTAGTGCAAAGAGCCATTCATTACTATATCTTCGCATTTGTTGATCATCACAAATGGCCACTGTCCAAGTGAAGTACAGGTCTCTCATGGACGCTCATTGAGGATGGTTGCTGTTGATGCAAAGAGCAGGTTCCGCTTGAGCTTCGCGTTGGTGGTCATAACAAGTGGTCGATTCTCGGCACAAAGATGTCACTTCAGTCTTTTCACCTTTTCTTTAGGAGTAGTTTACACTGATCCCAGCCAACAGTCCAGGACCTGGGGAGGCATCTCTTGGGATCAGGACCCGCTCCAGCAGAAGCCAGCAGTAGGGCTCAGAAAAGTCCAGAAAGGTCCAGTTGATGCTGGTCAGCTAGACAGTTGCAGATAGGCCTCTGGAAGCTTGTTCTGTCCCTGTAGCTCATGCAGGAGGGCAGCCAACTGTCCCATATAATCACTCGGTGCAGCCTAGGATCAAGTCAAGCAGATTCAGTCTTCCTTTTTCAGACAGCAAGGCAGTCCTTCCAGCAGCAGGGAAATCCAGCTGGGAGCAGGGCAGTGGTCTGATGAGAGGGTCTGAAGGTCTCATGTTTTGTACCTAATGTCAGCCTTTGAATGAGGGCTGACAACCTCAAAACTAGTTTTGGTCAGTCCTTCTCCGTACTGTGGCGCTAACTTCAAATTGCCTTGGATGTCAAACGTAAGGGCAGTCCTGGTGTCAGGTTTCTTTGTGTGTGCTGTAGGTAGGGCAGTTTTAAATGTAATAAGGGCAGCATACAGCTCCTCCCCAGACGTCCTCTCAGGAAGATACTCTCTTTTCACACCTAGGCTTTCTTTGTATCATCCTGGAAGCAATACAAAACACACAACAGCAAAGTCATTCACAGTCTTGTGGCCAAGAACACAGACAGAAAGGCGCATTTGTTTGGGGCAGAAAAATGCTACTGTGATAAGTGTCAGTTTTCTGCTTCCAGTCTGAACTTAGCACTTATTAATGTAATTAGGCAAGTCAGTATTAATCTAAGGGAGAGATGGGCCTTACGGCAATGAATAACAACTTCAGGAATCTTACATTGTCAGGTTGTGTAAAAATTAAGCAGACATGTCCTACTAGTCACATATCATGCACCCTACCCTATGAGCCTGTAGGGCCTACATCAGGGTACCTTATCGGTATTAAATAGGAAGTTTTAGGCCTGGAAAAAGGTTTATTTTGCCAGGTTGAAATGCCAGTATAAAACTGCATCACAGGCTGCAGTGGCAGGCCTGAGACATGTTTTACATTGCTACTGTTAGTGAGGGGCACAATGTGTGTTGTTGCCCACTACCATCATTTAATAATCAGTACCCGAGTGCAGGTAATACCAGCTACTAGGGGCTTACAAGTAAAATTAAAGGTGCCAATTAGGCGTAGGCCAATGTTAGCACTGGTTAACAAGGATAAAATGTGTCCTAATGCCAACAAAAATGAGTTCAGCAACGTAAAGGAATTAAAGTAAAATGTTTGGGGGAGTACCATGCCGAGGATGTTGAGTCTAACAGTAAGCTCATACTGGCAATGGCAATAGGTCTGGCTTAAAGGAAGGATGTAAGGTAATGGGATGTATTGCAGATAAATAGCATGGGAATTAATATGTATTTGTGTGGAAGTCAACTATAGAATAATATTAGTGTAGGTTAAAAGGTAAGCCAGACCTAAAAAGCCATTTAGGCTGATGTCTGCCCTCCCTTATCTGTGCTCCTGCCATAGAAAGGTAAACACCATAAAATATCTAGTTATCTAAGACACTTTAACAGCCTTACTATGTCATGTGTTTGTCCCTGAAAGTTCATGCTCAGCCAGCTGGCTAAATAAACAAAAGGATCACAGCTGTGTGGGGGGCGAGCACACACAACTTCTGCCCAATCTAAACATGTTCTCCGAGCTCCCAACACCTTGGAGGAGCCAAAGCGCCTCGAATGATGCACACATAATTGGCTGGTGACCGTTGTGCTGTCAAGCCAAACCATAAAAACTATGGACTGGAATGGGCCCCACCTACCTCTTGAGTGATGGTCCTTGGTTGAGATTAATTCAACCATTTCTTATGTCATCGTATTGTGTAGTCTTGTAACCCTACCTCTTAGTGACTGCCACTTCACCAAGCATTCATTATTTTTTACTGCAAATATCGTTCTTGTTCTGTTATATTTTGATTTGCAACATCAGTGATCTACATTCATATAGATAATACTGTTTTGTACTTGTAAAGTTGTCTGATGTCCATGTCCGCCCTATTTAAACTAAAACAATTGTGCAGAATCCACTTATCTTTCTTTTCTGATGTCACTTACTGTTTGGGATTTTAAGACAGTTAAAAAATGAAATTCATTGACTTAATCAGACTAGTTAGAAGGTTGGCATCATAGAAGGTGTGGTGAGGCAGGATACGTTTTATTAGTTTTTGTTTATTTACATCTTCGTTTTGTAGGAGAAGGCAAATGTGCGTGGTTTCCTTTTTTCTGAGATCCCTTATAATCAAAGGATTAATAAATGGCTACAAAAAGATGTCAACCTCTAGTCCAACATGTTTTTTTCTGTTTTCTTCAACCGCAGGCGGTGATTGCATCCAATGGTGCCCTGACTCCTAACTTCAGGTACATCCAGAAGCTGAGGGAGAGCAGGTAAGGATTCATTTCAGTGCTCCTCCTTCCAGAAATCTTCACCGTCAGTTTAATGAAAATGTTTCTGCAATTTGTAAAGTGTTCATAAAATAGTACAACATGAAGCAGTATTAGAGGAGGTTGGAAAACGGACAGACTTAATGGGCTTGTGATCGCAATACAATATTAATTTGTGTGAGTTAGTGATATTATCTACTCCCATTTGTAGTGCTGCACCAGCATACAAGTGATCTCCAGGTTAGGTGCATTGGCTGCCATCTCTGTGCATTTGTTAGGTCTGCACCGCTGACAAAAATCGTTTGTTTTCATTCTTACTCAAAGTTTAGGCCACAAGCTGTGGTGCATTTCGGGTCACCTCTCAGGAGATAACATTCAAAGCTAACTCCACATCTGGAGTGTGCAAATTCATTTTTCACTATTTACAACTAGTAGCACTCTTTGTGTCTTGCTTCTCTGTTACCTACAAACAAGGGGCACTAGTTGAAATAAAAATGTTTTCATCTTCCTCATGCTTGGTGAATAGCCATCACACTGACAACAAAGTTTCTCCAGTAGTATTAGAGTGAGGCTTGCATATGATTGACTAGAGTGCCGAAATAGTTTTTCTCCACTGATATGTGAATGGATGGACTGCAATGGGTGCCTAATTTGTGACTTGTAACACAAGCGATTAGTGTACAATATTGTATGTCCAGAAGAAGGTCTCTTTTGTTTTTACACACAAATTAGAGATCCCTGCTCTACCATGTTGACTCTCCAGGCCTCTTTCTTAACTCTTTTGCTACTAGGCCTTGGTGGATCCCGGATAGCTGCACATTTCTGAAAACTAGACGAAATTCTGAATTCAGCAAGAGGCCATTTGTGTAGATCCTTCAGAGTTTTCCAAAGGAAACTAAGGGCCTTATTTTAGAGTTTGGCGGAGGGATTTACTCTGTCACAGACATGACAAATATCCTGTCTGCTGTATTTCGGTCTCATTATAGCCTATGGCGATGTGATACTGTGCCCAAATACCCTTAGGGTGATAGTGGTACGTTTTACAAATGCTGTGATTGATTGAATACTGCGGTTGGAATATCTGTCACATTTGTGATGGTGTAACCTGTCCGAAACTCGAAATCAGGCCCTGAGTGTTGAAATAAAAAAAAATATTGAAAATTAGTAGGAAAAGACTGGCATTTGTGACAACGTTTTATTTTGTAACTCCTCATGGCGATAGGCAATTTACAATAGCAATATACCATTACATTTGATATACCCTTCTGTAGCGGGGATGTATAGGGTTTGTTTCCAAGAACTCGAGGTACCCAGAGCAAACAACTGAGCTGCACTTTGCAATGGTTTTTCATTTTGTAGCAGGCATACAGCAATTTTAATGGTAAAATATAAATAGCGAAAAATAGGTATCAAGAAAGCCTATGTATTTCCAAAATAAGCACAATAGCTTAGAAGCAGTGGTTATTATTTGCACATTTATGAATTTGTGGATACCTATGCTAACGTGAATTAGAGGGCATTTTTCAAAAGGACTTCTTTTTTACACACTGTCTTCCATTTGTAGGGCACAAATGCCGAGAAATATTATTGATAAGAACACTTGTTTGTTCTGCTATTCTGTGTTCACCTATGTCTCCTGATAAAAATGATACCTCACTTTTGTGACTGGGCCTAGTGCCTGTGACAGAAGAAATCAAACCAAGGTCAATGGGGTACCTTTGCGAGGAGCGTTTTTAATGGAACAATTAGGGAAATGCCACATGGTAGGAATTTTGTGGTTTCCTTCTGATTTCGGAATAATATGGCACAGAAATGCAAGAAAATATAATATTTTATTAAAATTGTAAGTTTTGCAGGGCATTGTGGGGAAGAAACCATGATGGGATCCATGAGAGGCACACCACCCTGAACTACCTTGGGTGTCTAGTTTACGAAAATATCTAGAGTTGGTAGATTTTCCCTAAAGACAATGTACACCCTGGCAGAGAAACACAGAAAAGACCAATATTACTGCACAACCATCTAATCCTCAAGTATACCAACATACTTGTTTGATTTGGCACAAGGGTGAATGTAAAGTAAAAAATGTAAATTTTATTAACAAGAGATTTCACAAAAATGAAATACACTGTTAGTAATTGAAACTTTAAAAAACGGAACCAATGACTCACTCATGAGCTGTAAAACCGTGACAAGGCACCAACCGCTTTAGAGGCCATTCACACAGTTTTCATGCATACACACAAAACCATTCAGACTGCCAGCTGCGGGCCCTGCACATTACAATACTCACATCAACAGACAGCACAATTCAAGGGCCCATTACTTTCATACATCCACATGACTGATATAGCAATCACACTGGTGTTTGGCTGGCAATGTGTGTGTAGTGAGCAGCAGCAAGTCACTACACACACACCGCCAGCCAAAGGCCAGTCCACAGACACCGCCAGTCAAGCCCCGGTCCACGGACACCACCAGGCAAGCCCCAGTCCATGCACACGGCCAGCCAAGTGCCAGTCCACACACACTGGCAGCCAGACATCAGTCCACAAACACCACCAACCAGGTGCCAGTCCATACCCGCCGCCATAAAAAAATGTTAACCAAAAAAACACACACATTTGAAGTAGATCAAAAACCAACCAATACTACAAACACAACAGGTCTAACTAAATACCATGATTGGGGCAACCCAGACTTCAGCATTTCCAATGGGAAGCCTTTCAGCCCCAGGCTGCAATCCAGAAACCTCTACCTGCACTGTCAGCATATCAGTTCCCTCCTCTAAAAGAGAGCTTTCCTCCGCAGTGAGAGTGGCTTTATCATCAGATGACTCCTCGGACAGAAAATTCACTGCCAGAATCTTGGCTTTCGTCCTCTGCCTCAGATGCAGAGTCAGTCTCAGGACCACGGTTAGAGGAAGATTGAAACCAACAACCTGCTGAGTGGTAATCCTACAGCTAGCCATAATCCTAACTAGTAAAAGTAACACAACAAATAAGTAAACAATACTACAAACACAACAGGTCTAACTAAATACATCGAACTACTGTCAATCGTGAAACTGAACAAAAAATATAAAACGACACAGACCATTCAGTTCACTTTTACGCTCATGGTTGCTCCCAGTAAGTCCATTGTGTGTGGTACAATTTAAAACATGGGAGCACACATAACATAGCCTAGGATTAGAAGGACACTCAGGGAGTATATCTGACTCCTTCTGCACTCCTCTTTGGATACAGACTCTACTTCTCCTACTGGAAAAGTTTTTTGGGGCTTGGGAGGAATGTAATCAGAAATGTGGCGATCTTTCAATCTAGTCACATCCTCTACCACTCCAACTCCAGGACTACATGCTACCTGCTCCACTACAACAAGGCTGCCTATCACAGACTGCTAAAACTGAACTAAAGTCATGTTTGAATCTGGAGAGCAGTCCTTGAATTCAACAAAAGCATTGAAGGTTGCTAAATGAAACAAATGGATAGCCAATTTCTTATATCAAATGTAAGCCTTACGAACAGCAGTGTAAGCCTCCAACCTCTGATCTACTACATCTACACCACCCATGTGCTTATTATAGTCTAAAATGCACACAGGTTTGCGCGCTTCAGCAACTTGACCCCTAACAGTCACAGGTGAGGTACTTTCATCATGAAGGGTTGTCAGCATGTGGACATCTCTCCTGTCTGGAAATTTCACAGCTAGAAGTTCATCACTACGTAAGCAGTGCACTGTCCCCTCTGAAGCCTTTTACATACAAGCTCTTTAGGGTAATTTTTACGGATAGGGTGGAATGTGCCATAAGCAACAATGTTCCTTGAACAATTGCACACCAGTGTAGAAGTTATCTACGTATAAAAAGTGACCTTTTAAAAAAAAGTCCTCTACCAAGTTCCCATGCAGTTTTCTCACTGACTCCAAAGATGGATGGACAACAAGGGGGTCAATAGAACAATCGCTACCAGTGTACACTCTACAATTATAGACATATCCAGTCCTACTCTCATACAGCATATACATCTTAATTCCATATTGTGCCCTCTTGCTAGAAATGTACTGCCTAAAAAACAAACTGCCCCTGAACAGAACCGAAGACTCATCCACAGCTATTTATTTCCCTAGAACATAGATCTCTGAAAAGCGATCTACAAAATGATCAAGGAAAGGCCAAATTTTGAAGAGAAGGTCACAATCAGGGTGATTTTGTCGCAACGCTGAAGCATTATCAACAAAATGCAGCATCCAAAGCAAAAGCAAGTACCGATCATGACTCATGGTTGCAGGAAATATAGCCTTTGGCATCAAGAGGCTAGTAGAACAATGTGACAATAGCGATGGCTTCCTTATTAAGCCCATCAAAAAAGTTAAACCCCAAAACTTCTCCAACTCATCCAGATTTGTGGGAGTCCACCAGTTAGCACTAGACGGGGGCCTAAGTCTGGCACTGTTGTCCCTCAAATACTGTTCAGCATACCAGTTAGTCTGGTCACAATTTCATCCAAAAATACATCATCCATAAACAACTGAAAGAAACTTATAGGTAAAACGTTTTCAGTATTCACTCTACACCCTAGGACACCAGTTAAGGCAGGCAACTCAGGCTGCACCATGATTGGGGCAACCCAGACTTCAGCATTTCCAATGGGAAGCCTTTCAGCCCCAGGCTGCAATCCAGAAACCTCTACCTGCACTATCGGCATATCAGTGCCCTCCTCTAAAAGAGAGATTTCCTCCTCCGTGAGAGTGGCTTCATCATCAGATGACTCCTCGGACAGATAATTCACTGCCAGAATCTTGGCTTTCCTCCTCTGCCTCAGGTGCAGAGTCAGTCTCAGGACCGTGGTTAGAGGAAGATTGAAACCAACAACCTGCTGAGTGGTAATCCTGCGCATAGCCATAATCCTAACTAGTAAAAGTAACACAACAAATAAGTAAACAATAACCAACACTGTGTAAAAAAATAATAATAATAAACAACCAGTGGCTGTATCAAACACAAGATAAAACTACTGACATAGTAATCTGAAAGGAAATGCCAGTCAGTACAAACCACACAAAGACCTATATAATCAAAAAGGATACCACCCACCTGCCAGAGACAGCTAGATTGAGGATTACCTGTACCTACTCTGCACAGACCTAGCAAGCACCAACGATATCCCACTAGAAAGGAAAGACCAAAGAAAAATTACACGCAAGACAACACAATACGCATCTTGCACAAATCCAATTTTACAACAATAAATCAGGAGCTAAATATACTGCAATTTTACACCATTTAAAAAAACACATTCATGCAGGCCAATGATACTCATTTGAAGTAAACAGTACAAAAAACGTTTTCCTAGCAAACAGATGCACCTCTACAAACTCCAGATCTATCAGGGCTGAAACGGCAAGCAGGAGCCACCACCAAAGAAATCAAAAGCTTTGTGCTAGAATAAAAGAGACTTAAAACATTAAGATTGCAAATGATGTCAAGAAATAAAACAGTTAACACTATAAAGCACTATTAAGCCTGCCCTTGGGGGCAGATCAGCATCTCAAACATCTGATCTGCCCCCGAGAGGGCCACAAAGCAAAGGCAAAAATTTGA
This sequence comes from Pleurodeles waltl, assembly GCF_031143425.1. NCBI lineage: Eukaryota > Metazoa > Chordata > Amphibia > Caudata > Salamandridae > Pleurodeles > Pleurodeles waltl. The sequence continues at coordinate 1,018,384,071 of NC_090442.1, forward strand.
CACCTTAGAGTGAAATGACCCTTGCCCCAGCGAAACACCACTTCACATACACCACCTTTGAAATGCAAGGGACACATATCGTCAGCCAGAAGCCAGCCAACACATACCACCGCCAAAATCCCCAGTTCAAACACACCATCAGCCAAACTCCAGTCCATACATCCTGCCAACCAAATGCCAGTACAGGCACAGCCAGCCACATCAGTGCATGCACACTGTCAGCCAAACTTAAGTTCACACACACACACAGAAACTTTCCCTGGTGTCTACTGGTTTTCTGCCCCTTTTAAAGGCAGATGGGCCTAAAAAATATGGCCGAGCTGTCCCCAGGGGGGCAGAAACTGCCAAAATATGTGCCTCAATAAAGGGGACGCTCTCCCAAAAAATTAAAATCCATGATGGGTGCATTCCAGCTGCATGATCGTGGCCACACCTGCGATGGCGTACCAGGAATGCACTGCAAAGAGACATCGAGGGAAAGGAAAAACTGTTTCCTTTCCCTCCGTGTGACTTTTCCCTCCCCAAATCCTCCCAGAGGAAGATCTTAGCTTATTTCCCAATGCGCTTTGAAAAAATGGCTTCCAGCGAGTCCCAGCGTCTTTTGATGATATTGGTGCATGGTGTATGTGCCGACATAATCAGATCGATGAGGGGGGTGTCAGGAGTGGCAGTGGAAGCGCTTCCACTGCCGCTCGTGATGGAAGCATGTTGCGGGCGACCCACAGGTGAAGCAACAGACCTTCCCCTGTGGGTCGTGGCTAGGACGGCTTGTTGCCATCCTCAGCATATATCCACCAGTGCTGGGGATGGCTCCAATCGGTCCTGAGCACCGAAGGGGTTAAAAAAGAAAAATAAATTATACATTAAGAACTCTCTCCCACCAGGTTTTTCCATGGTGGCTTGCTTTCTCATTGGTTTCCTTCCCGTTCTTTAATAAATGCCCCAGTCGGTAGGGTTAAAAACTTGGAAATTAAAATTGGGAAATTTATTTCCCAGTTTTTAACCCTACCGACTGGGGCATTTAATAAAGCAACAGTTGCTACCAGTCACAAATTTTTAACAGCCCCCCCCCCCCACAAACTCCTATTCCATAGAAATTGTTTGATATTATTCAGTGCTCCAATGTAGCCTATTGGTTGCGGCACGCCCTGTTCCACAGCATAACAGAAAGGAACCCAATGATGAAGCAAGCCACCAAGGGAAAACCCTGGTGGGTGAAGGTTTTTTATATTTATATAAAAACATTGTTGACATTTTAAAAAAGACATTGAAAAGTAACAGTAGCTACTATGGTGCCTGAAATCCAAAAGAGAGAAAAGGAGGGCTGATTGTAGGAAAGTACCCTCCTTTTGGCATGTTATCCCCAATTTCTGCCTCTTTGTCAGTGTGTTTGACTGTGTCTCTGGGATCCTGCTAACCAGGACCCCAGTGTTTATGCTCTCTCTCCTGTAAATTTTGTCACTGCTTACTGGTTACCCAGTATTTCATCCACAAGTGTCACACTGGTCACCCCTTATAAGTCCCTAGTATATGGTACCTAGGTACCCAGGGCATAGGAGTTCCAGGGGATCCCTATGGGCTGCAGCATTTCTTTTGCCATCCATAGGGATCCCATGCAAAGGCTTCTACAGGACTGCCATTACAGCCTGTATGAAATGGTGCATGCACCCTTTCACCACCATTTACACTACACCAGGTCACTTATAAGTCACCTATATGTCAGACCTTCCAGCCCTGAAGGCTTGGATGCAGAATACCAGTGTGACAGGGACCCCTGCACTAGCAGAGGTGTCCCCACGTCATCCAGGAACATTTTCCCAGACTTCGTGAGTGCGGGGATGCCGTTTTACGCATGCACTGGACATAGGTCAATACCTATGTCCAGCTTCACAATGGTAACTCCGAATATGGTCATGTAAGGTGTCTAACATCTTGGAATTAAACACCAATGCTGATTCTAGCATTGGTTGCATGATTCTCCACACACTGGGGCTCCACAGTGGACCCCCAGTACTGCCATAACAGCCTTCTGAGGTTTTTCAGGCAGCCCCAGCTGCGGCCACCTCACAGACAGGTTTTTGCTCTCCAGTTGCTCAAGCAGCTCGATCTCAGGAAGTCAGAAACAAAGGATTTCCTTTGGGAGAAGGGTGTTACACCCTCTCCCTTTGGAAATAGGTGTTACAGGCATTGGAGGGGTAGCCTCCCAGAGCCTCTGGAAATTCTTTGAAGGGCACATAATTCAATCTACACCAGTTCAGGGACCCCCAGTCCCTGCTCTGGCGCAAAACTAGACAAGGGAAAGGGGAGTGCCCCAGGGGTGGTAATCAGAGATCCTCCAGAGTGTCCCTGTTTCCAAGTTGGCAGGGCACTCTGGGAGCATCTGAGTGGCCAGTGCCAGCAGGTGACGTCAGAGCCCTCCCCTGATAAGTGTTTAGCTGACCAATCCCCCTTTCAGGGCTACTTAGGGTCTCCCCCTAGGGTGGTTTTTCAGATTCGGATTTCAAGACTCCAGCAGGAATCCTCTGCATCCTTTACTTCACCTTCTCACCGGAGAAACTGCATCTGGACCCTCCAGGAACTCTACAAACTGCAGAAAAGAAGCTAAGATGACTTCTGCAACATTGTATCTTCAGCTGCTGCCAACAACTTTAACTGTTTCCCGGTCGTGCATCCTCAGAGGACAGCCTGTCTTCAGCCTGCACCAGAAGTGCGAAGGAATCTCCCTTGAAGTGAAAGAGTCACTTCCCTGCTTCAGCAGTCACCACTCTGCAGCAACAACCGGTGGCTTGGGTTCCCTCTCCTGAAGAAGTGCGTGGATCCAGCATCACAGGTGGTGGACTGAAGTGGTCCCGATGGTCCTGAAGTCCACCTGTCCACCTTTAGTGGCGCTAAGGGCTTGCCTCCCCACACAAGACAGTACCCCCATGCACCGCGTGATTTGCAGTTGCCAAGGCTTGTGTGGGACCTTCTAAGAAGTTCTTCGTGCACAGCACAATTCTGGCCCCCAGCACTCCTTCCTGCGACGCACAGCTCCCTCAGTGGTTCTCCGGCAGCGTGGGATCCCTTTGTGTCATGCTGCGTGGGCCTCCATTTGCACCTTCTTTGTGCCTGTGCTGTGAGACTCCTGTGAGTGCTGCCTGGTCTTCCGTGGGCTCTCTGTACTGCTGAGAGCTCCTCTGTCTCCCCCCCCCCCTCCTGGATGTAATCGACCTGTTTTCTAACTGTTTACTTACCTGTTTTTGGGTACTAGTGTATATATTGTGTACTTTACTTACCTCCTAAGGGGGTATAGTCTATATGGTATTTTTGACAAGTGTGTCACCAAAATAAAGTACTTTTATTTTTGTACCACTGAGTATTTTCTTTCATGTGTGTAAGTACTGTATGACTGTAGTGATATTGCGTGAGCTTTGCATGTCTCCTAGTTAGGCCTTGGCTGCTCATCCACACTACCACTAGAAAGCCTGGCTTCTAGACATTGAGTACATGAGTACATACACTAATAAGGGATAACTGGACCTGGTGTAAGTATCTTTGGTACCCACTACAAACCAGGCCAGCCTCCTACACTGATGTCAAAGAAAAAGACGTTAATGTGAATAACTCACACAGCACTTTCTGAAAGAGGCTACATCATTTCACGACCACTCATATGTGGTTTCACTGAACCTGTATTACAGTGACTTCATTCTCACTCATGCATGTTTTATGACTTGTATATGCTTGTTTTAGTGTTTGTTAGACCTGTCAGCTTTTTGTGTGGTTTTCCCTGTCTTTTTGGCTTCTCACCTCCAGTTGAGATCATGTGCTGAATTTCGTTTTTGCTGGTTTTAGGACTCTGGGCACTTTACCACTGCTCAACAGTGCTAAAGTGCAAGTGTTCTCTGTGCAAATTGTATTGGTAATAGGTTTATCCATGACTGGCATATTTGGTTTACCGGTAAGACCCCCAGAACAGTCCACAATGTGTGGCCAGGGCCTGTAAATCAAAGGCTATTAGTGGGCCTGCAGCTCTTATTGTGCCACCCACCTGAGTAGCCTCAGAGGGAGCTGAGGTGTGCCATGTATATCCTAATGGATCTTCTGGGCTGGAGTGGTTAGAGGAGCTTACACTTGCAGCTAAATAGGGCTGTGCTTGTCCTTACACAAAACAGTTTCCAACCCCCTGGAGTGTGTCTGGGACCAGGGCAGGAAAGGCAGGGTCTTGTGCACTACAAAGACTTTCCTTTGAAGTTTGCATACTTCAAATGCAGAAATGAGTATAAGTTTTGGACCTCTGAGACCACAACTTCAGAACACTTCTGTACTGAGGACATTCTGCCAGGAAGAAGAGCTGGATGCTGTAGGAGAGCCTGCCACTCTGATTGTTGCTTTGGTGTGCTGGCCTGCTGCTTCTGTCTGGGAGTAAAAGGACCGGACTTTGCTTTCTACTTCCTGCTTTCCAAGGTTTTCAAATTGCTTGAACTGAGCTTGCCTCCTGTTAAGAAGTCTCTGGGACATCAAAGACTTCATCTACCAGTGTCTGGGCTCTTCTGCTGAAAGTCCTGACTTGCCACGTGGTGCCAAATCCAGTCCCTGGGCCCTTAGAAGTGGAAACGTGTGTCCTGTGGCAGAAAATCCATGCATCGGAGTGCCACTGCTGAAAATCAACAATGCCTGTCCTGCGACTGAATAAATAAATGCACCGCCTGTTTTGCAATGGAAGAATTGATGCAGCGCCTGTGGGATTAGCGCAGTGCCTGTCCCACTGCAGCTCTTTAATCACACCACGTCTGGATTTTCCACGCATCGTCCCTGGGAGTCACTTTCTCATCGACCCCGCACCACAGGAAGGAACCAGGGCTGCGTGACTGGAAACCATCTCCTTGTCTGTCCTGCAAGGAGAAAACCGATGCATCACCTCCCCTGCCAGTAAGGAACCAACGCATCACCTCCCTTGCCAGTAAGAAACCGACGCATCGCCTCTCCTGTGAGGAGAAAATCAACACATCACCTCCCCTGCCAGTAGTGAACCAACACATCACCTCTCCTGCACAGTAAGGAACCAACGCATTGCTTTGCGTTTCTGGCACCCCACCTCCCCTGCGACCCGCATCGTCTTTGTTTTTTACGCATCCCATGTACTGTGTGTTACAACCATTGATTCTTATGGACTAAAACTCACTTAAACTTTACTTGTGTATGTTGGATTTTTGTCGTTTTGGTCTTGTTTTATTCAGATAAATATTGGCTATTTTTCTAAACTGGTGTGGAGTACTTTCGTGCCAAACTACCAAGGGGGTGGGCAGCAGTTATCTTAGCTGTGTGGCTCCCTTACACCTCCTAGAGTGAGGGTCCCTACTTGGACAGGGTGCAAACCACTGCCAACTGGAGACCCTGTGTCTAACAGTATTGTACTATGTCTTTCTGTAAAGTGCAGTTCCACCCTCCACCTAGGGTATTGACATGCTATATCAAGAAATAAAATAAATAAGAAATAAAAATTAATGGATTTAACCATTTTGCTATGGTTTAACAATTTGCACACATTAAAAAACACAGTTGTTGAAAACATATCTCCTCTGAAAATAGTATGCTCGAGAGAACAGGGACCTCATGATCTACTTTGAGGATATGCCGTTCAAGAGACATGTCCTTTTCTCAAACTCAACAATGGTAAATTATAGCGTATTACACATGGAATGTTTGTGTATATTTACTATATGTGTTTATCTATAGAATTATAGATGGGTAGCAGTGCATTACGGGAATGTTTTTCATTAGGGTGTTCTGAGTGAACTCAAAACAATGACTACAAAACAAGAGTTTTCAATTATGACACTAAGAGCTTTGAGTTGAAAAACCGCCCCAACATTCACGTTTTACCCACCTCTACTTTTGTGTTAAGTATGGCCCCCAAAATCATTGGCCCCTGCTTTCAACAGCTACACACGGCAAAGGAGTAATGGGGGAGCCATACATAACATGGTAGCCTGGAAATCCTTTCTGACGTAGTGACTCATGGATGCTACGTCATAGCAGTGAATGCATTGATTTTAAATCCATTCATTCACGCTAATGGTTCCCTATTAGAGCCATGCATAACATAATGTAGAATTGTGGTGGATTCGATAACACAACCAATCAATTAACACACCGCCCAAGCATAGGACTACAGTTTCCACACCAACTCATATAGCAGCTAAATATCAAAGGGCTTCATAATTAATGTTTTAATGTTACGCTATAAAAATGCCCCTGGCAGATTCAAATTTCTGTGCATGCTTCATTTGTCACTGTACTTAATCCTTGTAACCCCAGTTTTTATAACTTTTTTTCCTTACCAAACATTTGCGTGCCATGGATTATCTTTGAATCAGACAGTAACATCAAAAAGGTTGAAAATGTGTAGGTAATTAAATGTGTTTGTAACTTTAAGCCAAGCCTCTCTGTGGCCCATTGCAACATTCTGACGTGTGGCTGATTTCTGCAGCTGTTTCTTTAAAGAAAAAAAAAAGCTTGCTAGAGGCTGGGCTTGCACAAACAGCTGACACTGTTGCTCCTGTGCCATCTGGTAAGATCACTGAAAAAAGGTACTGCTATTCTGTTTTAGGATTTGCACAATTTAAGAGTTTGTTGTATTTTGTTCACGAGTGTACTGAACGAAAGTAGCATGTTCTGCATGTAAAGAAAAATAAACAATGAATTTTCAGCAAGGTAAAAACATAACTAGTCGTTGCACAATCCACAGCGTTGTGTAAACTATGCATATAAGAACTGCCTCTGAGGTATTTTTGTGAGCAGTGCAGAATTGTGGGTGCATAGACTAGCATGTTTACGTTGCCTATGGAAGACAAGAAAAATATTTTATACTGAGCGGTGTGTGAACTGAGAGCCCCGACTCTCGTGCATTCTGCCCTTGGGGCGCGGGCAGCGTGACGTGGAGTTAAATTGTCCTCAAATGTCAGTCCGTCCAGGGTAACTGTCCGCAAAACGAGCTGCCAAGAAGACCAGTTGTGTAAGTAAGCAGGGCGTGCAGTTTTAGATGCCTTCAAAGGGAAATGCACGGGGTCAACCCATGCACGTCATTGAGGGCCCCCAGGGGACGCTGCTGCAAACTCTGGCTTGCCCATTGCTCCCCTGACACTGCGTTTGCGACCCCTGGCCTCAGAGGTGGCAAATTCCGTGGGCAACTCGCCCTTATGAACGTCAGCTGCGGCTCCGCTTTCTTTGTTTTTGGACAATTTTGGATTACATTAATAGCGAATAATAACATGTTATTCACTACTAGTGTAATATAAATGGTGTACAATTAGCTGGAATATGTCCGCCCGTAGCAGCTGAGGTAAGTAAAAAAGAGCCTTTAAATGTAAGTTGTGTGCGTGCTTGCGAGAAAGAGTGTGTTTAAGTGAGAGACAGTGTATGAAAGTATGAATTGCATGTATTTGTAAGTATGTGTGTGTGAGTGAAAGTGGAGTTGATTGGGCGTGTGGTCTCACTTCTGCTAACCCCGGCTTTTCGGCGAATTGACGTCCAGGGTTCAACCTTGTTTTAAAATAACTAGTTTTAAATTTAACGTCCATCAAATTTTATTGTGAACTTGGGAACTTCTTTCAGTATCTTCTACTGAGGCTGGGAAAATATTAGTGGACCAGACTAGTGTCCTGGGCTCCCATTAATTCAACACAACGCTTAAGTAAAGAAACGGTGACCCTGAGTGCAATGTGGGCGCCGCTAGAGACGGGCAAAAATAACAAAATGTTCTGCTACTATTTTGTTGAACGTTCATTTTCAGGTACATTTATCATGAAATATAACGCAAACAAATGAAAACTAATTGCAAGTTAAAGTAGTTGGTGGGAAATGCACACTTTTATGTTTGATAGCTAATTTGGGTAATTCAACCTTTGTCGACGTCAGTGTGTGCAGCCGATAGTCACAGAACTGCCTCCTGGTTGGCGCGGGTCATGGTGGGAAATGCTCACATGTCATTTATAGTTATTTATAGTGCCATAAGGTCTCTGCCTTCAACTAAAAGCACTGTGAATATGCGGGTCGTTATTTTACAATTGTATTGCTCACAGTACTAGATAGTCTTCCATAAAATATGCACAGAGATTTAGAGTTTGCCATATAGCAAGTGCTTTCAAAATGTATGTTTTAGTTATGCATAGACTCTACCTAATGCAAACCTTTTAAGGTGAAGCTTACTAGACAGCACGTATGCAGTGTGTTGTGAGGCACATTGTGGCTTACCAAAACATAGAGGGACTTAGAGCCTGCCTATTGGTTGACTTTCCTTGCCTCATGTGCCTGCTTTTTTGCCCCTGCTTGTCAATCTTCTGTTTGTCCCTCTCGGGGAGCTCTGCCTCTTGATGTCATTTGAGATGTCATCAGTGATATTTAACAAGTAATAAGTGATGGTATATGTGAGTTCATAAGCAGTGCATGGTAGGAGTGCAAGGTATAGTTAGCTCAGTAAAATGCAACTGTTGAATTTCAGTGTTTTTTGTGTTTAACCCCTTCGCTGCCAGGCCTTTTCCCCCTCCTGTGCCGGGCCTTTTTTTGCCTATTTGGGGCAGTTCGCGCTTAGGCCCTCATAACTTTTTGTCCACATAAGCTAACCAAGCCAAATTTGCGTCCTTTTTTTCCAACATCCTAGGGATTCTAGAGGTACCCAGACTTTGTGGGTTCCCCTGAAGGAGGCCAAGAAATTGGCCAAAATACAGTGAAAATTTCGTTTTTTTCAAAAAAATTGGAAAAAGTGGCTGCAGAAGAAGGCTTGTGGTTTTTCCCCTGAAAATGGCATCAACAAAGGGTTTGCGGTGCTAAACTCAGCAGCTTCCCAGCTTTCAGGAACAGGCAGACTTGAATCAGAAAACCCAATTTTTCAACACAATTTTGGCATTTTACTGGGGCATACCCCATTTGTGCAATTTTTTGTGCTTTCAGCCTCCTTCCAGTCAGTGACCGGAATGGTCATGAAACCAATGCTGGATCCCAGAAACCTAAACATTTCTGAAAAGTAGACAAAATTCTGAATTCAGCAAGGGGTCATTTGTGTAGATCCTACAAGGGTTTCCTACAGAAAATAACAGCTGAAAAAGAAAAATATTGAAATTGAGGTGAAAAAAACATCAAATTTTCTCTCTTTTTACTCTGTAACTTTTCCCTGCAATGTCAGATTATCGAAAGCAATATACCGTTACGTCTGCTGGACTCCTCTGGTTGCGGGGATATATAGGGTTTGTAGGTTCATCAAGAACCCGAGGAACCCAGAGCCAATAAATGAGCTGCACCCTGCAGTGCGTTTTCATTCTATACCGGGTATACAGTAATTCATTTGCTGAAATATAAGGAGTAAAAAATAGCTATCAAGAAAACCTTTGCATTTCCAAAAAGGGCACAAGATAAGGTGTTGAGGAGCAGTGGTTATTTGCACATCTCTGAATTCCGGGGTGACCATAGTAGCATGAGAATTACATGGAATTTCTCAAATAGATGTCTTTTTTACACACACCCCTATATTTGGAAGGAATAAATGTAGAGAAAGACAAGGGGCAATAACACTTGTTTTGCTATTCTATGTTCCCCCAAGTCTCCCGATAAAAATGATACCTCACTTGTGTGGGTAGGCCTAGCGCCCGAGACAGGATATGCCCCAAAACACAACGTGGACATATCACAGAAAACAGAGCTGTTTTTAGCAAAGTGACTACCTGTAGATTTTGGCCTCTAGCTCAGCCGCCATCTAGGGAAACCTACCAAACCTGTGCATTTCTGAAAACTAGAGACCTAGGGGGATCCAACGAGGGGTGACTTGCGGGGCTCGGACCAGGTTCTGTTACCCAGAATCCTTTGCAAACCTCAAAATTTGGCTAAAAAAACACATGTTCCTCACATTTCTGTGGCAGAAAGTTCTGGAATCTGAGAGGAGCCACAAATTTCCTTCCACCCAGCGTTCCCCCACGTCTCCCGATAAAAATGATACCTCACTTGTGTGGGTAGGCCTAGCACCCGCGACAGGATATGCCCCAAAACACAACGTGGACATATCACAGAAAACAGAGCTGTTTTTAGCAAAGTGACTACCTGTAGATTTTGGCCTCTAGCTCAGCCGCCACCTAGGGAAACCTACCAAACCTATGCATTTCTGAAAACTAGAGACCTAGGGGAATCCAAGGAGGGGTGACTTGTGTGGCTCGGACCAGGTTCTGTTACCCAGAATCCTTTGCAAACCTCAAAATTTGGCTAAAAAAACACATGTTCCTCACATTTCTGTGGCAGAAAGTTCTGGAATCTGAGAGGAGCCACAAATTTCCTTCCACCCAGCGTTCCCCCACGTCTCCCGATAAAAATGATACCTCACTTGTGTGGGTAGGCCTAGCGCCCGCGACAGGATATGCCCCAAAACACAACGTGGACATATCACAGAAAACAGAGCTGTTTTTAGCAAAGTGACTACCTGTAGATTTTGGCCTCTAGCTCAGCCGCCACCTAGGGAAACCTACCAAACCTGTGCATTTCTGAAAACTAGAGACCTAGGGGGATCCAAGGAGGGGTGACTTGCGGGGCTCGGACCAGGTTCTGTTACCCAGAATCCTTTGCAAACCTCAAAATTTGGCTAAAAAAACACATGTTCCTCACATTTCTGTGGCAGAAAGTTCTGGAATCTGAGAGGAGCCACAAATTTCCTTCCACCCAGCGTTCCCCCACGTCTCCCGATAAAAATTATACCTCACTTGTGTGGGTAGGCCTAGCGCCCGCGACAGGATATGCCCCAAAACACAACGTGGACATATCACAGAAAACAGAGCTGTTTTTAGCAAAGTGACTACCTGTAGATTTTGGCCTCTAGCTCAGCCGCCACCTAGGGAAACCTACCAAACCTATGCATTTCTGAAAACTAGAGACCTAGGGGAATCCAAGGAGGGGTGACTTGTGTGGCTCGGACCAGGTTCTGTTACCCAGAATCCTTTGCAAACCTCAAAATTTGGCTAAAAAAACACATGTTCCTCACATTTCTGTGGCAGAAAGTTCTGGAATCTGAGAGGAGCCACAAATTTCCTTCCACCCAGCGTTCCCCCACGTCTCCCGATAAAAATGATACCTCACTTGTGTGGGTAGGCCTAGCGCCCGCGACAGGATATGCCCCAAAACACAACGTGGACATATCACAGAAAACAGAGCTGTTTTTAGCAAAGTGACTACCTGTAGATTTTGGCCTCTAGCTCAGCCGCCACCTAGGGAAACCTACCAAACCTATGCATTTCTGAAAACTAGAGACCTAGGGGAATCCAAGGAGGGGTGACTTGTGTGGCTCGGACCAGGTTCTGTTTCCCAGAATCCTTTGCAAACCTCAAAATTTGGCTAAAAAAAACACATGTTCCTCACATTTCTGTGGCAGAAAGTTCTGGAATCTGAGAGGAGCCACAAATTTCCTTCCACCCAGCGTTCCCCCACGTCTCCCGATAAAAATGATACCTCACTTGTGTGGGTAGGCCTAGCGCCCGCGACAGGATATGCCCCAAAACACAACGTGGACATATCACAGAAAACAGAGCTGTTTTTAGCAAAGTGACTACCTGTAGATTTTGGCCTCTAGCTCAGCCGCCACCTAGGGAAACCTACCAAACCTGTGCATTTCTGAAAACTAGAGACCTAGGGGGATCCAAGGAGGGGTGACTTGCGGGGCTCGGACCAGGTTCTGTTACCCAGAATCCTTTGCAAACCTCAAAATTTGGCTAAAAAAACACATGTTCCTCACATTTCTGTGGCAGAAAGTTCTGGAATCTGAGAGGAGCCACATATTTCCTTCCACCCAGCGTTCCCCCACATCTCCCGATAAAAATGATACCTCACTTGTGTGGGTAGGCCTAGCGCCCGCGACAGGATATGCCCCAAAACACAACGTGGACATATCACAGAAAACAGAGCTGTTTTTAGCAAAGTGACTACCTGTAGATTTTGGCCTCTAGCTCAGCCGCCACCTAGGGAAACCTACCAAACCTATGCATTTCTGAAAACTAGAGACCTAGGGGAATCCAAGGAGGGGTGACTTGTGTGGCTCGGACCAGGTTCTGTTACCCAGAATCCTTTGCAAACCTCAAAATTTGGCTAAAAAAACACATGTTCCTCACATTTCTGTGGCAGAAAGTTCTGGAATCTGAGAGGAGCCACAAATTTCCTTCCACCCAGCGTTCCCCCACGTCTCCCGATAAAAATGATACCTCACTTGTGTGGGTAGGCCTAGCGCCCGCGACAGGATATGCCCCAAAACACAACGTGGACATATCACAGAAAACAGAGCTGTTTTTAGCAAAGTGACTACCTGTAGATTTTGGCCTCTAGCTCAGCCGCCACCTAGGAAAACCTACCAAACCTATGCATTTCTGAAAACTAGAGACCTAGGGGAATCCAAGGAGGGGTGACTTGTGTTTCTCGGACCAGGTTCTGTTACCCAGAATCCTTTGCAAACCTCAAAATTTGGCTAAAAAAACACATGTTCCTCACATTTCTGTGGCAGAAAGTTCTGGAATCTGAGAGGAGCCACAAATTTCCTTCCACCCAGCGTTCCCCCACGTCTCCCGATAAAAATGATACCTCACTTGTGTGGGTAGGCCTAGCGCCCGCGACAGGATATGCCCCAAAACACAACGTGGACATATCACAGAAAACAGAGCTGTTTTTAGCAAAGTGACTACCTGTAGATTTTGGCCTCTAGCTCAGCCGCCACCTAGGGAAACCTACCAAACCTGTGCATTTCTGAAAACTAGAGACCTAGGGGGATCCAAGGAGGGGTGACTTGCGGGGCTCGGACCAGGTTCTGTTACCCAGAATCCTTTGCAAACCTCAAAATTTGGCTAAAAAAACACATGTTCCTCACATTTCTGTGGCAGAAAGTTCTGGAATCTGAGAGGAGCCACAAATTTCCTTCCACCCAGCGTTCCCCCACGTCTCCCGATAAAAATTATACCTCACTTGTGTGGGTAGGCCTAGCGCCCGCGACAGGATATGCCCCAAAACACAACGTGGACATATCACAGAAAACAGAGCTGTTTTTAGCAAAGTGACTACCTGTAGATTTTGGCCTCTAGCTCAGCCGCCACCTAGGGAAACCTACCAAACCTATGCATTTCTGAAAACTAGAGACCTAGGGGAATCCAAGGAGGGGTGACTTGTGTGGCTCGGACCAGGTTCTGTTACCCAGAATCCTTTGCAAACCTCAAAATTTGGCTAAAAAAACACATGTTCCTCACATTTCTGTGGCAGAAAGTTCTGGAATCTGAGAGGAGCCACAAATTCCCTTCCACCCAGCGTTCCCCCTCGTCTCCCGATAAAAATGATACCTCACTTGTGTGGGTAGGCCTAGCGCCCGCGACAGGATATGCCCCAAAACACAACGTGGACATATCACAGAAAACAGAGCTGTTTTTAGCAAAGTGACTACCTGTAGATTTTGGCCTCTAGCTCAGCCGCCACCTAGGGAAACCTACCAAACCTATGCATTTCTGAAAACTAGAGACCTAGGGGAATCCAAGGAGGGGTGACTTGTGTGGCTCGGACCAGGTTCTGTTACCCAGAATCCTTTGCAAACCTCAAAATTTGGCTAAAAAAAACACATGTTCCTCACATTTCTGTGGCAGAAAGTTCTGGAATCTGAGAGGAGCCACAAATTTCCTTCCACCCAGCGTTCCCCCACGTCTCCCGATAAAAATGATACCTCACTTGTGTGGGTAGGCCTAGCGCCCGCGACAGGATATGCCCCAAAACACAACGTGGACATATCACAGAAAACAGAGCTGTTTTTAGCAAAGTGACTACCTGTAGATTTTGGCCTCTAGCTCAGCCGCCACCTAGGGAAACGTACCAAACCTGTGCATTTCTGAAAACTAGAGACCTAGGGGGATCCAAGGAGGGGTGACTTGCGGGGCTCGGACCAGGTTCTGTTACCCAGAATCCTTTGCAAACCTCAAAATTTGGCTAAAAAAACACATGTTCCTCACATTTCTGTGGCAGAAAGTTCTGGAATCTGAGAGGAGCCACACATTTCCTTCCACCCAGCGTTCCCCCACGTCTCCCGATAAAAATGATACCTCACTTGTGTGGGTAGGCCTAGCGCCCTCGACAGGATATGCCCCAAAACACAACGTGGACATATCACAGAAAACAGAGCTGTTTTTAGCAAAGTGACTACCTGTAGATTTTGGCCTCTAGCTCAGCCGCCACCTAGGGAAACCTACCAAACCTGTGCATTTCTGAAAACTAGAGACCTAGGGGGATCCAAGGAGGGGTGACTTGCGGGGCTCGGACCAGGTTCTGTTACCCAGAATCCTTTGCAAACCTCAAAATTTGGCTAAAAAAACACATGTTCCTCACATTTCTGTGGCAGAAAGTTCTGGAATCTGAGAGGAGCCACAAATTTCCTTCCACCCAGCGTTCCCCCACGTCTCCCGATAAAAATGATACCTCACTTGTGTGGGTAGGCCTAGCGCCCGCGACAGGATATGCCCCAAAACACAACGTGGACATATCACAGAAAACAGAGCTGTTTTTAGCAAAGTGACTACCTGTAGATTTTGGCCTCCAGCTCAGCCGCCACCTAGGGAAACCTACCAAACCTATGCATTTCTGAAAACTAGAGACCTAGGGGAATCCAAGGAGGGGTGACTTGTGTGGCTCGGACCAGGTTCTGTTACCCAGAATCCTTTGCAAACCTCAAAATTTGGCTAAAAAAACACATGTTCCTCACATTTCTGTGGCAGAAAGTTCTGGAATCTGAGAGGAGCCACAAATTTCCTTCCACCCAGCGTTCCCCCACGTCTCCCGATAAAAATGATACCTCACTTGTGTGGGTAGGCCTAGCGCCCGCGACAGGATATGCCCCAAAACACAACGTGGACATATCACAGAAAACAGAGCTGTTTTTAGCAAAGTGACTACCTGTAGATTTTGGCCTCTAGCTCAGCCGCCACCTAGGGAAACCTACCAAACCTGTGCATTTCTGAAAACTAGAGACCTAGGGGGATCCAAGGAGGGGTGACTTGCGGGGCTCGGACCAGGTTCTGTTACCCAGAATCCTTTGCAAACCTCAAAATTTGGCTAAAAAAACACATGTTCCTCACATTTCTGTGGCAGAAAGTTCTGGAATCTGAGAGGAGCCACACATTTCCTTCCACCCAGCGTTCCCCCACGTCTCCCGATAAAAATGATACCTCACTTGTGTGGGTAGGCCTAGCGCCCGCGACAGGATATGCCCCAAAACACAACGTGGACATATCACAGAAAACAGAGCTGTTTTTAGCAAAGTGACTACCTGTAGATTTTGGCCTCTAGCTCAGCCGCCACCTAGGGAAACCTACCAAACCTGTGCATTTCTGAAAACTAGAGACCTAGGGGGATCCAAGGAGGGGTGACTTGCGGGGCTCGGACCAGGTTCTGTTACCCAGAATCCTTTGCAAACCTCAAAATTTGGCTAAAAAAACACATGTTCCTCACATTTCTGTGGCAGAAAGTTCTGGAATCTGAGAGGAGCCACAAATTTCCTTCCACCCAGCGTTCCCCCACGTCTCCCGATAAAAATGATACCTCACTTGTGTGGGTAGGCCTAGCGCCCGCGACAGGATATGCCCCAAAACACAACGTGGACATATCACAGAAAACAGAGCTGTTTTTAGCAAAGTGACTACCTGTAGATTTTGGCCTCTAGCTCAGCCGCCACCTAGGGAAACCTACCAAACCTATGCATTTCTGAAAACTAGAGACCTAGGGGAATCCAAGGAGGGGTGACTTGTGTGGCTCGGACCAGGTTCTGTTACCCAGAATCCTTTGCAAACCTCAAAATTTGGCTAAAAAAACACATGTTCCTCACATTTCTGTGGCAGAAAGTTCTGGAATCTGAGAGGAGCCACAAATTTCCTTCCACCCAGCGTTCCCCCTCGTCTCCCGATAAAAATGATACCTCACTTGTGTGGGTAGGCCTAGCGCCCGCGACAGGATATGCCCCAAAACACAACGTGGACATATCACAGAAAACAGAGCTGTTTTTAGCAAAGTGACTACCTGTAGATTTTGGCCTCTAGCTCAGCCGCCACCTAGGGAAACCTACCAAACCTATGCATTTCTGAAAACTAGAGACCTAGGGGAATCCAAGGAGGGGTGACTTGTGTGGCTCGGACCAGGTTCTGTTACCCAGAATCCTTTGCAAACCTCAAAATTTGGCTAAAAAAAACACATGTTCCTCACATTTCTGTGGCAGAAAGTTCTGGAATCTGAGAGGAGCCACAAATTTCCTTCCACCCAGCGTTCCCCCACGTCTCCCGATAAAAATGATACCTCACTTGTGTGGGTAGGCCTAGCGCCCGCGACAGGATATGCCCCAAAACACAACGTGGACATATCACAGAAAACAGAGCTGTTTTTAGCAAAGTGACTACCTGTAGATTTTGGCCTCTAGCTCAGCCGCCACCTAGGGAAACCTACCAAACCTGTGCATTTCTGAAAACTAGAGACCTAGGGGGATCCAAGGAGGGGTGACTTGCGGGGCTCGGACCAGGTTCTGTTACCCAGAATCCTTTGCAAACCTCAAAATTTGGCTAAAAAAACACATGTTCCTCACATTTCTGTGGCAGAAAGTTCTGGAATCTGAGAGGAGCCACACATTTCCTTCCACCCAGCGTTCCCCCACGTCTCCCGATAAAAATGATACCTCACTTGTGTGGGTAGGCCTAGCGCCCTCGACAGGATATGCCCCAAAACACAACGTGGACATATCACAGAAAACAGAGCTGTTTTTAGCAAAGTGACTACCTGTAGATTTTGGCCTCTAGCTCAGCCGCCACCTAGGGAAACCTACCAAACCTGTGCATTTCTGAAAACTAGAGACCTAGGGGGATCCAAGGAGGGGTGACTTGCGGGGCTCGGACCAGGTTCTGTTACCCAGAATCCTTTGCAAACCTCAAAATTTGGCTAAAAAAACACATGTTCCTCACATTTCTGTGGCAGAAAGTTCTGGAATCTGAGAGGAGCCACAAATTTCCTTCCACCCAGCGTTCCCCCACGTCTCCTGATAAAAATGATACCTCACTTGTGTGGGTAGGCCTAGCGCCCGCGACAGGATATGCCCCAAAACACAACGTGGACATATCACAGAAAACAGAGCTGTTTTTAGCAAAGTGACTACCTGTAGATTTTGGCCTCCAGCTCAGCCGCCACCTAGGGAAACCTACCAAACCTATGCATTTCTGAAAACTAGAGACCTAGGGGAATCCAAGGAGGGGTGACTTGTGTGGCTCGGACCAGGTTCTGTTACCCAGAATCCTTTGCAAACCTCAAAATTTGGCTAAAAAAACACATGTTCCTCACATTTCTGTGGCAGAAAGTTCTGGAATCTGAGAGGAGCCACAAATTTCCTTCCACCCAGCGTTCCCCCACGTCTCCCGATAAAAATGATACCTCACTTGTGTGGGTAGGCCTAGCGCCCGCGACAGGATATGCCCCAAAACACAACGTGGACATATCACAGAAAACAGAGCTGTTTTTAGCAAAGTGACTACCTGTAGATTTTGGCCTCTAGCTCAGCCGCCACCTAGGGAAACCTACCAAACCTGTGCATTTCTGAAAACTAGAGACCTAGGGGGATCCAAGGAGGGGTGACTTGCGGGGCTCGGACCAGGTTCTGTTACCCAGAATCCTTTGCAAACCTCAAAATTTGGCTAAAAAAACACATGTTCCTCACATTTCTGTGGCAGAAAGTTCTGGAATCTGAGAGGAGCCACACTTTTCCTTCCACCCAGCGTTCCCCCACGTCTCCCGATAAAAATGATACCTCACTTGTGTGGGTAGGCCTAGCGCCCGCGACAGGATATGCCCCAAAACACAACGTGGACATATCACAGAAAACAGAGCTGTTTTTAGCAAAGTGACTACCTGTAGATTTTGGCCTCTAGCTCAGCCGCCACCTAGGGAAACCTACCAAACCTATGCATTTCTGAAAACTAGAGACCTAGGGGAATCCAAGGAGGGGTGACTTGTGTGGCTTGGACCAGGTTCTGTTACCCAGAATCCTTTGCAAACCTCAAAATTTGGCTAAAAAAACACGTTCCTCACATTTCTGTGGCAGAAAGTTCTGGAATCTGAGAGGAGCCACAAATTTCCTTCCACCCAGCGTTCCCCCACGTCTCCTGATAAAAATGATACCTCACTTGTGTGGGTAGGCCTAGCGCCCGCGACAGGATATGCCCCAAAACACAACGTGGACATATCACAGAAAACAGAGCTGTTTTTAGCAAAGTGACTACCTGTAGATTTTGGCCTCTAGCTCAGCCGCCACCTAGGGAAACCTACCAAACCGATGCATTTCTGAAAACTAGAGACCTAGGGGAATCCAAGGAGGGGTGACTTGTGTGGCTCGGACCAGGTTCTGTTACCCAGAATCCTTTGCAAACCTCAAAATTTGGCTAAAATAAACACATGTTCCTCACATTTCTGTGGCAGAAAGTTCTGGAATCTGAGAGGAGCCACAAATTTCCTTCCACCCAGCGTTCCCCCACGTCTCCCGATAAAAATGATACCTCACTTGTGTGGGTAGGCCTAGCGCCCGCGACAGGATATGCCCCAAAACACAACGTGGACATATCACAGAAAACAGAGCTGTTTTTAGCAAAGTGACTACCTGTAGATTTTGGCCTCTAGCTCAGCCGCCACCTAGGGAAACCTACCAAACCTGTGCATTTCTGAAAACTAGAGACCTAGGGGGATCCAAGGAGGGGTGACTTGCGGGGCTCGGACCAGGTTCTGTTACCCAGAATCCTTTGCAAACCTCAAAATTTGGCTAAAAAAACACATGTTCCTCACATTTCTGTGGCAGAAAGTTCTGGAATCTGAGAGGAGCCACACATTTCCTTCCACCCAGCGTTCCCCCACGTCTCCCGATAAAAATGATACCTCACTTGTGTGGGTAGGCCTAGCGCCCGCGACAGGATATGCCCCAAAACACAACGTGGACATATCACAGAAAACAGAGCTGTTTTTAGCAAAGTGACTACCTGTAGATTTTGGCCTCTAGCTCAGCCGCCACCTAGGGAAACCTACCAAACCTGTGCATTTCTGAAAACTAGAGACCTAGGGGAATCCAAGGAGGGGTGACTTGCGGGGCTCGGACCAGGTTCTGTTACCCAGAATCCTTTGCAAACCTCAAAATTTGGCTAAAAAAACACATGTCCCTCACATTTCTGTGGCAGAAAGTTCTGGAATCTGAGAGGAGCTACAAATTTCCTTCCGCCCAGCGTTCCCCCAAGTCTCCCGATAAAAATGATACCTCACTTGCGTGGGTAGGCCTAGCGCCGGCGACAGGAAACACCCCAAAGCGCAACATGGACACATCCTACATTTTGGAAAAAAACAGAGGTGTTTTTTGCGAAGTGCCTACCTGTAGATTTTGGCCTCTAGCTCAGCCGGCACCTAGGGAAACCTACCAAACCTGTGCATTTCTGAAAACTAGAGACCTAGGGGAATCCAAGGAGGGGTGACTTGCGGGGCTCGGACCAGGTTCTGTTACCCAGAATCCTTTGCAAACCTCAAAATTTGGCTAAAAAAACACATGTCCCTCACATTTCTGTGGCAGAAAGTTCTGGAATCTGAGAGGAGCTACAAATTTCCTTCCACCCAGCGTTCCCCCACATCTCCCGATAAAAATGATACCTCACTTGTGTGGGTAGGCCTAGCGCCCGTGACAGGATATGCCCCAAAACACAACGTGGACATATCACAGAAAACAGAGCTGTTTTTAGCAAAGTGACTACCTGTAGATTTTGGCCTCTAGCTCAGCCGCCACCTAGGGAAACCTACCAAACCTATGCATTTCTGAAAACTAGAGACCTAGGGGAATCCAAGGAGGGGTGACTTGTGTGGCTCGGACCAGGTTCTGTTACCCAGAATCCTTTGCAAACCTCAAAATTTGGCTAAAAAAACACATGTTCCTCACATTTCTGTGGCAGAAAGTTCTGGAATCTGAGAGGAGCCACAAATTTCCTTCCATCCAGCGTTCCCCCACGTCTCCCGATAAAAATGATACCTCACTTGTGTGGGTAGGCCTAGCGCTCGCGACAGGAAACGGACCAAAACACAACGTGGACACATCAAATTTTTTCATGGAAAACAGTGCTTACCTGTGGATTTTGGCCTCTAGCTCAGCCGGCACCCGGAGAAACCTAGCAAACCAGCGCATTTTTGAAAATTAGAGACCTAGGGGAATCCAAGATGGGGTGATTTGCGGGGCTCTGACCAGGTTCTGTTACCCAGAATCCTTTGCAAACATCAAAATTTGGCCCAAAAACACTTTTTCCTCTCATTTCGGTGACAGAAAGTTCTGGAATCTGAGAGGAGCCACAAATTTCCTTCCACCCAGCGTTCCCCTAAGTCTCTCCATAAAAATGGTACCTCACTTGTGTGGGTAGGCCTAGCGCCCACAAAAGGAAATGGCCCAAAACACAACGTGGACACAACATATTTTTTCACAAAAAACAGAGGTGTTTTTTGCAAAGTGCCTACCTGTGGATTTTGACCTCTAGCTCAGCCGGCCCCGGGGGGGGGGGGGGAAATGCCCTAAAATAAATTTGACCCCCCCGCCCCCTGCCCAGGAGCGACCCTTGCCTACGGGGTCGCTCCCCCTGCGTGACATTGGCGTCAAACAACAAATCCCCGGTGCCTAGTGGTTTCTGCCCCCTTGGGGGCAGATTGCCCTAAAATTTACCAATCTGCCCCCAAGGGGGGCAGAAATGGTCTAAACACACTTTGCCCTCCAGGGGAGCGACCCTTGTCTGATGGGTCGCTCCCCATCTCTAAAAAAACAAACAAACAAACAAAAAAACACAAAAAACAAATTTGTCCTGGCGCCTACAGGTTTCTGCCCCCCCTGGGGGCAGATCGGCCTAATAATATGCCGATCTTCCCCCCGGGGGGTCAGAAATGGCCTAAAATAAATTTGCCCCCCGAACCTCCACCCCCCCCGGGAGCGACCCTTGCCTACGGGGTCGCTCCCCCTGCGTGACATTGGCGCCAAAAAACAAATCCCCGGTGCCTAGTGGTTTCTGCCCCCTTGGGGGCAGATTGACATAAAATCAACCAATCTGCCCCAAGGGGGGCAGAAATGCTCTAAATACAGTTTGCCCCCCAGGGGAGCAACCCTTGTCTGATGGGTCGCTCCCCATCTCTAAAAAAAAAACACACACAAAAAAAATGTGCCCTGGCGCCTACAGGTTTCTGCCCCCCCTGGGGGCAGATCGGCCTAATAGGCCGATCTTCCCCCAGGGGGGGCAGAAATGGCCTAAAATAAATTTGCATCCCCAACCCCCACCCCCCCACCAGGAGCGACCCTTGCCTACGGGGTCGCTCCCCCTGCGTGACATTGGCGCCAAAAAACAAATCCCCGGTGCCTAGTGGTTTCTGCCCCCTTGCGGGCAGGTTGACCTAAAATCGACCCATCTGCCCCCAAGGGGGGGGCAGAAATGCTCTAAATACAGTTTGCCCCCCAGGGGAGCGACCCTTGTCTGATGGGTCACTCCCCATCTCTAAAAAAACAAACAAACAAAAAATAAAAAAATAAAATAAAAATTTGCCCTGGCAACAAGAGGTTTCTGCCCCCCCTGGGGGCAGATCGGCCTAATAATAGGCCGATCTGCCCCCAGGGGGGGCAGAAATGGCCTAAAATAAATTTGCCCCCCCCAACCACCACCCCCCCACCAGGAGCGACCCTTGCCTACGGGGTCGCTCCCCCTGCGTGACATTGGCGCCAAAAAACAAATCCCCGGTGCCTAGTGGTTTCTGACCCCTTGGGGGCAGATTGACATAAAATCCACCAATCTGCCCCCAAGGGGGGCAGAAATGGTCTAAACACAGTTTGCCCCCCAGGGGAGCAACCCTTGTCTGATGGGTCGCTCCCCATCTCTAAAAAAACAAACAAAAAAAAAAACATTTGCCCTGGCGCCTAGAGGTTTCTGCCCCCCCTGGGGGTAGATCGGCCTAATACCAATAGGCCGATCTGCCCCCAGGGGGGGCAGAGATGGCCTAAAATAATTTTGTCCCCCCCACCCCCCCCGGGGAGCGACCCTTGCCTACAAGGTCGCTCCCCTTGCGTGACGGCGCAAAAAAAAGATCCCTGGTGCCTAGTGGTTTCTGCCCCCCTTGGGGGCAGATTGACCTAAAATCGGCCGATCTGCCCCCAAAGCGGGCAGAACTGGCCTAAATACATTTTGCCCCTCCAGGGGAGCGACCCTTGTCCAAGGGGTCGCTCCCCATCTGTAAAACGAAAAAACAAAAAAATCCCTGGTGCCTAGTGGTTTCTGCCCCCCTTGGGGGCAGATCAGCCGAATCAAAATAGGCTGATCTACCCCCCAGGGGGGCAGAAATGGCCTAAAATAACCCCCCACCCCCCCAGGGAGCGACCCTTGCCTAAGGGGTCGCTCCCCTTGCGTGAAATTTGCACGCAAAAAAAAACCTCCCTGGTGTCTAATGGTTTCTGCCACCCTTGGGGGCAGATTGGCCTCATCAAAATAGGCCAATCTGCCCCCAAGGGGGGCAGAAATGGCCTAAATATATATTGCCCCGTAGGGGAGCGACCCTTGCCTAAGGGATCGCTCCCCACAAAAAAAAGAAGAACATCACAAAAAAAAAAAAAAAACCCTGGTGCCTAGAGGTTTCTGCCCCCCCTGGGGGCAGATCGGCCTAATAATAGGCCAATCTGCCCCCAGGGGGGGCAGAAAAGGCCTTCCCAAAAAAATGCCCCCCCTGGGAGCGACCCTTGCCCAAGGGGTCGCTCCCGTTGCGTGAAATTCGCGCGCAAAAAAAAACTCCCTGGTGTCTAATGGTTTCTGCCCCCCTTGGGGGCAGATTGGCCTCATCAAAATAGGCCAATCTGCCCCCAAGGGGGGCAGAAATGGCCTAAATATAATTTGCCCCCCAGGGGAGCGACCCTTGCCTAAGGGGTCGCTCCCCACCTACAAAAAAAGAAAACATCACAAAAAAAAAAAAAAAAAAAAAAAAAGGTCCCTGGTGCCTAGAGGTTTCTGCCCCCCCTGGGGGCAGATCGGCCTAATAATAGGCCAATCTGCCCCCAGGGGGGGCAGAAAAGGCCTTCCTAAAAAAATGCCCCCCTGGGAGCGACCCTTGCCCAAGGGGTCGCTCCCTTTTGCCAATTTCATTGAGAAAAAAAAAATCCCTGGTGTCTAGTGGGGTTTCAAAAGCCGGATTGCAAGCAATCCGGCTTTTGAAACCTGTGAGAGACTTCAAAGGGAAGGAAATACATTTCCTTCCCTTTTGAAGCCTCTCGGGGCCTCCCCCAGTGATTGAAAGAGAAATGCAAAAGCATTTCTTTTTCAATCGCGCTGGAAGCTCTGCTTCCAGCGCGATGGGGGAGACCCTGTGACTAATCAGCGCGCGCTCGCGCGCTGACGTCACAGGGGGGGTTGGGGGGGTCGGGGGTGGAAGGGGAAGGGCTTCCCCTTCCATCCCTGACTTTGGGGGGGTGGGGGGAAGCGCACAGAGGGAGCGAGAGCGCTCCCTCTGGGCTGTGTGCCGAGGACGTAGTGGTTACGTCCTCCGCACAGCAGCACTGTGCCGCAGGACGTAACCACTACGTCCGCGGCACAGAAGGGGTTAAAATGTGTTGTTATGATTGACATTTCCACCGTAGTACACCTTTAACATATATATTATTTATATATATATATATATTTTTTTTTTTTCCACTGGAAAAAAATCAAAGGTTACGGGAACGTTATAGTTAGGAAATAGAATTTAAAAAGCCACAGAAATCCACTTAAAAAACCAAAGGTTACAGGGACGTTATTGTTTGGCTCACATTTTAAATGTACAAAACCATAGAAATTCACATTTCAAATTTCGATTTCCTTTAATATCTCAAAAACTTCTGAACAAATTTACACCAAACAGCCGAAAACGTAATCTGCGTACCGACAGCTACCTTATTGCCAAATTTGGTATGGTTCAGTTTAGTGGTTTGGGCTGTAGTCGTGTTCAAAACTCCTAGGTGAATAAACATGGGAGGCACACTTTTTTTTTATCCTTTCCTCTTTTTTTCTTGGTCCCCGCTTGAAGGGTCACCCTGAAACTTCCCATGTGCAACAATAATCACCGGCACACTTTTAAAAATGAAATTCTTGAGGATTTGTCAAATGGTGCCAAAGATATAGGAAAGTCAAAAAATGCTTTTTCTATAGAAACATGGTCCTAACTATAACTTTTTTATGAAAACAGTAATGCATAATATGTGATTGTTTTCGAAAATAACTCACTCAATGGGTCTTATGCTTTTACATGAAATTTCTAAATATCTCAACATTCTATTATGCTTCAATCCCCTGGGAACATACCAATGGATAAGTGGATATATTTTCTGTTCTTGGGCATTCAAGCATGAATAGGTTTTCAGTATGTTTGAGGCCTTCACGGACGCTAAGAGGAAAACAGTGCACGCCAATGACGGTATAAAGGTTTCAATGTAGTGGCAGACCTGTATGCTGTTTGGCAAAAAATAGATGTGTTTTTATTCTTGACTACATACTGTCTTCATCATCCTATTTTTTGTGTTTTTGTAACATGGTTCTTTTACAGTTCATGTTTTTTAGTTCTTAGGTCCTCTGATTTTTCTTGCAAAGTGTTTTCAAATCGTTACCATTTGTCTGTTAGCAGTTCCCAAATATCACTAAGGCGGGTTAAGCGCAAAACATTTTTTTTTTATTGACTGATGTTGGTGGTTACTGACTCTGAAAGTGGCATGGGCTCTGCTAACCAGGCCCAGTGCCAGTGCCCTTTCATCTGAAGGTAAATGGTAATTGGTATAATTCTAATTGGCCAAGACAACCTGCCTATAAGTCCCTCTTATATGTAGATTTAGCAACCCTAGTGGACTTAATGCACTTAAGTGTGCACTGCTGTGGTGTCTGGTGTCATTTTAAAGCCAGCCCTGCCTTGCAGGTTGCTTTTTGTCTTTTTAAACTGTGTTCAAATTCAACTTTGGAATTAAAAGTACTCCCAAAGTCCAAAGCAAACCTTTTTGTTACATTTAAATCACCTCTAAAGTCTGTCCTCGGTGCTCCAAGGGTAGGGTGCATTGTTATAAAAAGCAGCGACAGTATACATATGTTTTATGTACCCTGGTAAGGAAAAACAGCCACATTTGTTGTTCCTTATTGTAGGGCTGCTAGCCCCATAGGCTAACATGGGAAGGCTTTATTAAACTCAATAAAGTCTAACTTTTGATTGGAGCTAGCTAGACATGTTATTCAGAGTATCAAAATAATGTTTACAACCAATCCAACAAGTTGCTAATGTCAGCTTTATTATAACTATTACAGGAAAGTAGTTTTATAACTTACTATCTTGATGTTACCTAAAGCAGCCCTGTAGCAGCCGTCTCTGATTGCTCAACCTCTTACAGCCTAAGCCAAGCTGCTACCTGAGTTGGTGTGAAGCCGCCTGGGGCTACAGCAATACAGCCATTTGGTGGGAGAAGATTTGCTTCCTGGAGAAGCCAGGGAGAGGTGGGAGCTTAGGAGATAAGCTGGACTTCTAAAGCAGTAGAACAGATGCCATAAGACGCAGGCCAGCAATCACTTCCTTGATCCCCAGCGAGATGGGAGCCATAATTTGATTGAGAGGGAGGCTGGAAGGGGACTGTAGTCAGATGTAAGCCACACCTCTAGGTTGGGTTACACAGGTACACAATCCAAGGAGAGAGTTTCTCCATTTTGATTTTTGGGAGAACAGTGCATTCTGGGGCACACATATGCCACACTTTGCAGAAAGTGGTCATAGCAGAGGGAGGTAGCTTTATACCTATTGGCTGTGGTGTCTCCCCCCCCTCCTGCCAGCCCAGAATGGAGGATAAATACAGGACAGCTGCAGGAGCTACTCAGATCACTGCCTGGAACATCAGAAAAAGAAGGACTGACCTGCTGGAGCCTTGGACTGCACCACAAAAATCTTGCACTCAGAAGGACTGCACCTGCTGTACTCACAAGGCTCCACAAAGAAAGGGCTATGTCTGACTCTAAGGAAAAGGAGTGTACTCACTCACAGGTAGAATAGAGCTAGGAGAAGTCACCTGCCAATCCAAAGAAAGGATCACCTCAGCTGCCAGGTTCCTGTTGGAATTTTATTGGAATGTGCAGGTGCATTTTAGGAAATTGAGTCCTTGCCCCCAAAAGGCAATCCAGAGTGTCTGAACCCTCGGCTAGTGCTACTGGAACCTTGTTTCCCCCCATAGGAACCAAGAAACTGCAGTATCTAAAAGTTCAGAAGCTTTCTGCAAAGTTTGGCAGAAAAGCTTCAACTCACTGATCAGATTGGCCTTAATGGTTGGTCCCGCTGAAAAGCTCCAGGCAGAGCCCAATTTGACGTCAAGAAGAAAGCCGCCAACAACCGCTTCAAGACAGTCTTCACCATTGACACCAAGGATGCGGCACCCATTTTTTCACGTTTTCACTGAGCCACCGAGCTGCAGCAGGCTGCAGTCATCGACGCAAACTTAAATTCGAGACCCTCGAGGACCCGCGAACAAGCCAGTCATCAAGAGAAAAACTCCATGAAAAAGACTAAGTCCAAAGGTAAACTTTTAACTGGGACCTAGCCCTCTGCCTATCCGATCCGTACTCTATTTTGGTAGACCTAAAACTTTAACTTTGTCCCGGTCCATCACAACCAGATATCTCAAATGATGCTTTATGCTTTTTGGTGCTAGAATGCACAATTTCTGATTTAATTTAAAATAAAATCATATCTCTGGTTCCCTACATTGGATGTTTGTCTTTTTGGTGTCTTTTTTAAAGATGAACATATATATATTTTAAATTGTTGTTAGATTTGTATGGTGTTGTGCCTTTTACTTATTTATTGTCTTGGTGATATTAAATGCTCTACACATACCTGTCTCCAAAGTTAAGCCTGACTGCTTGTTTGCTAACCTCCCAAAGATTGAGCAAGGAATAATTTTCTGAGACATGACTGGACTTATTAGTGATTGTGGTATTATTACTAGCAGGGGGTGAACACCCCCACCTATTAGTAACCCACTGTACTACAATTACTGTCTTGTTTGACCTGTTCACTTTGGTTCGGATGGTACCAAATTTAGATACTATGTGAGGTCTGGTGTATTTCATTAATTTTGACCTTAGAAATAAACAGATACATAGGTAAATGAAAGGGTCTGTTAGGTGAAGTGAGTGTATGACAGGAATATGTTAATATAGCAATAGCAGTTTACTCTTGCCTCCTCTATAAAATGTAATGTCTAGTAACCGTAAGAATGAAAACATGTGCTCATAAAGGGGGCAGTTTCAAGTATCAATCTTAAGACATTGACATAGTTTAGGCTTGCATTGATAAATATTTCTATGTGTTTCTAATATTGTGCCATGCTGTTTGTGAAGTGCTTATCTTAATCATTTTGAGGCGTGCAGCAGAAAAATGGAAATGTAACAACTAGGCTTTAGCAGCTTATAAAAAATCTACTATTATAATGAAAAAATGAAGCATTTGGCGAATATGTAGACATTTTTATGCTTTGGAGTAACCATGCTCCACCAAACCACCAGTTTGTATTGCTTATTTTTTGTGCCATGGATATCTGATAGATGTAGAATATTGTTTAATTGTCCTCTTATATGTTTGGTTCTGATTTAGCCCTATTGCTTCCCTTAATTCCTAGTCTATTGTTAATAGATACCAATGTCTGGTCACAGTTTTATAATCTGTTAAAAAGTTTGTTTTTCCCATCAAACATCTGTGATTTTTCTGCCTTAAGATTTCAAAAGTCTCTCTCTCTCTCTTTATGAGCATTAATCTTTTCCCAGCTACTTTTAGTGTTGTTAAATGGTACCCCCAGTTTCAATCTTACTAATGAGTGTTCTAGTACATAAAAGATTACATTTCATTCTTATTGTAATAACTTCTCCTAGATGGGATGTTTATGATTTGGTTTTGTGGGTGTTTAACGGTTATAGGGAGCAATGAGTTTTTGGACGTCCGTTCTTTGTGGATTTTTCTGTACAAAGTAATGTTCTTTCCATAGAAAGCTACATAGAGAAATGCTATTGATGCCTGACTGTACATAGTGTGGATTCCTGATTGAACTTTTTATCATTGCTTAGGGTTTTATTATGTAGTCATTGTGTGCTTGTCCTGTACCTTGCTATGTCAGTAGTTTTGCATACAAGGGAGCAAACCTAGATTCCCTTTTCCCACCTATGTATTTGTAGAAGCATAGTCTTGTTAGGTTTGAACATTTTGTTCTATTTGAATGTGATTATTTGTAGGATTATATGCGAGTGTTCTAAATAGTTTGAAGACTTTTCTTTATTGCAGTTGTGTTTTAATGACCCAGACTTTAGTCATTATGCCTGAGTCACATGTAATTTTATTTAATGCTCAAAGTTTCAAACATGGATTGCCAGTATGTTTTCTCAGCATACCCAAGGCTCCAGCAGGTCAGTCCTTCATTTGGTTCATCATTTAGGGAAGTTAGGCAATGTATATATTGTAGTTCTTTGCTAGTAATAGTTGCTTCTTCTAATACATTGTGGTGTACCTGTTCTTTCTGATGTAACTGTAGGAGGCTGGCTCTCTATATAGTATACAAAAATGATGTGCACTGTGTACAAAATCCAAGCAACCCCAGCTTGGTTTCCAGAGGTAAAAAGCAGACCACCTAATTCTCTGTTTTTGTGGTAGTGTGGGCGAGCAGTTAGGCTTATCTTGGAGACTTGCTAAGCATTTGTTGTACTCCCAGTATCAATAAATGTGGACACACACTCGGAAGAATAACTGGAGACCAATTTACAAAAATACTTCTGGTTTTTATAGCATTTGTAAGACCAATGACATCAAGATTGGGTAAGTACTTTTTAAGTTATGAAGTTTAGAAAATATAGGCCCTCATT
Source organism: Pleurodeles waltl (assembly GCF_031143425.1). Taxonomy (NCBI): domain Eukaryota; kingdom Metazoa; phylum Chordata; class Amphibia; order Caudata; family Salamandridae; genus Pleurodeles; species Pleurodeles waltl. The sequence continues at coordinate 1,018,413,008 of NC_090442.1, forward strand.
ATGACTTTGGCGGTCTTTTTTAAAGACCGCCGAAGCCGATGCAGCCAGCTGACCGCCAGTGCTAGCGGTCTGCTGACCGCCATATTTGGAGTCATTGGAGGACTTCTACCCACTTATGGGTGGAAGAGTGACTCCTGAAGAGGCGGTTCCATCGCCAGCACAGCCACTGCAGCAAGACTCCACCTGCTGTATTACGAGCCGAGTCTTGATGAAGTGGTGGTGCTGGTGGTGCAAGTGGTACAAAACCGCCAGGACCCATCTCCTCCCGGACGACCTCCTTTATGAAGAAGGTAAGTGATTGCCCGAAAGGGGGGGGGGAAGGAGTGTTGGGTGCCTGTGTTTGTGTGTGCATGTATTTGTGCGAATGTGGGTGCAAGTGTTGAAGTCTGCGAGTGAGTGGGGGTGCATGTATGCGAAGGGGGGAATGTGTGAATGTTAGCGGAGGGGGGTGCAAAGTGTGAGTGGGGGTGTGTGTATGTCAGTTTGAGGGCAGGTGTGGGTGCTTAGGTGGATGTGTATGGTTGGGGGTGTTTGCTAGTATGTGGAGGGCTGAGGGGGTTTGTAAGTGTGTGGATGGGTGGGGGGGTGCATGGAGGTGTGGGGACATTTGTGCATATGTGTGCCGGTAACAGGAATGGGGATTCCTGTCACTGGGTGCATTACCGCCAGGGTTTTCATGGCAGGGTGACTGCCAAGGAAAGTCTGGCTGTCTGCAGTCGTAACCCGGCCAGCAGGTAGCAGCCTGCCACCGGGTTGGAGGTGCTCACCGCTGGCCACATCGGTGCGAGGTGGCGTTGTGCAGGTTTGGCTTCTGCCAAACCCCACAACTTGTGATATGGCGGTCTTTACCGCTGGCTCCGTGATGGTAAGACTGCCACTGTGAGGCTGGCGGTTTGATGACCGCCAGCCTCGTACTGAGGGCATAGTCTTTTAGTCCATAATTACACACCATAGGAATGAATGGGAAACATTTTAAAAAAGGCATATAAAATCAGGTAGTGCTTTCACAAGTGTCACCTTCTATTTTTAGATCGAGGTCATCGAGATGTCCTCTGGGCCAGCTGGAGAAGTTCAGACGGTTCCCAGTTCACGCAGGAGCGGCGGCTGAAAGTCTTGGAGCAGCTACAGAATGGAGAAGGGACCACATGGAAACACACTGCACAAATGGACTTAAAGGTAAGTCCTGTTGGTCCCCTTGTAATGTAGAGTTTGCAAGGGGTTAGGTACCCCTACAGCACAGCTGGTTTTCCGCTGTAGGGGCCAGGGAGGCCAGGTGCAATGCTGTGAAGTCAGCCAAAGGTTGTGCATCAGGGAGTCCTTGGAGCCAGGTGAAGGTCACTTTGAGGGTGGATTGCAGGTCAGCAGGGCTACTCTGGGGGGTGGTTCTTGGGTGTCCTGAAGTCACTCGACTGGTGCTTACTTTTAGTCCTTAGGGAGTCCAAAGTGGACTTTCCTTCTGGTTGTCCGGTGTTGGGGGTCTCGTACCACAAGTATTGGGACGTCTCGGATCATGAAGGTTGCAGTGCCACCAAACGTGGGACACTGGTAGGCTCTGTCCCTCTGGTCTATTGGATGGATTTTGGTCAGCCTGCTGTGTCCGGTCCGTTGGTCAGCAGCCAGTCAGTGAGCTGGACTTTACTGGTTTCTTGCTTACAGGGTGCAGGGAGTGATGCCTTTGCTCAGAGGGAGGTTCTTGGTGATTTGGAGAAGGCTGGAGGTCCTCCTGGGTTTCTTAGAGACCGTCTGCTGTCCAGTCGGCCCCTCAGCGGCGATTGTCTAGTCCTGGGTGCAGCAGGCAGGGTTTGGCACCTTTTAATTCTTACAGCAGGACTTCTGTTCTTGTGCCTCGGGTCTTCTTTGTCACTGGTCTTCTTGTGTCCGTCGAATCTGATGTGTAGGTCTATAGATGTCCTCTAAATACTGCATTAAGTGGGCATTAGGGGGAGTACCTGGTAGTGCCCAATGGGCCACCTACCTTAGTGTGGCTACCCTGGCTATGTGACTATTTCCTATAGGAAGGGGTGACATCTCTAGCCACAATTGGCTATTTTCCTACCATCCAAGATGGAGGAAAATAAAATGGATTGGTCACCTCATCTGCTACACCTGAGGGGTGGTTCAGGCTGGGGGTGGCCACCCCTCCTACTCTGGCCGAGTTTTCTAGACAGTTTTTCCACTCAAAGTGTGGGGGGGGGGGGTAATGTTGGGCGGTCATTTTCTATGAGCAGCAGAGTCAGAGGCCAGATTTCAAAGACAATAAAGCCTTTGATGCTGACTGCTGGTGCAGGGTGCCGGCTTGAAGGGGGAGGAGGGGTAACACATCCACCCAGGAAAGGCTTTGTGTTCTGGCTCCTGAGAGCAGAGGGTCTCACCCCAGGAGTCCAGACTTCTGCCTAGTGGTGGCAGGCTGGTAAAAATCAGTCAGCAACCATGCCAGGGCTGTTTTGCAGGGTGCCCACTGGGTACATTTTAGAATAAATCCAACACTGGCATCAGTGTGGGTTTATTAATCTGAGTTGTTTGATACCAAACAACCCAGTAGTCAGAGAGAGCGCCATATAGCCGGGGAACTTATAATGACCAATGCCCAGCACATGCATTTGTTATGGCTTCCCTGTACACTTACCATGTCTTAAGGTTTTACAAAGATACAGTAGGAGCATATTTGCTCATGCACACATATGCCCTCACATGCATTATAGCTCACCCTGCCTTATGGCTGTAAGGCCTGCCAGAGGGGTGACTTAGTGCATGCAGTGTTAGTGGACATGGCACTCTTTGTGAGTGCCATGTCGAGTTTACAGCTTTTAAATACACCTTGCCATACACTTACAATGACAGTCTGCATGAGGTTGGTGTGGAGCCTCTCATAGTGGCACAGTTGGTGCTGTAGTGAATCCTAGTTTGCTTTAATGGGATACAGGAGTTAGCTTAGCCTGTGGCTTGCAGTCTTGTGCCCCCGTCACCCAGTGACCTTTACCCTACTTAGTTTGCTCTGTTTTAGCGCATTTATTTAATTAAATCTTTTAAGATGGCTGCCTTGTTTTGGGTAGGCCTATGTTTTAGTTGGTGTTATCAGTGTCACCGCGCTAAGGCGTCATGATCAAGTGACAAAGACAAACTGTAGGTGTTCACTTAAGGAACTTTCCTTCTTCATGCTTTCGAGGTAATTGTTTATATTAATTACCATCCCAAGCATGCCTTGTTATCTATTGTTTGGGAACAAACCTACATCAGAGGTCTATTTAGATCTGTATAAATACTCCTCACTTTAACAGATAGTCAGAGGGATTCTGACCAGATGCCATCGCTGCTATCGAGGCTGCACATCGCCTTGACGCTGACCCAGTCTTCATGTTCCTACGGAGTCTGAGCTAAAGACCTCATTTCAAGGTACAGAGGGTTCGGGGGCTCTTCTCATGGACATTGCATTGGCAGATTGAGGTTTAACATACCTAGCTCTCTTTTAGGTTAGAAGTTAGGCCCATCATGCTAGGGTAGTAGGACATATCACACACTTCATGTCATTTCATGATATTGCAAGATGGAGGGGGTCTTTGTATTAATGACTCTTGTCTTTACCATTCTGTTTCTTGCACTGTTCATTATCCTAATCATTGCAGCCCATGCAACTTATCGCAGAGTGCAGTTTTGCTAAATAAAACCTATTGAAACTTTACTGCATCTTCTTCATTGCCTGTGTTTGATTGAGACATGTTGTTAATGTGAGAAAGGGGTAATCTCCGCTTAACCACGACACTCCCTGAGATGTCACACTCTTGAGTCCATGTGTGAAGACTGCCACAAATCACCTTTTAATGTTTGGGTTTCTGGTGAGGTGCTGCTTGTGAGCCGGAAGGGTTGGGACAACAGTTTTTTGTTCTAGGACTGGCATAGTCACCTACAAACATAAGTACTGTCATCCTTAAACCAGCAGTCTTGCCTAGCGCAAGAGTCCAACTTCGACAGTGCTGCAGCTCTGGGGAGCCCTCATCAGTACCCATGCCTTACGTACCACTTACTAGGTACTTATTAGGGTGGCTGAAGTGCGAAACATAGTACAGTTTTGGGGAATGAGATCTGGCCCTGGGGACCTGTTTAGCAGGGGCTCAGGGCACTTACAGTTTGAAACCACATTATTTTCCAGGCAAAAAGTGGGGGTCTGCCATGTCAAAAAAGGCCTGTTCTCACAGTTGTGACATTCAGCATATTTTTAAGTTTTGATTGAATTAACTCAAGCCAACTGATGTTGATGAAACACAGGCCCTCATTAAGAGTGTGGTGGTCTTAAGACAGTCTTACCACTGCAGTCCTGACAGTAAAGACTGGCGTGTTACGAGTTTGGCGGTTTGGCCAAAGCCAAACCGCCACAACACCACCAGTTCCGCCAGTCGGATCGGTGCAGCTGGCAGGGAGCTCCTCGGGCCGATGGCGTGCCTAAAACCGCTGGCCGTATTATGAGGCAGCAAACTGCCAGGCTTTTCGCAGTGGTTGCCCCGCCATGAAAACCCTGGAGGTAACGTACCCAGCAACAGGAATTCCCATTCCTGTCACTAGCACACGCATCCCCACACGTCCACACACTTGCAAATACACACCCCCACATGTGCACATACTTGCAGAGACACCCCCCCCACCTGAATGCACGCATGCATCCAAACACCCCCACTCAACCACACTCATACATCTAAACCCCCTCCCTCGTTGGCACACAGACATGCACCCTCACCCAGCCGAACACAAACAGGCACGCACACCCACTTGCACGCATACGCACCCCCTCTGCATACTTTCACACACACACACAGTCTGCATACATTCACCCCCGCCGCATACATTAGAAAACACCCCCCTCTGCATCCATTCACACACACCCTCCGCATACATCCAGACACACACACACCCTCTGCATACATTCACACACACTCCTCCATAAATATTCACACACCCTCTGCATACATTCACACTCACACCACCATGCATGCATACAGTCACACACATGCATGCACACATACACGTACACACCACACACATGTACCTACTCCCCCTCCCCCTTTCCAGTCGGTCCACCTACTCATCTGGGCCGCACAGCAGCCCATGTCAGGGTGGTTGTCTGGGAGGGGGTGGATGTCAGCGGTTCCCCGGCCAATGGCGCACTCCTGTGCAAGGACCGTCAAGCGATATTGCTGCTTGTAATATGGCAGGCGGAGTACCTCTGGCATAGCAAAGCTGGTATTGGGTGGAATTCCGTTGGTGACACATAATACGGCGGTCTTCGGACCACCAACACGGTGGTCTTTTGGCGCCCGCTGCGATGGTGGTCTTCGCAGAAGACCGCCAAAGTTGTAATGAGGGCTACAGTCTTGAACAGCTGCAAAGAACATGCCCTTATTTAGAAAGTTCTGTGTTATGATTCGGAGATAATAGAAATCGTGTGTAACAAAATTACATACTTTATGAATTGATAGAAATGCATTGGCCGGTGAGCCAGCATCCTTGCTTCTGATTGCAAGTCGAGGATATTAATAACATGGTTCTTTGTTTTTTCATGCCCTTTGGTAGAACTGAAATCTCTTTCTTATGACCTCCTCCTAGAGTACAATTAGCAAGAGGGAGATACCTCTACTAACCCTAGATGCCAATCACAGAGTACGAATAGCAAGAGGGAGAAACGTTTATTAACCCTAGATACTGATCACAGAGTACAAATAGCAAGAGGGAGAACTCACTACTAACTCTAGATGCTGATCATAGAATAAGAATAGCAAGAGGGAGAAATCTCTACTAACCCTAAATGCTGATCATAAAGTACAATTTGCAAGATGGGGGAAACCTCTGCTAACTCTAGATGCTTATCTTGTAACACTCTTGTAGGGAACTCCTTGGTCAGGGGTAGTGAGTTAGTCCAGATGGCTTTCTCTGGGGTAGGACAACAGACATGGGCTCCAACTTAGTTGGAGGATTCCTTCCACTATCTTGACTAGACTAGACTCAGACTTCAGGAGGGGCTAACCCTGGTGGCAGAGGCATCTTGAAAACCTGAGTCAAATTTACTTGGGGAGGCCTTCATTTGTTTTGTTGTAAACTGCATAACTTGTGGAAACGTTTTGGACAATTGCCAGTGGTACATTTTTAAGCACACTGGGCCAATATGTTAGGTATCAGAGTGCGTTTATAAACTCAGTGTGCAAAATGCATTGGTTTCAACCTATTACACCATTGAAACACTTACATTATATTTTGTCATCCTTCTCCCGAAGTATGTTTAGGAATATTGATAGAAAATAGTGCAGATCAGGAACATTACTTTAGTTAATATTCTGTTGCTACTGCACACAGTGGGTCTGATTCACTAAGGTAAACTCACACTTTTGTGTAAGTTTATGATTGTTTGCCATTCAGAAAGGGATTTACGAGTAGTCTCCGCACATAAAAATGTATGAGTGGAGACTCTCCATTCCTAAAGATGCTACTCGTAAATCCTTTTGTGAATAGCAAGCAATCGTAAATTTACACAGAAGTGTATGTTTACTTTTATGAATCAGGCCCAATATTTTTGCGTTATATGCAGGACGGGACAACTCTCTTCCTGTTTGGAAGAAGGGTGCATTATGTCCAGGCTCTATAGCACGGAGAATTTTGAAGCTTCCATCCATGGTATTACATGGTGACACGGAGTTCCCACTACCAACAAAGATCCATAATTTCAATATAATTGGGAACTCAAGCAGCCTGTTGTGCCACCCTAGTTTAAAAATACTTTAGCACCAATAATATATGCAGCACAGAAATTGGGCACAAGCAATGATTATTCATGGTGTCCCCATAGTACAAACAGACCACAATTAGAGGTAACAAGTATTAGCAGCTACTAAATCACGCTTAACATCTGTGTTCCTGCCACTACCCTTGCTTCCCTTGGATGCCAAGATCATGGAGGCAGAGGCATGAAAAGGAAATAAATGAAATTCTAAGCATCATTTGCTTATAGCTATAAACTGAGTAGTAATGAGGAAGGTGTTTAGAATCTAGGGGTGAATCAAGGGCTCAACTCTATAAAACTATTGGCGATCAAAGTGAGTGTGATGTCATTTCCACTGCCCCTGGCATTTTAGTGAATTGACATCTATGACAGAAGAGAACCAATACTCAAACGCCTACCATACTATTGAATCCTAGCAGCAGAACAATGTTTAAAATTGATGACAATATTTAGCAACTGATCATGAAGAATTACTACTACAACTTATGTCTGAAATGTGCATGTATGTTTTCATAGAAGGCTTCTTGAGTATGTTTGAGCAGAATTCTTGTTTGAGGAAAAGGATTATGTAATAACATTTCTTGGGGGAATGCTTGGTATAAGCAGAACAAAGATCTCCCAAAAACAATGGTAAATGCATAAAAACTGACTGTTTTCTAACAGGAATGATGGGTGAAATCAAAACACTTGGAAAAGGATTTTGATAAACAAGGCTAATGTGCTAACATTCTGAGTTGTAGACATTCTACTGTCTAATATGTTGCACAGGCTTAAACTCAGGTTTGATAGATAAGTGTTACAAACCTAAAACCAACCATATTTCATTTTCAGAGGTAGAGTATTGTCTTTTCTGAGCAAGAAGCTATTGGTCTAAAACAGTAAATACCTCTCCAGCTAACCTAGCTTTCTCTTTTCAGCCACCTTAAACCATTGTTAAAGGCCTCACATTTGAACTCTTATGATCTTTTTCCTGCAATATTCCCAACTCCCCTTCCCATCCTCTCTCTTTAGCAGTGAGCAAACAGCTAAAAGTAACTACTAGGAGTAGGCTTATGGAGCAGGTGGGCAGTCTCATGCCTAAATCGGGTTGTCTGTCCTGTCTTGCTCTCTCGGTTTCTGGTAATATTGCAAAACTCATGGATGATGATCAGGCTTCCAGAGGCCCCTCCTGGCAATAAATAACATTTACACACAGGTATTCAAGCAAGTAAATTTTATGGTGGCATGTTCACCTTTAAGATCATTGTAAGATAAAATGGCCTTGTTTTACAGATATGGGCCCTAGTTACGAAGACCGCCCGCAGGAGCCCCATGGGGGACCCTGCACTGCCCATGCCACGTGCATGGGCAGTGCAGGGTCCCACATGGACAGCCCTGTTGCGCTTTTCACTGTCTGCAATGCAGATAGTGAAAAGTGTGATGGGTGCTGTTGCACCCTACGCACTGCAACCTTGCTGCCAGGTCAGTTATGAGCCGGTGTCAATGTTGTGGGCTATCCCCTGCTGGGCCAGCGGGGAAGGCAGCCACACTGGCGGCAAACTGACCGCAGGAGTTTGGGGGGCGGCCTTTTCCACCCACCAAACTGTTAATGAACCCCATGATGTTTAGTGAACATTGATGAAGGATTTCATAATTTAAATATGTTCTTTTCATTCGTTTTGAACACTACTATAATGTGGATGTCATTGTAGAACTCACTAAAGCACAAATTGTTCAAAAGTGGTTATCAAATTTAAGCAAACTACACATGCACATATTTATTATTTTAGTGTATGTGCTGAATCACTTTTATCCCCACCACTTTCCAAAATAAAATGAAGGCAGTATATAACTAATTGGAGCAAAATTGATAGATAACATGCTGTAATGAGGAAAAAAGGAAGCAAAGGTAAGTGAAATGATGCACAGATCCACAGAGAATCAGAAAATGAGTGTGATGAGTGAGCTGAATATAAACAGGAATTACTCCCTTGCAAAATCTAGATTCACAAGGAGTTATACCTCCATCTCTTTTCACCAAATGAAAGGTAAGGTGGAGGGTCAAGAACTGACAGCTGAAAACATGGGAGAAATATCAGCAGATTATAAGAAACGTTTTCTAAATGGAAAAGGCATACAAGGCACAAGAGTCAGCAGTAAGTCAGCTGTATAAACACCTAAATAGTATCAGATAATAAGTACTCGTCAATCACCTCAGGTTTCTCAAAGTGTGAAAGAAGTGGACTTAGAAATCAGAATATTTAAAAGGCAGGGAAATATTTGCAGTTCCCGATGCACTAGAGTCGAAGTCATGTGAAATCCATAGAATGAGCACCGTACAGCCACAGAAGGCCTTTGCACCACAGCAAACTCAAGAAAAAGATTCAGCAGTGTTCCAGGCACATGCCCAAACGTACTGGACATTAATGCTGAGAGGAGGACAGTGGAAATGAAGATGATGGTTGTTGGAAAGGAAATGTCTCCTGCTTGACATTCAGAAATGTTCCTCTGCCCTGCGCACCCGACTGCTTGGAATCTGATATTCTGTTAATTTGGTACTGGTGTGACGCTATTCTATCATGTACGGAGAGGCCTTGGCTTGTCCCTTACAACGAGGGATCTTGGAACTCTCCTGTGATCTGGATGGATATACCAAGCAAATCCACATAGAGAGAGTGGACCTATCATGGATTTAACACAGAAGGTGGTGGTAGTAGTAGACTGTGTTTTGTAATTCATAGTGTGACTAGACCTTTGTATCTATATCGAGGGGATGTGGCCTACTGTCCACTCAGAAGTAAATTTACATTTGTACATGAGATTCAGAAACGTGTGCTGAAATCCAGTATGCATGTCACGTCTGTGACCATATAGAGCCATATGAGTACAAAAGTCCGTCAAATCCACTTTGGATGCCTCTTGTTTGACATGGCACAAGATGGAAGAGGATGACAGCTTCCCCGGACTGTAGGAGTGAATTGCCTGCATTACTATGACTGCAGAATGGATGTTAAGCATATCAGCTTTAGGGTGGTCTTCCCCCAAACATTTTCACTTACTCCTCCATGCTTTTCCGATGTTTTTTTTGTGTACCTTGGAATTCTGTGCACTTTACCACTGCTATCAGTGTTATAGTGCTGTTCTCACACCTTAAAACATGGCAACATTGTATTCTCAAACAATCACAGCGGAGGGGCAGTAAGGGAGATTCGGAGAAAAAAGAGAGAGACACTCCTGGTCCCGTGTGTAGGTCTCCCAATTATAGGTAAATCAAAATAGTATACACACGGTTCCAAAACAAAGAAAGGGTTCTCTTGAGACCAAGGTATACAAGAAAAAGAAAAATGCTTAAAGCAAGAGCCCTCACTCACTTGCCGGTGACATGCTTCATCATTGGGCCATGCTCCTCGTCAGGGCGGCACTGCAATGCCTGACGGGCCCCTCAAGGGGGCTCTTTGCCGGAGATCTTTTGAAAGATGGTATAAACCGGTCAAAATATGAAAAAGGATTGGTATAGAGAAATGTATAAAAATGTCTAAAGGTAAAAACTGATAATTTATTCAGATGTTAATGCCTCTGACATGATTAAACATACTGTATAGGGATATGGCAAATTAATGTTTACAATCCCTCAACAAAGAGATATACAGTTCGTAAATCTCGTTGAAAATGGTACGAAGTGAGGCAACACAGGGTATTCTCCCCATTTGGCATATTTAATGTACTTTTAAGTCCCTAGTAAAGTAGTACTACATGTGCCTAGGGCCTCTAAATTAAAAGCTACTAGTGGACCTTCAGCACTGAGGGTGCCACCCTCTTAAGTAGCCCTTTAAACTTGTCTCATACCTGCCAATGCAGCCTGTGGGTGCAGTTTTGAACTGACACTTTGGCCTTGTGAAATAAACCTTTTTCCAGCCCCAAACCTTCCTATTTAATACATATGTCACCCCTAGAGTAGGCCCTAAACAGCCCAGAGGGCAAGGTGCAATGTATTTAAAAAGTAGACCATGTTATTTTATGTTTTACTTGACCTGATAGTGAAAAACTCTTATACTTGTTGTTCACTATTACAAAGCCTACCTCTCCCATAGGATAACATTGGGGTTACCTTATAACATTTAATAAGGATAACTTCCAAATTGGAAGAGGTACCAGTTCATGTTTGGTGTCTTTGAAATTGTAATAGAAAATCCTCTTTTATGATAAAGTCGGATTTTGACTTGCAATTTTGAAAATCCCACTTTTAGAAACTGTCTTTTTTTCCTCCCTTAGCCATTTAGTGCCTGCAGCAGCTTGTCTCTTCTGGGTCACATGACTGGATGTAGTTGGCAGCTGGTCTTTGTGTATTCCCCCTAGACGGCCACACACAATAGAGAGCTTATGTGTTCCTGGATGGGCGATCAGTGGCAGGATGAGGCACCGCCCCACTTACATCCGAATAGGCTGTGTCCTGCCTTCACACAAAGGATTGCATATCCCCTATAGTTAGTCTACAGCAAGGGCAGGGGAGGCAGAAACCTGTATGCTCCAAAGGGAATCCTCTAGAAGTGTCTCCCTCTTCAAGAAAGTCACTAAGTATAAATGTTGGACCTCAGACACCAACTCTTCAGCACACTTCTAGACCTGTGGAAGACTCTGCCAGGAAGGACTGTTGTGTTGCTGAAAGGGCTGCCACCCTGCTGGACTGCAGACCTGCCCTGCTGTGCTCACCTGCTCCTCTTGCCTGGTTGAGAATGCCTTGCCTTGAAACCTGTACCCAGGACTTCCAGAGTGACTCCAAGGGCTAGTCTCTTGTAACCATCACCTGGAGTCTGCAAATGTGAGTCCTACCCTGCAGAGTGGTACCACCCATTCCTGGATCCTTGTAAGTGGGCCTGAAGTTACTTTGCCAGCCCATCTGTGGATCCTGCTTAACTGACACATCTATTCTGTGCGGCACACCTCGATCAGAACCGACAAGTCACCCGTGCTGCGAGGATTCTTCCAGCTCAGGTTCTCCGTATCAGCCTCATCAGAACCACCGCTGCACAATGCATCACCCTCACATTACAAGACTCATCGACCGCGCAGCCTTGATTTTGACACAGGATTTCTCATTTCAAGCCTGCAGTCTCTTCTGCGCCAGCCAGTGTGTGACACAGCTGCTATGCAGGACTTCGCATCACAAGCTTACCTCATCAACAGCCTCCTTGATGACGATGTAGGACCTCGCATCGCAGCTTTGCAGCACTCCAGAACCAGTGCTGCGTAATGCGTCTCCAACCCGACCTTGCATTGCCTCGGCTGCATGATGCATCTTCGATGCAGGATCTTGCAACACTCTGCAACTAGAATTTAAGGTACTCTTGTTCATAAGGCCTAACTGGGTCCCTGGAGCCAGCCTGCGCTTCATCGCAATCAGCTGAACTTGTGACTTTGTCCCGGTCTACTGCGACCAGATATCCACAGTTGGCACTTTGTGCTTTTTTTTATGTTATTTTCCCTAAAATCTTTAAGCCTGTATATTTCCAATTCTACTGATTGGATTTTTGTCCTTTTGGTCTTGTTTTATTTATTAACATTTAGTGTGGGATTCTTCTTGTGTTGAGGTTTCACATTATTATTGTTTGAAGTGTTGAACAAATAGTTTACAAATTACCTCTGTTAAGCCTGACTGTTCTGTGCCAGGGTACGAGGGTTGAGCACAGGTTAATTTGGGTTTGCTTGTGACTTCACCCTTACAAGGATTGTGGTTACTGCTTGGATAGGGTTTCACTGCCTCAACCAGTAACCCAAAGTGTTAAAATGGACATCTAGTCACTTGAGAGGAGGATGGAGAAAGGATGCATATAAAAATTTTGTGAGCACGTTACAAGTAAAGGACTGCTGGCTGATTAGGTCTCCTTGAGTACAGCTATTTGGTTGCTTGTAGAATTGAAGGCTGGGACTACATTTTCCATTGTGCGAGATGGAGAAGTTTCTAGTTCAAGTTGCCCTTTTGTCTAACCCGTGACTAATGGTCAGAAAGTCTGGGGATAGACAAACTAGAAACCTAACACGTCACTGTGTTGTGGTTGTGGGTGCTTCAGCTTGGAGACAGCCCCATTGCTACTTGCTTTGAGAAGCATAACTTTACATAAATACTGGGTCTAGAGAGCAGCAAGAGATTTACACCTTCAAAGAGAATCAGGCCAAACCTATCTGAAGCTTGAGTCAGTGGATCCATGTCTCTTGTCTGAAAGATGTGTATAAAAGTGGGAATCAAACCATCCCACCTTGTCGAGTTCTTCATGACGAAGGAAGAGAAAGCACTGCAGAGTACTTGAAGGACTGCTGTGTGACCAGGGCTGGTTTCTACCTTACAGCCAGTCAAAGAGAGGTGTATGATCTTACTGGAAGTGTGCACTTTCTGCTGAAGGCGCTGGGAGTCTGCCGAGTGTCTAGAAGCTTGCCTGCCTCCATGGACAGAGAATCAATACCCCGGACCCATAAAGAGGAGCAGCTATTCCGGGAGAGGAAGCCCAGCATTTTCTTGGCGTGGGGAAAGTTGACTGCCTGAGAGAGCAAAGCCAGAAGCGACACTTTTGGCAGTTGGTCTGCTGGTCTGTCACTTCTGGACCTACCTTCAGTGTGCTAAGAGGTGGGCTGCCATTGCTTTGCCTTTGGGATCCGTGCACATTGGCCCATATGTGGGTTGTAACTACCTTGCCATGGAACCCACCTGCACCCGCCTGTAGGTGGGTTGAAATTGCCTTGTCATCGGAGCATACTGCAGCAGCCAAAAAGTGGACTGTGACTGCTGAAGATGCCGGATCACTTGAAAAAGGCCCCATTGAGTCCCACTCATCTGTTCCAGGGAGGCCGCACACACTGAAGAAGCGGGCTGTGACAGAGTTTCTCCGCGATGGTGTCCGGAGCAAGATGAAAATACAGTGGGCCCCACCTGCAATCAGGATAGAGCAACTGCAACATACTGATGACAGAGCAAGGACTTAAGACTATGTCTACCTGCAAGTATCACAGGGTTAAGTATAAAACAACCTGATTACGTATTTGAACCTGTGGCAAATAGAATAAGCACCTGACCTGTCTGTCCTGTGGCTCCCCAAACGGTGTCTGACCATGAAAATAAATATCCAGAAATCAGGTCAGTAACCCAAAAAAGATCATTCATGCAGTCTGACATGGCATTCTCCTGGATCCTTGGTAGGCTTGTGGAAGTAGTTGCCTTGGCCACAGGTGAGAAGTAAATGCCATAGGTGTAGAAGCTGCTGATGAATGGCCAATCATGGAAGAGAAACTAAGAGCCTGTTGGGTGTAGACTATAACACTAAAAAAAATCACAAAATGATTGCAATATATTAGCTAAGGAACTTTTTAATAAACCACATTGTATTTTTTCACAAAACCTTCAGATTTGACTGACCACCTGTAGTACTTGACAGCACATGATGTGACTCAACATTATTTAGGAAGAGTTATAATGCTTTGATTTCATGTTTGTGATAAAATTACCTTAACTGATGTGTTTCTGTACTTTTGAGACTTTTGTTTGGTGCTGTATTCTATAGCTGTTTTAACCTTGATCTTCGTGTGTACCTTTGACTATTTAGTTAAGAAATATATATATATGTTGTTTCTCCTGAGCACTTGCCACAGCACAATTTGAAGTTTTACAATTCTGAAAATCGAGAGTGTAGTCAAATCAGTGATATCTGCTGTATTAATAGCTGAAGGATAAACAGCAGAAATACCCTGCTGAGGATCAAAAGTGGAGCATGTTGATTGTATTTGCAAAGGGCACATATTAGCACATATAGCTACCCGAATAAAGTTATGTATTAAATAGAGCTATCAATAGAGTATTTAATTTTATTTGTTTAACCCTATGCAAGAATGCACTATTGCTTCCGCTCTGCATTGTGTATTAGGAATGACATAATTTAAACAAATAAAATAATTCAGTGTTGTAGAATGTTATGCTTGCATATGCCATTTTAACTTTGTATATTTTTCCCTTTGAAAAGCAAAAATTACTCAGCTTTAGATAGCACTGACTATCTATGAACTTGTAATGGGCGCTTGTGAATCTGTCCTTTGTTGCAAAGGGGTGTTGCAGGGCCCCTGATGTTTTTATGGAAATGACCAGGTGCTTCTCAACAGCGGGTTTCAACCCTGCTGTGATTTCACACTTCCACCCAGGCACTTAAACTATCACAAGGTACTGCTTGTTACCTCTGAACAGAAACAATTGAGCACTGACAACCCATGGCCCAACTTCACAGAAAGCATCAAAAGAAACAGACTGTAGGCTTCATTAAGCACGTAGAAGACGTTACCAGCACGTGCTAAACGCTAGCTGACCTTCCGACCAGCAGCACCAGCCCAGCCCAGCCAGCCCTACCCACAGAAACTGACGCAGGGGGGCTAAAGGCCTCTTAGCCCAATGAATGTTGCGCGCTT
This sequence comes from Pleurodeles waltl, assembly GCF_031143425.1. Lineage (NCBI taxonomy): Eukaryota > Metazoa > Chordata > Amphibia > Caudata > Salamandridae > Pleurodeles > Pleurodeles waltl. The sequence goes on from NC_090442.1 coordinate 1,018,428,192, forward strand.
GGCCTTCACCTGCTGAACGTGATGACGTCAGAGTATATAAGGCACTAACCAGCACTTCCCCAACAAAATTCCTCAGCATCCTAATAGGAGCTAGGTCAAATGTCTCCTTGAAGGGTTTCGGGGTATAAACCCTATCACAGATGCCACAAGAAAACTCGCTTTCTTGGGTGTAGTTGCATCATATCCGTTGTGTCTTATATAAGCACTGGTACATATCAGTATTTCGGTCCTATATATTTACATTTTTGGGGCGCCATTGCTTAAAAACGTATTTTTTATTTGAGCACATGAGTTAGCGGTCTTGACTATGGGGGTCATTTTTTGTGTTTTATGTTTTGGCGATTGCACCGCCAACAGGCTGGCGGTGCAATCTTGGGTATTTTGACTGTGGCGGAAGCGCCGCGGTTGCACCGCCGAGGCCGGCGGTTTCCCGCCACATTTGCCCCGGCGGTGATAATCCGCCTGGATTACGAGTCCCCGACCGCCAGCCTTTTCCTGGCGGTTTGAACCGCCAGGAAAAGGCTGGCGGTACGGGGATTCGCGGGGCCCCCTGAGAGGGCCCCATGCAGCTTTTAGCAGACAGTGAAAAGTCACCCGTCGCACGGCCGCAACACCGCCGGCTCCATTTGGAGCCGGCTCCTGTGTTGCAGCTGAGATCCCCGCTGGGCCGGCGGGCGGAAACCAGGTTTCCGCCCGCCGGCCCAGTGGGGATCTCATAATGACCACGGCGGGAGTGCGGCCACATTGGCGGCCGCCCGGCGGTCAGATCTTGCCCGCCAAGGTCATTATGAGGGCCTATGTGTTCAACCGGGAGCCCGGTGGCTGCCGTCACACTGTCCAGGTTTCCCAAGAGGTGGCGCAGGATGAACGCTCCACATTTCACCTGTACTGTAATAGGTAGAGGGCATGCTGTGCGCTTTGTTCACTCAGCATCACTGTCTACGGTGCTATCTAAGGCTGCGGCGGCCCACTCGACAGCAATGTCCTGTCTAGCCCTGAGCTCACTGATCGTGCATTTCCTTCAGTGGTGACAGTCGTTTTCAGGCTGATGGTTATTCACGTTTGGTTGCGTTTCATCTTCTTCTGGAAGTGATCATGAGCGATACCCAATCGATTCCCATAGCGTAAACTAAGTACTTGAGTATCCGTAAGCAGTTTATTTTCAACCGGATTTTTATATTTATATTTTTATTTTATATGGTTGTGCCTTAATTACCTTTATACGGGCATTTGCTCTACTGATGTCGGGTATGTTCAGCACAAAAAATACATGTTACACCTCTTTTGAGGCTGTGAGTTTTTAGCCCTACTCAGTCGCATTCTTTTGATACTCACCTTTTTCGGTGTGTAATTTGATATGCACCTTCTTCCGGTATGGGCTCAAGTTCCTGGCGCCCAGCCCCGTGGGATGTTTCCAGTGGCATGTTGGTAATCCTTCACGTATTGTAGCCACTGTTGGCACGATGATACCCACCCCTGGTACAATAACTGCACTGGTGTAATGAAAGCCATTGTTTGTATATTCATGGCATTTTGACACAATCGTGCTCAGTCCCGATGTATTGCTGGCACTGGCATAACATTAGTAATTTTGATACTTTTTATAAAATTATCACTAATGTCTGCAGCCTTTAACATCAGTGTTACCTGTCGTCAGCCATCCCTGCACTCATTGACCGTTCATCCGCTCATGTGCTCATTTATTCAAGTACATCCATTCACTCATCCGTCCATCCATTAGTCGTCTATGCACTAGATCACTCCTTGATCCTTCACTGATCCTTCAAATGTAGACGCTTTCTCACATTCACCTATCCATCCATCCATCCACACAACTAAACAGAAACTCGGCACTTTCACTAAGCAGATTTCACACCCATTGGCTTTGGCACAGAGTTTGACTGTCTGCTCTGCAGCTGGGTTGGTGTATTGCGGTGCCTCAGATAAAGAGACATTTTCTTCGCATCTGCTATGCCTGACAAGCATTACCTGCCTTGCGCAAAGCACCTCATTAAAGGAGTAGGGTGTGTTATGTTGCATCGAGGCTTCTGTGTCAGCTTTCAAAAGCGTCTGGGGTCAGGTGCCGGTTTTCAAATTGCCCAGTAATCTATGCCATACTTTATGCAGATATAACTCGTGAATGTGACAGAGAATTTCTAGTCTTGGCAGATGATGGGCTGCTTGCTCAATTGAGGATTTTTTTTTTTTTTTTTTTGCTTTCTAGGTTTAAAGGTCCAAGTTTAAATCTTGCTCGGGAGCAGTTAAATTGCAAACTTTACAAACTGTTCTTGTAAATGTTTAAAGAAATGTGTGTAATCGGTAGTTGCAGAGCTTGTAAGGTTTAATACTGACTTCTTATTTTAGGGAGCACGCACAGCTGTTGACCATGGGTGCAAAGAAGAAAATCCTGGTTCTCGGTTCTGGGTATGTCTCCGGTCCGGTCATTAACTATCTCACAAGAGATCCGAATGTGGAGATCACCGCGGGTAAGCAGTCTTTCTTCAGTTTTTCCAGACAGAGCATTCGAGTACGTCTTGTGTGAAGAAGAAATGTCGCGCTGTTGAAACGCTCTTCTGCACGGGTCTGACATTATTACAATACTTTGCATTCAATAAATTCGATGGAGAATGTTAGTTATTTTTATAGGGACAACATTTACACAGCTGACACTCGATCGAATTATGAAGATTTCACTCATTTGCTAGGCCTGGTTCACAATGCCTTCACTGTAATGTATTTAAACAGCCATGTTGGTCCTGCTTTAGAAACGGTAGCCCGAGCTTTTTCCAACCGGCTACAATGGGTCTGCATCTGGGTGGGAGAATGGGTCATACATGTATTTTGGTTTGATGCAGAGCATTAAGGAGCAAGCGAGGGGTTCCCTCATGGAGCATGTTGTGATGCCAATATCGAGGATGTGGCTTGAGCACATTTGCCAAGTGGAGGTTTCCAGACATAGGTTGTTCCCCACTTCCATGCCACATTTAGCCAATGCCATTGCTCTAAGATTAATTATTTGAGCCATTTTTCAAACGACTTTGAGAAAGACCCCAGCAAACCTTGAGAAAGGCAGGCATATCATATCAGGCACTAAACTGCTTGAATGCAGTCAGCAGGTGGTGCCAATCATGGACCTGGCTTGTGCCAGTGGTGGATGTGGGGGCGGCCTACTAGGAACTGCTCTTAGCTTTTTACAGATCGGGGATTAGTTGCTGCATAGTTTATCTCCTGATCTTGTTAATATGTAACCAATAAAAAGGATTAGTTACCTCTCGTAGCATGAATCCAGCAATACTTCGCTAAAGATTTTTTTCTCACGGCGTTCTCATCCTCCGTCTCTCTCTCTTCAGGCTATCATTGGTGCAGCAGGTGCAAGAGCACCGGGATCATGGCTTTCAATAGCTTACTGCCACTCGGGTATGATTGTATTTTACTACCTAACTGGTGTGGATGGACCTATTTTTCTTGGGTGCATCAAATCCCAATTTACCTTTGCTTCACCAGTGGATGGGCTTTGAACTAACTAGAGATTTAACCCCTTTTTTTCTGGTTTTGTATTTTTAATACCTTTGTTTCAAACAACTACGTTCAAAATGGGATAAACCAGGGATGTCCAGGCACAGGAGTGCTCAGTGTTGCCAGTCTTTTAGGGTAGCACCTAACCATGTAAATGTAGATTGTGTGGACATTCTGAAAATGTGAAATACACCCAGCCCTCTGAGACATACATTGGAAAAACCCTTGCATACACCATATAATTGCATTTATTGCCATTTTATTAGAAGACAGAGGCATAATTTCCCATTAGAGACTTCCTTTCTAGTGAGCTATGCCTCTCCCCCACGTGCAGAGATAAATAGTGCAAATGTATTATGCACACTGAAAGTTCCGATGAAGTTCTGGTTGACCGGAATAAAAAAAAGGTGAAATAGAAAATGTGAGATAAAAGTAAGAGTTCAAATCACTTTAGGGTACCAATAATGTAATGTATCCTGGTTCTCAACCTGATTCCCGTCCCCATAAACCTTTACCACCATCCGTTGTGAACACTGGATTCAGGCAGATGCCAATTGTTCTGGCCCTCAATTCATCCTCCAAAAAATGATGTTTCACAAGACTTGGGCCAGAAAACGACCACTTTAGTGCCCAGTTGGCAAATACCGACATGACACGTGGGCAACTGCTAGCTGGCTTGGGCCTCTTTGACACATACATAAATCGTGGTAAATGAGGACCAGGACTTTAGACAGCTGCTCCTGTGGCCTATTTTTGTTTTGAATTCCTTCCAGTGTTTGTGAGCTCTGGAAGAAATTAAAACAATCACTGGTTAGCCTCATTCATTGCCGGATAGCAGGGGCTCTTAGTGCCCCCTGCCTTCCAACGGTGGAATAGAGTGCCACGCTCCCTGACTTGCCCAAAAGTGTGTGGAGTGTTTTTGTGAATCTCACTACTCTACCCTCCTTGCTTAAGGAAAAGGTCTCTTGTTCCCCTTGACTTGACCATTGGCTGTTTCTCCTACGCTCCATACCATTGCCAAGAGCTAAGGGTGGTCCCCCTGACTTGCCCAAGTTGAGGGCGGTATTTGGTAGCATCCCTCACCTTGGTCAGTATATGTATGTAGTTATACTGCGTGGGGCAGCATCAAATTGAGCTCCCTTTGTGTTGATAGGAGGATCATGAAACTAGATGTATGGAATCTATATAGTTTATTACAACTTCCATGACATTGGAAAGCACAGCATAGATTTTGAATAATACCATCAATGAACTACTAATCGTCTACTCTTTCCATTTCATGAAGCAACATCCTCACACCTTGATGCTCAGTACTATTGATCTGCATTTTCATAATTTTCCTAGCTTCCCCTTACCTCCTACGTCTAAATGGAACATGGTGCCCTCTAGATCCAGGAATGTATGCACAGAAAAACTTGAAAACATTTTAGGACTATTTTAGAGAGCTTTAATATTGGGAATGAAAATGCATTAGATGAACACTTCCAGATGTTAAGGTGAGAATATTTTAAGAGCTGAGCTGATTGAGATATGAAGCTGTAAGTGAAGTATAAATTGACCGCCTGTGGGCTTGGCGTACACATTGCCTTCCTCTTCTGCTCTCCCACTTTTCCATGATTGTGAATCCATTATGGCCACCTTTGTGCCAGAAAGTCTTCCGGAGTTATCTGAACCTTACTGTAGTATCACTTCATACGGCATGTTGACCATTAGAGTCAGGATAACATGGAAGAATGTGTTCCCCCTTGTTCTCTACAGGAGAATTCAGGGATGATTTTACCTCACGTTGATATCTGAATAAAGGATATCAACCTACTTCCTTTTCAAAGTCTTTGGTGAAAAATATATGCACAATGATACGTGTCTTTGTCTTCTGAACAAACGCACACAAGCCATGGAAGGTTTTGATAACAAACTAGTCGCCACTCAGATTGAACTTTGTGCATTGCAGACATCAGTATGTTTTCCAAGGTTTATAACATAGCTGTCATTCTTTCTCTTGTGTCTCACACCAAGTAAGAGCTTAATTTCTCAAATTATGAGGTTGTGCAAGGCTACATTCCATTGAAATTTGCTGGTTGTATCCTTGTGAACCTTTTTTCTTCTCATAGTGCCTCGTGGTCTGCTTGATTTTTAACCTGTGCTTGCTGTTTTATATGAATTGCTGCGTGTGGGCTCCCAGGAGCCTTCTCTTTGGTTGACTTCTAGTTGGCTCCGTTGTTTGGTTTGCTACCTGTTATTTGTTTGTCTTTTCATTTGTGATCCTGGATCTTTTGTTTACGGAGCATGTATATGGATTCTGCAAAGCTCTCTCCAACACACCCATTTCTGTAGTATTTGGCTGTACACATTGTTCAGTATTTTGGAACTGCCTCAACATCATCGCACACAGAAACTACTGCTCAAATCTGTTGCATCTTTAACCCCTTCGCTGCCAAGCCTTTTCCCCTCCTGTGCCGAGCCTTTTTTTGGCTATTTGGGTCAGTTCGCGCTTAGGCCCTCATAACTTTTTGTTCACATAAGCTACCCACGCCAAATTTGTGTCTTTTTTTCCAACATCGTAGGGTTTCTAGAGGTACCCAGACTTTGTGAGTTCTCCTGAAGGAGACCAAGAAATTAGCCAACATACGGGGAAAATTTCGTTTTTTTTTCAAAAAAATGGGGGAAAGAGCTGCAGAAGAAGGCTCATGTTTTTTCCCCTGAAAATGGCATCAACAAAGGGTTTGCGGTGGTCAAATCACCATCTTCCCAGCTTTCAGGAACAGGCAGACTTGAATTAGAAAACCCACTTTTTTCAACACAATTTTGACATTTTTCTGGGACATACCCCATTTTTACTATTTTTTTGTGCTTTCAGCCTCCTTCCAGTTAGTGACCGCAATGGGTGAGAAACGAATGCTGGATCCCAGAAGGCTAAACATTTCTGAAAAGTAGACAACATTTTGAATTCAGCAAGGGGTGATTTGTGTAGATCCTACAAGTGTTTCCTACAGAAAATAACAGCTGAAATAAAAGAATATTGAAATTGAGGTAAAAAACCAGAAATTTTTCTCCATGTTTTACTCTGTAACTTTTTCCTGCGATGTCAGATTTTTTAAAGCAATATACCGTAACGTTAGCTGGACTTTTCTGGTTGCGGTGATATCCAGGGCTTGTAGGTTCATCAAGAGCCCTAGGTACCCAGAGCCAATAAACGAGCTGCACCTTGCAATGGGTTTTCATTCTATACCGGTATACAGCAATTCATTTGCTGAAATATAAAGAGTGAAAAATAGGTATCAAGAAAACCTTTGTATTTCCAAAATGGCCACAAGATAAAGTGTTGAGGAGCAGTTGTTATTTGCACATCTCTGAATTCCGGGGTGCACACACTAGCATGGGAATTACAGGGCATTTCTCAAATAGACGTCTTTTTTACACACTGTCTTACATTTGGAAGGATAAAAATGTAGAGAAAGACAAGGGGCAATAACACTTATTTTGCTATCCTGTATTACCCCAATGTCTCCCGATAAAAATGGTACCTCACTTGTGCAGGTAGGCCTAGCGCCCGCGACAGGAAAAGCCCTAAAACACAACGTGGCACTTCACATTTTCACAAAGAAAACAGAGGTGTTTTTTGCAAAGTGGCTAGCTGTGGATTTTGGACTCTAGCTCAGCCGGCACCTAGGGAAACCTAGCAAACCTGCGCAGTTTTGAAAACGTAGAATCCACGATGGTGTGGCTTGTGGGGCTCTGACCAGGTTCTGTTACCCAGAATCCTTTGCAAACCTCAAAATTTGGCCCAAAAACATTTTTTCCTCTCATTTCGGTGACAGAAAGTTCTGGAATCAGAGAGGAGCCACAAATTTTCTTCCACCCAGTTTTCCCCCAAGTCTTCCGATAAAAATGGTACCTCACTTGTGGGGGTAGGCCTAGCGCCCGCGTCAGGAAAAGCCCCGAAACACAACGTGGACACATCACATTTTCACAAAGAAAACAGAGCTGTTTTTTGCAAAGTGCCTAGCTGTGGATTTTAGCCTCTGGCTCAGCCGGCACCCAGGGAAACCTAGCAAACCTGTGCAGTTCTGAAAACTAGACGCTTAGGGGAATCCAAGATGGGGTGGCACCTAGAGGTTTCTGCCACCCCTGGGGGCAGATCAGCCTAATAACAATAGGCCGATCTGCCCCCAGGGGGGACATAAATGGCCTAAAATAAATTCCCCCCCCCCTCCCTGGGGAGCGACCCTTGCCTAAGGGGTCGCTCCTATTGCGTGAAATTGGCGCAAAAAAAAAAAACAAAAAAAAAGATCCCCGGTGCCTAGTGGTTTGGGGGCAGAATGGCCTAACAAAAATCTGCCGATCTGCCCCTAAGGGGGGAAGAAATTGTCTGAATACAATTTATCCCCCAGGGGAACGACCCTTGCCTAAGGGCTCGCTCCCCACCTCTAAAAAAAAATAAAAAATTAAAAAAAAAAAAATTATCCTTGGCGCCTAGAGGTTTCTGCCCCCCTGGGGGCAGATCAGCCTAATAACAATAGGCCGCTCTGCCCCCGGGGGGACAGAAATAAGCTAAAATAAATTCCCCCCCCCCCCGGGAGCGACCCTTGCCTAAGGGGTCGCTCCCCTTGCATGAAATTGGTGCAAAAAAAGAGATCCCTGGTGCCTAGTGGTTTCTACCCCCCCTCCCCCCCGGGGGGCAGATTGGCCTAATAACAACAGGCTGAAATGCCCCCGGGAGGGGCAGAAATGGGCTAAAATAAATTTGCCCCCGAGGAGCGACCCTTGCGTGAAATTGGTGCCCGGGGGGGGGGGCAGAAATGGCCTAAAATAAATTTGCCTGCCCCCTGGAGAGCGACCCTTGCCTAAGGGGTCGGTCCCCTTGCATGAAATTGGCACAAAAAAAAATCCCCGGTGCCTAGTGGTTTCTGCCCCCATTGGGGGCAGATTGGCCTAACAAAAATCGTCCAAACTGCCACCAAGGAGGCAGAAATGGTCTGAATACAATTTGCCCACCAGGGGAGCGACCCTTGCCTAAGGGGGTCGCTCCCCACCTCTAAAAAAACAATTTTTTTTTATCCCTGGTGCCTAGAGGTTTCTCAGTCTAATAACAATAGGCCAAATAGCTTAAAATAAATTTGCCCCCACCCCGGGAAGCGAACCTTGCCTAAGGGGTCGCTCCCCTTCCGGGAATTTACCGTAAAAAAAAAAAAAAAACTCCCTGGTGTCTAGTGGTTTCTGCCCCCCTTGGGGGCACACTGGCCTCATAAAAATAGGCCAATCTGCCCCCAAGGGGGGAAGAAATTGCCTAAATATAATTTGCCCCCTAGGGAGCGACCCTTGTCTAAGGGGTCACTCCCCAACTCTAACAAAACAAAACATTTATTTTTTATTTTTTTATCCCTGGTGCCTAGTGGATTGTGCCCCCCCCTGGGGGCAGATCGGCCTAACAGCAATAGGCCATTCTGCCCCCAGGGGGGCAGAAAAGGCCTTGCAGAATATTGCCCCCCTGGGGAGCGACCCTTGCCCAAGGGGTCGCTCCCCTTGTGCCAGTTTCATTTTGATAAAATATCCCTGGTGTCTAGTGGGCATTTCAAAAGCCGGATCGCTTTACGATCTGGCTTTTGAAATACTCTGAGAGACTTCAAAGGGAAGGAAATTCCTTTCCTTCCCTTTGAATCCTCTCGGGGACCCCACCACATGATCGGAAGAGAAATGCTTTGCATTTCTCTTTCAAGCGCGGGAAGCTGAGCTTCCAGCGTGATGGGGAAGTGGCCTCTGATGAGGTCAGCGCGCAAATGCGAGCCGACGTCACTGGGGAGATCAGTGGGGGACAGGGGTGGAAGGGGAAGGGCTTCCCCTTCCATCCCTGCCTGGGGGGGGGAGGGAAGCCCACAGAGGGAGCGCTAGCGCTCCCTCTGAGCTCAGTGCAGGGGACGTAATGGTTACGTCCTCTGCACATGAGCACTGTGCCGGTGGACGTAACCATTACGTCCCCGGCACAGAAGGGGTTAATATTGTATGCTGATGGCCCTGTAGATGTATCTTTATTGTTCATTCTCTCACAACGTCTCACTACCTATCTTTCAAGAGAGTAGTCAAGCTTCCTCCTATGGGATTTGTGCCCACCTTCTACCGACTGTAATCTTTTGCTTAATGCTGTATAGATGTACCTGCCTTGTGATCATCCAGTCTTCGTTTTTCATTCAAGCCTATGCAACACAAATGCTCTGTCCGTGAGACAATGCTGTATTCACTATGTGGGCTATTATTCCGCCCCTTGCTGCAGATTTGTTAACGTACAAGCCATTTTGAAAAGCCTATATAACCCTCCTTCTTGTGGCTACTTCCCTCACATGGAGTATTGACCTATTACTAGTCCCCTTCCTTTGTAGTGTTTTTTCTTTTGTGTTTGTGCATTCTTTTTTTGAATGTTGCTTTCGTTAAGCTTGTGCGTGATGCAAGACTCAAAACTGGTTCCTCAGTTCTAAAGTCGACAGCTTTGACCGCTACGCCACCAAACCAGTGCAGGTTTTTTATTTGAGGTTTTAGTTTACCATTTGCTGGGCTCCAAGAACCAAGATACTGCAAAACAAGCAGGAACCAGTTCAGACGATGTTTCTGCAACAACGCACATTGGAGGAGGGCGGTAGGCTAAAAATATTGACAGTAGCTTGCATTTGGAGAGACCTACTGGCTTTGCCAATGCTTGTTTATTATTCCAGCTCCAAGATTGCTGTCCATTTTCACTGCCACCCCCACTGACTATGTTGATAACAAACACAATTTATTGGGCTTCTGTACCTTCGGTGATCAAAATGAAGTGAACGCGGAAGGGTCGGTAGTTGTACGCACATGTATCTGATTCTCTGCAGCGCTTTGGTGTTTTTATTTTAATTTTATTTTTGCATGTTTATATAGCGGAACCCGACCTGAAGGTAGTGGAGCACTTTGCAAAAGCACCAGTTAAATTTGGCCAGGCACATTCATTTTCTTTATTTTTAGGCACATAGAGATCAAGTGATTTGCAAAGAATCCTAGGATGTTCATTAGATGCTGAGACTCGAACCTGGGTCCCCAGTTCCAAAATCGGCAGCTCTGGCTGTTAAGCCACATCCTCTCCCCATTTGCCGCCTCTAAATAGGGAATAGGGATCAATGAAATGTCGAGCACCATCATATTGATGGCACTGTGGCTGCATCTGGCTTTCACCTCAAAATTGATGTCTTCATTACTTCCTTATAAAAGCAGCCTGCTAGTGGGAGCCAATTTATTCAGACCTTTAGAGGAGGGCTTGGGGAGACACATATGCACTTGATTTATAGTGCAACAACTGTGCCAAAAAAATACCTTGGAGGAAATATGTCAGATGTTATTTGTGGCATAACAATCTAATCCTGAATTTCCCACTTCACCACTTTGTGATCTTTGGAAAATCACTGTATTGTCACTCCCCCTCAATTCCTTTACTTGGGAATGCTTCAAAGTGAAAGAACACCATTAACAACACCACTATTAAAACAAGAAAACTTCATGCAAAGCATCAAGCGGGAGCAACATTTTCTGCAGCCACTTTAATGGCACAGATGGGTGAGGTGAATTAATGAACTACAAAAGCAAGACTTTTTGTGGTACCAATTTTAAATTAATAACCATAATCTCTAAAACAGACAATGTACTCTTGTGGCATTTTCATTATGGCTTCCAAATGACTGATATCTTATCTGTGTAAATACATTCAACATCACTGGACAGGCCTAGCTCCGCCCCTGCAGAAACACTGATTATTTACCAATAAACAACGCTCGCCTTCAGTCCTCGGGGATTTGTTACCATTTTCACTACCCAACTCTCTCTGAGCTTGCATGAATTATTACACTTTTGTGGCATCACTCTGCATAATGTATCACCTCAAGGAGCTTTTGTGTCTGATGAAAACATGCAACTTTGAAAATAAATGTGAATAAGTGCGCAGGTGAGCAATACTGTGATTACAAACAACTCTGTTCAATTAGTGGCCTGGTAGATTCATTCAGTGTTTATAACCTTTCCTCTAAGGCTCCTCCCTTGTGGCCTTCCAGGGCTGGATTGGCAAAGCGGCAGTCAGGCATTAGACTGGTGTCTCAGTACACTCTGGGCCGTTATTTAGGTCGAGCCTAGGCAGTGTGCATGCACTGTCTGTGAGACATGCTGTATTCACTATGTGGGCTTTGATTCCGCCCCTCGCTGCTGTTTTGGTAATGTGCAAGTCAATCTGAAAAGCTTGCTTCTATGTGGTTTGTTTAACTTATATGCCCCTCCTTTTTGTGGCTAGTTTCCATCCCTGGAGTATTGACCTATTATTAGTCTCCTTTCTCTGGATTGTTTTTCCCATTGTGTTTACGTTTTTTTTTTTTTTTTGTATGTTGTTTTTGTTAAACTTGTGCGCAGTGCGTGTTTTCTTTAAGCATGTGTGCGATGCGTTTTAAGGTTTTCTTTCTATAATACCCTCTCTTGGTTTAGCTAAGCTTTCTTTTTTTCCAAAGGTTCCCTTTTTAGGGACGAGCGCAAAGCGCTCCTTCTAGTGTTGTAATCTCTCTTTGGGCTTCAAACCACGCCCATGTCATGTCCGTCTCTTTCATTGGTTCCTGGGCTTGCCTTTTAAAATCTGCTTGCTTTCATTAGTAAAAGGCATGCATAAGTCATGCCTTTTCCGGTGTTTAGCCCTCCTCGAGCGCACCAACCAAGTACTGAAAACATATGAGACCCCATGTTTTCCGTCCGGTTTCTGGACTACTTTTTCTCTTTTTTCGCAACGCGATCTCGCTAGGCAGAAGTCCAGTGCTTTGCATGACATCAATCCTGTTACATAGGCAATTGCACTTTTGCTGGTTACATGGATAATTGCACTTATGTCGATAGGTTTCACAGTAACTTTGTGTGTCTGCTTTGCGCTGATCGCGGCCGTCAGCTCGCCAGTGTGAAACTTTTACTTTTCAGTTTATATGGCAAGAAAAGTCTGGTTAGTTATGTGAAACTGTTTTACTTTTCATTTTCAATTTGTGTGGCAAGAAAAGTCCCGATAGGAGTTTACAGTGGTAATTGCTCTAGCTCGAGCAAACGCGAGACCCATTGCATTGCAAATGCTTGTTTCGTACGTTGTTCTCACTATGGCATCGACATTTTAAGGAGACAATATCCTGGCCTTTGGGAGGAGAACAGTTTTGTATTTCTTTCTGATAAATCCCCTCCCTGAAGTGGAAGATATACAGAGAGCCAGCAGCCCGACTGCTTGGTGATAAGTCACGAGCAGCCCCCGACCCCTTCTGCCCCACTTGCTGATCCTCTCCCTGGAACTCCAGTGTTGGACTTGGATCTGTTTGTTTTCTAGCTCCTTCTTTAGTAACCAGTTGAGTCCACCGCAGGATGTAGTAGACTACTTTAAAAACTCTGAAGTGAAGACATTTTGAGTGCTGTCATTAGCCAAGACAATGGCTTTATTTTCATAGGTTGACCATTTGGCCACTGTGCATCGGCCACTTTTGCACGTGGTATTTGGTATCTTGACTGTGTGAATGGAATATATTTTTTAGAGGGATTATCAAAATGTATATTTTGTCTACATTGATAGTGTTTCCTGTGACATTAGTACTTGGCTGTTCAATACTCTTGCAGTCGCACACAGAATGTTATAGTGCTGTTGAACTACCTCAGCACCACCTCTGCACCAGTGCAGCACCACCTCGCTACCAGCGCAGCACTACCTCAGCATCAGTGCAGCACCACCACCTCCGCATCAGCACAGCACCAGCACAGAATCACTCAGCGTCGCCACAACATCACTCAGCATCAGTGCAGCATCTCCTCAGCATCACTCAACACCACCACAGCAGCAATTCAGCACCAGTGTACCACCCCTTCATCCCCATCGCAGCACCACGTCAGCATCAGCGCAGCATCTCCTCAGCACAGCACCAACTCAGCTTCACTCAACACCACCTCAGCACCAGCGCAGCACCACCAGCTCAGCACCACCTCAGTACCACTACAGTATCACTCAAAATCACCTGAGAACCACCTCCTCATCATTGCACCACCACCAGTGCAGCACGAACTCAGCATCAGCGCAGCACCACCTCCGCATCTGTGCACCTCAGCGCAGCCCCAGCTCAGCAGCAACTCAGCCCCAAAGCAGCACCACTTCAGCATCAGCCCAGCACCACCTTAGAATCAGTGCATCACCACAACACCACCTGAGCAACAGCCTAGCACCACCTCCTCATATGACTCAGCACCACCTCAGCATCACTCAGCACCACCTCAGTATCACTCAGCATCACATGAGCAGCACACCCGCACGTCACCCCCTCAGCATCACTCAGCACCACCTGAGTATAATTCAGCATCACGTAAGCATCACCTCTGCACCACCTCAGCCTGTCCTCGGAATCTGGCATCTGTTGATTCTCCCCTAGTGACCGTTCACTGCTCGTGTTGTAATTCAAGTACTATTTCCCAACCTCCACTCTCCCATTGTTTATTCCCCTCCATATAACGAACAAAGCTATAACAAACATGCATTAGAACATGCAGGAAGAAGTTACCAGCATTACAAGGACAAAAAAGAATCTAGAAGACCTGTTTTTTAATGTTTTTTTTTTAATAGGGTCGTTCAGTTGTACATAATGTCTTCTTGGTTATATAAAAGGTAACAAAAATGTTTATAACACCTTTTCACTATAACTTTTCAACATGCTGCACAGCAGCCACACTGCTCTACAACATAGCTTAAAGACATTGGCAAAGCCAATAGCTCTGGCTGAACACTTACAAGGTCCCAAAGGTGAGACTTATTAGCTATGCCAATGCTTGTTGGTCTTTGGTGCTACGTGTTGGGTTTTTCTAGGGATTCTTCACATGCCCTTAATAGTGTGTGTTCTGCTTAGCAGGTTTGGAGAAAATAATACAATGCTATCTCAACATTATTCATTTTTCTCCATACCAAATGCAAGTTTTTCCATTCCATTTAAACCAAGATTCTAACTATTTATGTGATGTTGATTACCTCCTTTTAGGAGACCCACATAGGAGCTGCTCTGTTCACCTTTCACCATACTTTCTGTTAAACACCCTACATGTTTATGTTGCTATAAACAATCTCTTTCAGCAATGCTAAATCTTCGTAAAGATTGAACATTACAGAAGATCATCTTCATCTTTAGCTTTGGTGTGCATTTGTCTTTGGATTCACTAAAATACTAATCCTGTTGTTGATGTTTTTATGGTACAAGCATTTTACAGCCACCTTGAGAATACAGCTGTTCTGTAAGTTAAGAACTTGACACTTTTGTTTAATTTGAATGCATTCATCCACTTTGAGGACTGAGGTGCATCTTGCTGTGTAATACACTTACAAAACCGTCTTTGGGCCAGTCAGGGTCATTTGTAAAACCTCTCAGTCAGGCCTGGGTAGCTGGGGCTCCGAGCACCAAGGTTTAACAAAGGAACTAGTGTAAAGCATTTAGAAGCACCAAACAACATAATAAGAAAGTCACACAACACAAAAGTAATCCAACACCAATTTATAAAAATAGATTATATTTCTATGAATTTTTAAACAGTAAGATGAGCAAAATCCACTTGAGGTTTGCGGAGTTATAGATTTAAGTAGAACTTAAATCTCAGCTTTTCAGTCCAAAGCTCAAACAAGCATTGATAACTGTTAAACTTTACAAAGGTTTGAAAAGTTTGAAAGAACTGTTTTCAGCTACTCTGGTTCAGACTGGATGACCAATTCTAACAGGGAGAAGGTCAGGGAGGCCATTAAGGAATATTTGGACAGTTACCTGGCCACTAAAGCAGTCTCAAGTCCAGTTCCACATTTTACATCAATACCACCATTGGCTTCATTGAAGTGGTCCTGATGCTGGGGATGCAGGATGCGGAGGATTCTGAAAGATGCTCCGGGTGCTTTGTGGTCGACGGGGACCTTCCTGGGGTTATTCCTCTGGTAAGGTGGGGCCACTTTGATCACAGAGGTTAAAGCCCCTTGAAGTGTTTTTTTTAACCAGTAAACGCCCACCAATGGCTATTAATCGCCTTTCACAGCAGTGCAGTGGTATCCTTTGATAAGGGCTATTGTTTGTCTTTGGCAACCAGTTCACAATCTGATGACACTTTGAGTCCTGCAGAGACCGACACAAATTTTGAGTCTGGAGTGGAGGTCTTCATGGCTGCACATCAGCTATGATACCTTGTAAGTGGCTACTGACTGTCCAGAATGACTGAC
The DNA here is from genome assembly GCF_031143425.1 of Pleurodeles waltl. Lineage (NCBI taxonomy): Eukaryota > Metazoa > Chordata > Amphibia > Caudata > Salamandridae > Pleurodeles > Pleurodeles waltl. Next base: position 1,018,443,955 of record NC_090442.1, read on the forward strand.
TTCAGCTTTTGTGGCCCTGGTGCCGTTACAGCGGGGGTTCGGGGTCAACTGAACCCTGGAGTCACGACTCAGGAGCTACTTTTCCTTGAGTCAGGCACAGTCCTCTCTTTGCTAGCCGAAGGAGCAGCAGGTGCAGCCTAGCGGTTGTGCAGGCTGTCTTTCAAGGTCCAGGGGTCAGCAGGGAAGCCTTTCTTCGCTCCTCTCACCAGTCAGATGTTATCTGAGGTTCAGCGTGCCAGGGCTGCCACATTTATGCCTAGAAAGTGCCCTGAAGGGATGATGTGGTCACTAGCCAATGGGCTATCAGGATCCCTCCCGCCCTATGACGACTTAAGGCTATGGCACCTGGCAATCCCAGTGTGCAGAATTCTGCCCCCTCTCAATATGTCTGAACCCTTCCTTGGATGCTCGGAGCTTGGGAGCCCACCCTAGTGGTGTGTCTAATTGTGGGCTACACACCCACACAAAAACAATATTTCTAAATTGGTTTCCCCACTCTGTTACCACTGCCAGACCATTTTACCTGAACAAAGGGGCAGCAGTACAAGAGTGTGATTGCTGTTTGCCCACCCTGTATGGATTCCTGGTGGTAACACCTCCTGTGGCAGATCTGTATTGATCCTGAGCCTAGAAGTTGTTCACAAGTCTCCCCATGAGGGCATAAGGCTGTCTGGTGGCCAGCAACTGTGGAAGGCCACCGGACAAACTGGACAGCAGAGTGGCAACTTTTTAAAAGTTGCCTTTCCTTAAACGTGCCATTAAAATCGACTTGGGCATCTAGTCAGGTGTAATGCCATGATTTATTTGATCCAATGAATAACTCAATTTTGTAGTCCAATTTAGAAGTTAGTAGGACTGAGATGTCAGTCTGTAACTCTGTAGTAGCCAATGGGGCTACTAGCTTTTCCACAGTAAATACTACAACTTGGAGATTTTTGTGTTAGAATGTATTTATATGCCCCATGTAGTAATATACAGCTCCCTGTTTTAGGCATACCCTCCAAAATATTGCAGCATGGATTAGGCAATTTGTCGGCAGAAAAATTGATATTTTGTGGCACACTATTGCGTTTGTGCTGCATGTTTGTGGCACATTATTTTAGCGACATTTAATAGTTATGTCCTAATAATGAAGGTAATCCTGAGGAAATACCCATGGTGTATGCTCTCCTAATCACAACAGCATAGGGTTCCTTCTCACATTTAAACTTTTTTGGGGTACTGGTGTGGGCTACGACCCTGGTGGAGGAGAGCTTTTGAGGTGTAAAATATTTTGAATGGGATCCTATCTGAGGGGTGATGTGGGTGTCAAAGTCTATTTAAGTAAAACCAGCAGGAGGGAAAAGGAATGGCGTAAAGCTGCTAACACTACCTCCTGGAGGATCCCAAATTGTATTCTTGTTCACAGTAGGCAGGAGGTCTGCTTGGAGTATTGTTTTTTAGTGCTATTTGCTATTCAATAGTTATGCAGACTTTTAGCTTATGATTGATGGTGGACTGTGGAGATGATCAATCTGTTGTTCACATTTTATTTTAAAAAAGACTGATGAACTGAGAAGACGTGACAGCTGGTAGTTACATTTAAAAAATGTTTTTGGCTAAGAGATGCTAGTGCTATATTTGTTCCTCGTCAACTCTTACTTCCAATTATCAGCTTTTTTAAATAATAAAAATCTATAGCCGAATTCTGATAAATAACCAACTAATCTATAGCAGTATTCTGAAAAGTAACCGACTAAAGTGTAATAGATTAAAACAAAGGGCCCAATTCACAAAGATAAACTTAGACCTGAAGTCTAACTTTAGACCTGAAGTTCAAGGGCCGAATTCACAAAGGTAAACTTAAACCTGAAAATGTGAATCGTGCCCATTGAAAAAGGATGCCCAGCAAACTCCTGCAACAGGTCGCCGCCACTGTGGCCGCCTTCCCACGGGCCCCATTATAAGTTCCCTAATGGGTCAGCAGGCGGAAACTGTTTCTGCCCGCTGACCAAGCGGGGAACAATCCACAACATTGAGTCTGGCTCATAATTGTGCCAGCAGCATTGTTGCGGTGCGTAGGGTGCAACAGCACCTGTCGCGCTTCTCACTTTCTGCAATGCAGACAGTAAAAAGCGCGACAGGGCTGCCCATTGTGGCCCCTGCACTTCCCATGCCTAGTGCATGGGCAGTGCAGGGGCCTCCATGGGTTCCCCTGCACCCCGTCTCCACCAGCTTTTACAAGGCAGTGAAACTGCCTTGTAAAAGCTTGTTTAAGAGGGGGGTCGTAATCCCCATGGCGGCGCTGCATGCAGTGCTGCCCTGCGGATTAGGACAGCCAGTACCACCAGTCACTCCAATAAAGGGAAACTGGTGGTCTGACCATGGCCCAACCGTCACGGTCATAATGTGGCGGTCTGACAGCCACTGCGGGACTGATGGTCTGAAGACCGCCCGGGCCGTCATGAAGGGCTTAGTGACTTAAAGTATTTCATGTTTATTGGAAGTCTGTACTAAGTGGTTTATTTGTGCTGGGACATTATACACACAAAGTTACCAGTTGGCATCATGCCATTGGGGACACTACTCCATTACTGACCTTTCCTTCTAGCAATCACTGTTTTTACTGTGTTGTTTTATTGTATTTTAATTGCATTTATACAGTGCTTGCTACCTCTCACAAGAGATTGAAGAGCTTTACAATTAGTAGCATACTACTGAGGGTTCTAAAGTGAGTGGTTAATCCAGTGGTCGTTGTAGGTTATGGTTAATGGGATTAGTTTTATGTTCTCAAGGAAATCATTCCATGCCCTTACACCAGTTTTACCACGACTACTGGACCCATTATCCAACAAATAAACTATTTCATCCGAGGCAGGAACATTTGACTACAGCTTCTGTGCCTGCAGCAAGTACATTAGTCAAGTGGTTCCTTTTAATAGGGGTGGAACATATGACCTGTAGGTAGGTTACATGCACATCTCAGCAGCAGGTGCATTATGCCAGATCTGCTTCTGCAGCTTAGAGTCACACAGAGAAAGAAGTCGAGGCGCTATCAGCTGTCCATGCCCCTCCCCATCAAGAGAATGAAGATGTACAGAAGAGCCCTTCCTCTACCCCACCAATTTGTGCGAGAATAGAGTAGCCCAGCTTCTAAAGGTCCGCAGATCATGACCGTATCACATTTAGTCAGGTTTTCTCTTCTGCCCTTCAAAGTGGACAGAAGGGCAAAGCTATGTACCTCTGTGCACAGAGATTGCTTCAGAGTTAGAGAAAACATCAAACCACCTCCTTCTCCAAGAGACAGCAAGGCAAATAACTGAGGATGAAGCAATAACATTTTTTACAGAACAGCTGCAAACTGCCCAGCAATGAGAGGAAAGGGTCAGATAAAGTTAGTACATTTGCATACAGTAATAGAAAACGATACTTTTGCACATTGTTGTGAATCATGCTCAACATCTGCTTCCACTGCTACAGCAGCTGATGGCATACCTGATGAGAGGTGGGCCAGCTACTGAAAGCTTGAGCATATGTGCCTGCCTTGGCCCGAGGTCAACTTGCACCCTCAAGACCAAAACTATATAAGCTTTAACAGTAGGTAAGGTAGCCAGCGGCTACAGCTGACACCTATTTAACATGGGTAAGTAGGTTTGAATCCCAGCCTCGACTCAGCATCCTGTGAATCAAGTCAAATGTACTTGTGCCAGAAAAATAGAAAACTGTGTTAGCTGATTTGTGTATGTTGAGAAGCAATCTTATGTCTTTAGCAACATTTGCACTATGTAAACTGTCAGAAATAAAATGTGGCTTCTGCAGTCACCTACACTCTAATCTCATCCTCCAAAGCTTAAAGACAATTTTTTTTTATGTCTGAAAGAGATACCCATCTATTGGGTGGTTTGCACAGTGTGATACAGGCAAATCGGGGACCAATTCTAGCTTCCCTGCTCGACCGAATTGGGTGATATTAAGCAAGTACTTTTTCACTGAGCCTCCCTATTGTTCACTACCTCATACGAAAGCATTTCAAATATGTGAGTTCAAATTGAGTGCTGTACACAAACCTGTCCTGTGTTTAATTTAATAGTATATCATGTTGCTGCATCTTTAATAAGAATCTAGACCCCATAAAGGGTTCATACGATAACTGGCTTGTCTGTTTGTCAGGGCCACTGTAATTATGTGATTCTGCAGCTGGGGCTTAAAAAAACAAACAAAACAAAAATATGGATTTGCTGCATTTGCCACATAATGCATCATCTGCTGCATAATCTGCAGATTTTAGCAAACATTTTTTCCTTCTAGCTCAAATAGATCAAAGTTACTAAATAGTGGCTGCATGTGTTTGTGCACAGTAGAGGGATCTTCTCAAAGGTTAACTGGTTATGGGTTATCTTTCATTTCTTATTTCTATATATGGTTGTGCAGTTGGCACTAATGAGTGAAATCTTTGGCCAGGCAGTATTACTATGTGAAAATATTATAAAGTGATGAAGTAATACTATAAAAAAGGTGCTGCATTATACCACATAATTGTCTTGTCTTGCCATATAATTTGCTAACACTGCAGCATACTTTAGTGCTCCTTTGCCTCATAATTCCTGTGGTCCCGCTCTTCATCAGGGCCCAGTCAGCAGTGTTATGTTTCTCAGTTCATGTTTCAACACACTCACTTTTAATACTTTTCAGTGTCTTACCCACCTTTGCACCTGATTTCCCACAGGGTGGTTCCTTTTTATTTGGCTTGGCAGGTCACCATGGGGGCAGAGAGATGGGTTACGTGAGGAGTAGATAAAATAAGTTCAAATTAAGCAGAGCTTACTAAAGGTGAAAAGCTTGTGCTCCTCTTAACCCCTTTGCTGCCAGGCCTTTTCCCCCAGGTGCCAGGCCTTTTTTTGGCTATTTGGGGCAGTTTGCACTTAGGCCCTCATACCTTTTTGTCCACTTAAGCTACCCACACCAAATTTGCATCATTTTTTCCAACATCCTAAGGATTCTAGAGGTACCCAGAATTTGTGGGTTCCCCTGAAGGAGACTAAGAAATTAGCCAAAAAACTGTGAAAATTCGATTTTTTCAAGAAAAAGGGGAAAAAGGTATGCAGAAGAAGGCTTGTGTTTTTTTCCCTGAAAATGGCAGCAACATTGGATTTGTGGTGCTAAAATCACCATCTTCCCAGCTTCCCAGCTTTCAGGAACAGGCAGACTTGAATCAGAAAACCCCAATTTTCAACACAATTTTGGCATTTTACTGGGACATACCCCATTTTTACTATTTTTGTGCTTTCAGCCTACCTCCAGTTAGTGACAGAAATGGGTGTGAAACCAATGCTGGATTCCAGACAGCTAAACATTTCTGAAAAGTAGACAAAATTCTGAATTCAGCAAGGGGTAATATGTGTAGATCCTACAAGGTTTGCCTACAGAAAATAACAGCTGAAATAAAAAAATATTGAAATTGAGGTGAAAAAAACAGCCATTTTCACCACGTTTTACTCTGTAACGTTTTCCTGCAATGTCAGATTTTTTAAAGCAATATATTGTTACATCTGCTGGACTCTTCTGGTTGTGAGGATATATGGGGCTTGTAGGTTCATAAAGAACCCTAGGTACCCAGAGCCAATAAATGAGCTTCACCTTACAATGGGTTTTCCTTCTGTACCGGGTATACAGCAATTCATTTGCTGAAATATAAAGAGTGAAGAATAGGTATCAAGAAACTTTGTATTTCCAAAATGGGCACAAGATAAGGTGTTGAGAAGCAGTGGTTATTTGCACATCTCTGAATTCCGGGGTGCCCATACTAGCATGTGAATTGCAGCGCATTTCTCAAATAGATTTCTTTTTTCCACAATGTCTTACATTTGGAAGGAAAAAATGTAGAGAAAGACAAGGGGCAATAACACTTTTTCCTCACATTTCGGTGACACAATGTTCCGGAATCTGAGAGGAGCCACAAATGTCCTTCCACCCCGCGTTCCCCCAACTCTCCCAATAAAAATGGTACCTCACTTGTGTGGGTAGGCCTGTTGCCCGCAAAAGGAAATGCCCCAAAACACAACGTGGACACATCACATTCTCCCAAAGAAATAAACCTGTTTTTTGGGAAAGTGCCTAGCTATGGATTTTGGCCTCTAGCTAATCCGGCATCTAAGGAAAACCTACCAAACCTGCGCACTTTTGAAAACTAGGCACCTAGGGGAATCTAAGATTGGGTGACTTATGGGGCTCTGACTAGGTTCTGTTACCCAGAATCCTTTGGAATCCTAAAAATCTGGCAAAAAAAAACACATTTTTCCTCACATTTCGGTGACACAAAGTTCTGGAATCTGAGAAGAGCCACAAATTTCCTTCCACCCAGCGTTCCCCCAAGTCTCCCGATACAAATGGTACCTCACTTGTGTGGGTAGGCCTAGGAAAGGAAATGTTCCAAAACACGATCTGGACACATCAAAATTCTCAATTACAAAAACTACCTGTTTTTGCCGGGGTGGTGGGGGTTGGGGGTTTTGGGAGGCACCTGTGTTTTTGGTCCTGGGCTCAGAAGCCATCTTGGTAAACCTACCAAACCCAGACATTTCTGAAAACTAGACACCCGAGGGAGTCCAGGGAGATGTGACTTGCGTGGATCCCCCAATGTTGTCTTACCCAGAATCCTCAGCAAACCTTAAATTTAGCTAAAAGAATCAAAAAAATTCCACATTTCTATGTGGGATCACCACACTGGGACAAATATCCTACCACCCAACGTTTCCCTCAGTCTCCCAGTAACAATGATACCTCACTTGTGTAGGTGGGCCAAGTGCCTGTGACAGAGAAGAGCCAAAAACATGTCGAAATTGAGGGGGAACCATAGCGGGTGCAAAAGGTCAGTTTGGAAAAAAAAAATTTTTAGGCTGACCAGTGCAGCAGAAATTTTATCGGTATCGATGAGACAATGCTGGGTGGTAGGAATTTTGTGGATTCCTGCAGATTCCGGAAGGTTCCATCACAAAAATGTGGGAAAATGTGTGATTTCCATCTAAGTTGGAGGTTTGCTGGGTATTGTGGGAATGAAAATGGTGCGCGGTGCATGTGAAGCACACCACCCTGGAATCACCCAGATGTTAAGTTTTCAGATGTGTCTAGGTCTTGTGGATTTTTCTATATGGCAGCGTCCCAAAGTCCAAAAAGTGCAGCCCTCCCCATTCCAAGTGGGACGATTTTGAGAGTTAGCCAAGCTCTCATGGCCCAAATGTAAAACCAAAACCCAAAATAATCAAATGTCCTCTTGCTTGCCATGGGATTTTAGTGTGCGGAGGGAGAGCTGAAAGCCTGTTACCCCCTTCTGTTGGGGTGAGGGCATAACCAGGCCCATACTGGTTGGTAGCCACCACCCCACTATTTTATGTATTTTTTTTTATTCCCTGGCATCTAGTATGCTTTTTGCACCCCAGGGAGTGGATCCCCTGGGGAATAGATCCCGGGTAATTGCCCCATCTGCCCACTGGTGGGCAGAACAACTTTGGCCCCATTTATTTGGGGTGGGGGTATGGCCTTACCCCCACCCTCTTAATTTGGGAAGAAAATCTTCCCTGGACTCTGGTGGGATTACTGCCCCCATTGGGGGCAGATGGGCCTTCCAAACATAGGCCCATCTGCCCCCAGGTGGGACAGATATGGCCAACAGTAATGTGCCGCCCATGGGGAGTGACCCTTGCCCAAGGCGCTGCCCCCCAAACAAAACACACACACACAAACCAATCCCTGGAGCCTAAGTGGTTTCTGCCCCCCTGGGGCAGATCGGCCTAATAGAAATAGGCCGATCTGCCCCCAAGGGGAGCAGAAATGGCCTAAAATAATTTTACCCCCCTCAGGGGAGCGACCCTGGCCTTCCTCGGCACCCGAGGGGTTAAAGAAATGCTGGAAGAAAATACTAATACAGGTCTGCTCTCCTTGCTCACTGCACTCCCTGAATAAACTCCAGTAAGAGGGAAGAGGAGGTAGAGCAGAAGAAGGCCATGTAACATTGTTTACATCATGTCTTGGGAGGGTGGGAAAGCAGCAAAAACACTTGTTCTGCTGCCTTTCTATCACACACTGTGCATTGTATTTGGAGCTCGCAGGCAGCCTGTAATAAAACAATTTATGCATCAAGGATTAAACACTTTTGTATTTTATTACGGCACTCTGGCACTAAATTGCAGGCAATGCGCTCCTTGGCAGCTTTTGTGGCAAATATGCAAAATTTCCAAAATCTGGGAGATCTGCTTAGGGCTCGATATGCCTCCTTCAGGGGACACTTAGATATATTGTTAGGGGAAGTGGGGACTTTGTCATTGGTCTATATGGCAGAGTTGAACTACCAGTTTTAAACCCACTCTTACAGTTTGCAGTGACAGGCTGGGAGCCATTTTTAGGGTCGAGCGTGCAAGTGCTCTAGCCTGCTGTAATCTGTCTGTGGGCTTTACCCACACCCACTCTTGCTATTCATTCTTTGTTGTTATTGTCTTAAATTCTTCATTTTTTTGGTGTATTTTGTGAAATGTTCCTCCTCTGTGTGCTGAGTTCCCTCCCAGGCAATTTAACAAAGAACGTTTCTGTCACACTACATCAGGCCTCCTCCTGATACAGCATGTGATGGCCCCTCTGGTTTCGGTTTGTCTTTTATCCCAGCCGCGATCCTTTCTAGACATTCATTCAGGGAGCCAATAACTCACGCTCATGGCAGCGGTGGCGCTTTGAATCAGCTTGCTTCTGTCAACTGCTTTACTTTTCATTTTCAATTTATGTGGCAGGAAAAGTCCAGTTAGGAATTTACAACGCTAATAGCTCTAGCTCGAGCAAACGCGAGGCCCATTGCATTGCAAATGCTTGTTTACTTTGTCATATGCGGGGTGGCACAATCAGTGGGTGTACATTCTAACTTACATGCCCTTGATACCCTTTGTACCTTATACAAGGGACTTGTTAATAATCAACTTATGCCAGTTAGGGGTAGCCAATTCAACATACATTTTGTAAGGCTTTAGTACAATGACACTGAGGTCTTGTTAGCAGGTCTCAGTGCACTCTGAGGTGAAAAACCAGCAACATCATTTCAAATGGGGGCAAAGAGTAGAGGGGAAACTTGCGAAAAGCCTGTTTCCTCACATCCACTGTTTGAAATGGGAAAAGGTCTGTAGCAATTATCTTAAAGAGTGCATAATTGTCCTATGGTTAACCTGTTGGTGTGTCTCAGTGATTTGCACTCAAGAGTACTATTGAGCTGCATCTTTTTATTGATTATAGAGCAAAATTAAAAAACTGAGCCGAATTACTTCTGTTGGGATGAATTAGCTGAAAAAGCTGTTGAGATATTAAAGAACTGCTCTTGTTCATCATGCAGACCATACAAAGTAATTTTGGTATATACCATTGTTTTATGTAGAATGGTAGATGCTTTTCTGTTGTTTGCACTTTGAAATGATCAAACACTCCTTTTGGTGGTCATTTGAACACACAGATGTTAAGTCTTGTGCCAAGTATGCTTAAGTATATGCTTAACGTAAGTCACCTCATTACCAAGTGGTCGGTCAAGGGAAGAGTATGGCTGAAAGGATGATGGCCACTCTGTCCTGAGCTCCCCAGGTTGTCTCCTCTCCTTGGCCATGCATAGTTGAAACAACAGATTCTCTAAACCCAGATGCAGGACCACAATTCTATCATGCGGGGCACTGGCACTGACTCCTGAAGGGACTCACAGCCTGACCTACTTATCTGAATCCTTCCGGTCGGCTGCCAAGAGCTGACTCATTCCCATTGTTTCATGTCTCTGAGCAACTTAGCTGGGCTGTGCCCTCTGAAAGAGCTACAGAAAACTGTCCCTTCCTTCCCAGTACCAGTATTCAAGAGGCGGTGATACTAGTGCTATTCAGGTAGCAGAAAACGTATTGTAACAACAGTGAAGTAGCATAGGTAGCAGCGTAGAGCAAAGCGCCGTGGGGGAGATGTGAGAGAATCTTTGGGATGCAACAAAGCCAACTTTCATTGTTGTGCCCCTATCAATGTGCCAGCTTTCTTTCTGTGAGTGAGTCTAGGTTACTGGAGACTACGTAGAGTAATTTCCTGAAAATGAAATCAACTGGTGGCTGCAATTGTCTGACTCTGGAAGCACCTGCATGTGTATGTTTCCATCTGCTAGCAGTAGCTGGAGCTGCATTATAGTCGTTGACAATTTCCCCCCTAGTCCACAAAGATTATTCTGCAGCTGTAGTGGCCTTGTGCAGTCTGTGCCTCACATCTGAGACTGAAAACAAGCTGCAGACAGGGCAAACTGTGAGGAATACTAATATTTTGGATGGGTTATAACCATTGAGAGACTCTCAATGGCAAATTATTGACCCTCCTAGTAGATCCCTCTTTCATAGAAAGGCTGTCACCTCCTCGGCAGAGCCTGCAATCAATGTTGATAATTACACTATTTGCTCTAGGATTGTCACCATCAGTTATTAATCCCATATGGTCCCACTCCCTTTAGTTTCTAAGCTTGATACCACTGAGACTTTGCAGACCTCTCTTCCCCCCGCACTTAGATTGAGCTTGAAACTCTCTTTGCTATTTGTGTTATTAATCTCTTAGTAGCAGTCAAGTTGTGGCTTCCTTCTTCAGGGCTCATCAGTCCTGTAGGTAAGTTTTGTGTCTTTGCTACTTATTCTCAACATGCGCCTAGCACAGCTCCAACTGTTTTGAAGGATGAAACTTTTGTATCCTAAGAAATGGGCTATTTCATCACTTTTAAGGATGTTTGCAATTTGTGATGCTGAAGGGAAATTACTCTCCTGCTGATTCTCTTCTGTTTGATTGTTATTTGTTATAAACATAGGGTAATTGAAGGAGTTGGTATATTACACTTCGTTCAAGGTGCAGTCCTGTTCAAGACTATTCCTGAAAGAACAATAGGCCATATGTATGAAGCATTTTTGTCATCGCAAACGGCCCAATTCCCCAAATCAGGCCGTTTGCAACAGCAAAAATGCTTTTCCAAATATACAAACACCCAAACAGCAATTTTCCAGAATACCAGTTTGGGTGTAGAAATCGATATTTGGAAGGGGCGTGTTTAGGGTGTCCCTTCCAAATTGCGATTTCCAGTGTCATGTATCAAGGTTTTGTGACAGAAAGGCGGTCGCAAAACCTTGATAATTCACCATTAAACCCAAAGTTGGTGGTAATGAATTTGCAAATTGAAAGGTGTTCCCAGCGGATCCCTTCCCCGTTGAGATTGTTGGAAAAACGTTTTTTAGAGCCTACTTTAAAAAAATGAAACTTCATAGTTTCATTGTTCTCTTTAAACGCATACCGTTTTCCTTTAAGGAAAGGATGCGTTTAAAAAAACATGATTGCTTTATTTAAAAGCAATCACAGACATGGTGGTCTACTGGCCCCAGCAGGCCATCATCCGTGTGATGGCAGCGATTCCTAATGGTTCACAAATTGCAACTTTCCTCATTAATATTCATGAGGTTGGTCGATTGGCCACCCACTAGGAATCGCAAGTATGAAACAAGATGTTTCATACATAAAGAATAGCGACTTCTAAATAGCGATTTGGATAAAATTGCTATGTTGGAAATCACTAATCCTTCTTTTTGTACATCTGGCCCCATGCCCCTTCAGTCACTCACCTCACTACTTGAGCCTTTAGCATCACTCTTCTGTGCAAAGTTCTCTTTATCTTAGTTCAGAGCATTATTTTGACTGTACAGAGCACAGTTGTGTTTGCTTATTCCAAACATTACACATTTACTTTCCTTTGGGTCCTTGAAGACATTTTTGTCAGGGTACTGGCCTCCATAGATTAGATGGTCGCCTGCTTTTGGAAGCACAGGGTTATTGTTGCTAGCTTTTGTGGGTTCTCTGACCCAGGAGGCATTGTTTTCTCACTGTTCTTTCATGAAGTCCAGTATACACTCTGTGTTGGATTCTGAGCAAACTATAATCGTTGCAGCTAACTCTGCCTCTTCTGGTCACCTGTTTCCGGTTCCATTGCTACATAATGATTCTCAGAGCAGTGATAGAACTGTATCTCTTAAGCCACCAGGGTCTTTGCCAGTACATTTTCCTGCACAATACAGGTCTTAAAGTATAGCTCCAGCGCTCCAGTATAAATGTTTCTGTCCTGCAATTTCTAATTGTGTTGACCCTAGTTCTGTAATATCCAGCCCTGAATGCCACAGTCTTTCAACATTCGCTTCGATAACCTAAGATGGAAAATTAAGGACCTAGTTAATGATCCTGCAGCATAACTTTGCACTTAATTTTTTTCTGCCTTTTGTCTTATTCCCTTTGGTGCTGCATGGTATTCTAGAGAGTAAGTCAGGTTCTGACTAGATAGATGACAACTAGAAGGCAATTAAGCTGACAAACACCAGTACAGTAGTTCTTGTATTGCTCAACCTGAGTAAAAGTGCTCACCAGAAGATAAGATCCATTAAAACCTGAGACAGTTTTGATATAACAGGTACACTGATATGCCACAAATGGGAATAGCACTCTCTAAGCAGAAAGTATCTTATCAACACTTATTTCTTATTTCTCACCCAGTTAGACACTAAAAGCAGAGATAGTCTTTCCATACTGATGGAGAGCCATTTTCATGAGAGGATTCTGAAGGTAATCACTACATGTAGAGTCTCATAGTGCACAACCTGCACAAGTTCATAACGGCTTCCTAATAAAAATTAACTTAGCAAAATATGTTACAGTTCTCGAAGGCTTGAGATAAGGTTATTTCAGCTGAAATGTAGTCAGCCCAAAGAAGAGTTGCCATCTTGTTTTGTCCCTTGTCTCTGGTCCATTTTTGTGTTCCTAGGTCTGGTGCTGGCACATGCAATTAGGATCTCAATGAGGCAATGGTGTTTAAGAACAAATCCCAAGTGGGCATCCCAAATCGCATAGAGCCTCTCTGAATAAGGACATGCTCATTTTGTGTACCCAAAAAGTCACACTTTGAACCATAGCTTGCATGAATTCAGAGATCCCTGGCTGTATTTCATAAAGTCCCAAAACTGGAAAAGAAACCCTGATGATCGTGTGGGAAGCCATCACCTGAATCACCCGCTTGCTATCATCTGTCCCATCTTTCTCTTCTACTGATATTTCTCTCACAGAACAGACATCAACTTCAAGCTACTAGGTCCAGTCTAGAGACAGACCCTTGTGTCATGTGCATTGCTAACTCTGAAGCTTAATGCCACAGCTTAATGCTGCAGCACCCCTCTCACTGTCAGTCATCATTGTTACAGTATGTTGTAACTGGGTTTTCTCTGTCTGCCCTAGTTTTGAAGTATGGGTCTGTGTATGCACCACAGGCCAGCGACAACTGATAATTTCACCTCAACGGGGAGAAAAGCAGAGAGCGTCAACGATGCTGCTACTCCACTGACCTGCAGGCCATGCCCCCACCCTCTCGACATAAATTAGAAAATCTCAGACCTAAAAATAATATAAAGTAATCTACAAATTATACTAATCTCAAGCATAGCATCAAATATAATGCCCAATATTTTACAAAAAGAAAATAACATCATTTGGTAGATATTGTAAGAGACTAAAAAAAAACTCTTTACAAACACAGTTGTTCAGTGATTGGGGAAAGTAGACTACAAACGTGGAAGTGAATACATTGATTGTTTTTAGTGAGAATAAATGTTATTATCTCACCATTATTATCAAAGTTAACCCATTGTAGGAGATATAGTCAAATCTCAGAGAGGTGGTATCTGATGTTTACCCTGTTTGGTATTTGTTGTGGAGCACAGAGAAGCACAACAGAAAAGCATAAAGATGAATCCTTGAACTCTACATGTATTTGTGTATTGTTTCAAGGCCAGGAGCTGATATTGTGGAACAATCTGGAGTCCTTGAACTTGGGCACAGTAGCTATAGATATTGTAAAGTTATGGAAGTTTCTGATGAGGAGGCATATGCCATTGTCAAAAATTATGATACATTTTAAAATTCCGAATACATTTGAAAGGTGATGTCTTGTTTTTTTGTTTTAAAATCAGTGTCCATGATGAAGGATCAAGTTGAACAGCTGGCAAAGAAATACCACAACACTACTCCTGTTACAATGGATGTGCTTAAACTGGAGGATAAGCTATCTTCTCTTGTAAAGAAACATGAACTTGTTATCAGGTAAGAAGGAACACTGAACTCTTCAAAATTGATTGTCTGTAGTACGGCCGGGGTTCCTTTTCTCAGCACATAGGTGGGGAAGACCAAGATGTAATCCAGGTGGACAAATTGGACAGGATCCTACTGAGGCTGGTCAGCTTGTATGCCGTCAACACAGGATAGACACTCTTCCTGACATCACTGGCTCCTATACTCTGGTGCAGCGCATATGCCCTGGATCCAGGGATGGGACTACTGAGAAGCTGATGTAAACCTAGATTAATCTACACCACTGTAGGCAACCTCCCCCATGGTTAAGCTGGCACAAGAGTTAATTGCCTGAACTGACATTTGGAGTTTGGTGCACATGTGGCTCAACTGGCATACTGACTGCAAGGAATACTGCCATTCCCCAGTATTTGACTTGCATGCTCAGCTGGATAAACTGTTGTGTTCCCACAGGCTCCTTAGTGCTTTCAGAAATGGGGAATATATGTGCTTCACAATCTCTGATCATAATCCCTTATTGGTGACACTGCAGTTGGATAGGAGGTTGGCACGCATGCCTACATGGAAATTGCCTGTGCAGCTCCTTCAGGATCCTAGGTTTGTGGAACAACTGGGAGTTGCTCTACAGGAATATTTCCGGATCGTCAGTCAGGCTACTGACAACATTGATGCTGAATGTGAGGCCTTTTAGGGTCACTGTATAGGTCAGTCCTTCTGAGTCAAAAGAACTTTAGAAAATGATATGACTGCCCTCTAGAGCAGTGGCTCCCAACATGTGGTCCAGGGACACCTGGAGTCCACTAACAATATTGGGGGGGTTTGTGACTGCTTAGAAAATTAAGTAATATTAACAGATTAGGTCCGAAGCTTTCAGTTATGACTCAGTGGGGGGTACCCGGATTCCAATAATGATTCAATGGGGGTCCCTGTGGTCCAGTAATGATAAAGTGGGGGTCCACAGAAGTCAAAAGGTTGGGAAACACTTCTGTAGAGGACCATTTGTGCCCTTGTGGATAGCTTGCCAACTTCACCACAAAAAAGATTGTCCCTAGTAGAAGAGAGGGCTAAATATGTGGGTGTGGTAGAGCTACTGCGCTCCTTCACTTACTGGAAACACATATTATTGAACCACATGGAGTGTGGTAGAGCCGGCAGGCTACTTGCTTGGCTCATCCAGTTGGAGGACAGAGGAGCCCCATCACTAGGATTAGAACTGAAGATGGGTCAGTCACACACAAGCAGCTCACTATACTTGAGGAATTCACACACTACGACAAGGGCCTGTATGGGCAGCACAGCCAGATTGTGCAGGGAGAGACTGAAACATTTCTAGACAGAGTGGTTCTTCTTCACCTGCCAGCTGATGCTAGAGAAGAGCTTTGTGGACCAGTCACTAAGACAGAGTGAAGAGGGATAATTAAAGACCTAGCAAGAAGCAAAACCCCAGGAACAAATGGTCTACACACTGAGTTCTACCAGAAATACGGAGCACTGCTCGTGCCACACTTTGTGAAACTGGAGGCATTAAATATAGACTTGCTGCCTGCCACCACCAGGCTATCATGGTGTCTACCCTGAAATCGAGAAGGGAGCCTGTTGTTGCTCATATAGACCACTCTCCATGTTTAACCTAAATCATAAAAATAATAGCAAAATATTTGCATACCGTGTATACTCATGCCTCCTGATGTTGATGCATGTAGATAAGAGCAGCATTATTCCCAACCGTACAACTTCTCTAAGAATTAGAAGAGTTTTTCGGGTACTTGAGGCGACAACTGGAGGACCGTATCCAGATGCAGTAAATCTCTCAGTGGAAATGCAAAGGCGTTAAGTATGGTCCAGTAGGACCTGGCGCTTACGGTGATGAAGTGCATGGCTCTATGTGAGAGGGAGATCCGGTGGCTCACCCTCCTTTATGCGGCAGCTAGTGTGAGTGTCTGGACTGGTTGCTTCATATCTAAACTATTTGAAGTCCTCAGGAGAACACAGCATAACTGCCCTTTGTCGCCAATGCTATATGCATTGGTGGTAGAAGCGCTTGCTAGCTTAATGAGAGTAAAGGGCCAAGGAAGTGACATTTCACTGCATGGTGGTGAGCACAGTGTCTCGCTTTAAGGAGATGACATACCCCTGTTTCAATTAGATGTACAGGAGGTCATTGAGCTGAGTATAAAGCTTCTTGAGGACCTGGGTATAATCTCTGTTCTCTGCACCAAATGCTCCAAAATGTTTGCATGCCTAATTTTTACAGCAAGACCCACTGGAAGAGATACGGATGGGCATTAAATGGAAACTGTCCACCTTCCGTTACCTTCGGGTGAATATATAACACTAAGATAAGGCTGTAAATTAGCATCATGGCTCCCAAAATCCCTACAATCCATGACTTCGAACACATTTACGAAGTTGAGGACCTATTGAGAGAGCGAGGTGGGGAGGGACTTGAGAGACAAGTAATGGGGTGTTGTGCTGGAACAGCTGCATCTTGTATCTGCGAATGCCAGGTTCAAATATGCGCTATACATGAGTCTGATACTAAATGATGATTTAAGTGTGCACTGACAGATGTAGATTTTATCTATATGACATGGACCTGCCTACCTTATAGCAGCCCTCTGGCAAGCTG
Source organism: Pleurodeles waltl (assembly GCF_031143425.1). NCBI lineage: Eukaryota > Metazoa > Chordata > Amphibia > Caudata > Salamandridae > Pleurodeles > Pleurodeles waltl. The sequence continues at coordinate 1,018,460,711 of NC_090442.1, forward strand.
TCACTGCTGACATAGTGAGGGCAGGAGGACTTGTACACTGTGGAGGCATGCCTGTTGGGCTTAAATGCTCGTTCTGAGATGCATAGGGTGAGCTACGATTTTGGGATCTGGCCTTGGTACTTGTTAGGCGTGCCTTAGCACTGCATTGGAGCTCCCCAGAGGGACCATCCCAGTGGAGGTGGAAGGCATAAGTCAGGAAGTGGTCTGTTGGGGAGGGTGTGACATTGCATGACGAGGAACAGCAGAGGCTGTGTAAACAGCCACTTGTGGACCTCTGGATAGACTTGGTGATCTTGTTCACTGATCCCCCCTGAATAACCATGGTTGTCGCGGCCATCAGGTGCACTTTTGTTAAAGGTGAGGGCATGAACTGACATTTGAGAAATGTGCACCCGGACCCCGTTTATAAATGGACACCAAAAAATATTAAGGGTATTTGGGTGGTGAGAGGGGCGGTACTGGATTTACTTTGTTGCCCTCTTGAACTTATGTGTTGTGCTGTAGAAGAGACTTAGAGAGCGTTTTTACCTTTTTTTTGTTATGTTTACACTGTAAACTACATTGTATACTGTTTTGTTGCAGTGAATATGTATCTGCTTGAGATCACAGTAATGAGCATGGACATTTGTAAATGTTATACAGCTGGATCCATCTATTGGCACTGACATGTGTGTATTTAAAAGAGGACAATGTTCCAAATTTAATAAAACATTTTTTTTAAGAAGTGATTTTTCTGCAATAATTTGTACATAGTTTTGTGAAAATTGTCTGGGAGTGCAGAAGTGGGAGTGAATGGCTAGAAGTGCAGCCTACTTTAGTTGGGCTCCCACTACCGCTGTATTTAGTAATGCTGTAAATGTGTTACTTCTCTTGTAAAATTAGAGAAGCACAGAGTGTACCGGGGGAACTCTTCAAAGTGGTCCGGACCTTAAAGCCTCTTCCAGTCTGGCGAATTCCCCTACCTTCTGCCAAAGAGTCACCAACTTTTTTAAGAACAAAATTGTCCAGCTGCATGCGAATTTTGCTCAGCTACCCCCGGAAAGGGATGGAAGTGACCTGGAGGGAATTTCGCTCTCAGATTCCAATCCTAAGTTGCCCAGTTTTTCACCCATATCCGCCAAAAGGGTCACCGAATTGTTGGCAAGAGTCAAGTCCGGCTCACTGAATGACCCCTGTCCCCCGCAGATATTAAAGTTAGTACCTGACTTGGTTTCGGCTTCCTTGGAACCAGTGTATGCTGACATCCTCGGGGAAGGGTGTATTCCCCCCGCCTGGAAGGAATCCATTGTGATCCCTCTTACAAAGAAACCAGGGAGCGCATCTAATAATTAAAAAAAATGTACGACCTAACTCACTAGTACCCACCACGGCCAAGATTTTGGAAAAACATCTTAATACTGAATTGGCTGATTTTCTACAGGTCAATGGAGGATTTGATCACACTCAACACTGATTCCGACAAGCTAATAGCACGGAATCCACTCTGATATCCTCAGCTGATGTCATTCGTAAAAGAGTGGACCTGGGGGAGGGCTCCATTCTTGTCCTACTGGATCTTTCTGTGGCGTTCGACACCATATCCCGCAATTGCCGATCCAGCGATTGCATCAGGTGGGAGTTAGAGATAGGGCACTTGACATTCTCAAGTCTTTTCTTACAAATAGATCAATCACCATGTCTTGTGGAGATTACAGTGCTATTCCATTACAACTTCCGTGTGGGGTTCCACAGGGGTCTTCGCTCAACCCTACTTTTTTTAATCTTTACGTGGCGCCACTGGCTAGACTGGTGCGTTCATTCTGCTTTCAATTAGTATCTTACACGGACGATACTCAGCAGATTATTCCGGTCTCTCACAATTGGGAGGAGGTGGCAGACAGATTCTATCAATGCATGAGAGAGATCAGCAGCCGGATGAGCAGCAATTGGCTCAAACTTAATGGGGAAAAGACAGAAATTATTTTTTCGGCGTAGATACTAAATTATGGAGCCCACGCTGGTGGCCAGAGTCCTGTAGTGAGTGCCTAGCTCTGTGCTCCTCGGCCCGAAACCTGGGAATTGTGTTTGACAGATCACTTTCATTTGAGCAACAAGTCAACCTGACTGTTAAATGTTGTTACTGGGCATTGAGAATGCTTAAGAAAAAGTTTCCCTTTATTCAGGAAGACCTGAAAATTGTGGTGGTCCTGGCGCTTGTGATGTCTAAACTGGACTACTGCAATGCCTTAATGTTAAATATTAGTAAGTCCGCACTTCATAAGCTTCAGCTTATTCAGAATGCGGCGGCCCATTTGGTCCTAGATCTACCACGCTCCGCATCAGCCAGCAAGAGTCTCAGACAACTCCACTGGCTTCCGGTGGAAAACGGATTAAGTTTAAGACACTCTGCTTAACTTATAAGTCCCACCATCAAGATGGCTACGATTATCTTAGTTTGGTTTTGCAGCCCTATCAGTCTTCCCGGCTACTTAGATCCTCTTCTTTGCACCTCATTTCTATGCGTCGCTGCCATAGGGTGAGATGGGGGGACAAAGCCTTCTTGGTGGGAGCAGCTAGACTCTGGAACACCCTCCCTCCTGCTATCAGGCAGGTAGAGTCATACTTTCGTTTCAGAAAGCAATTGAAAACTTGGCTGTTCTCCCATTAGGGAGGAGGTGACCGTGGAACAGTCGTGACAACGGTTTCCTTTCTGCTTTGTTTCCTGTCACCCTCCGGTTCTCCTCAGCGCTTCGATGCTATGGCCGGAACGCGCTTTACAATACAATACAATATTTAGAGGTTCACAGACAAATGAAAAAAGGCATTTAATAACCAAAAGTAGCACCCTCTGAACGCCAAGTCTTAGCAGTGTTAAAGATACTGGAGTGGAAGTACTAAAATCAATAAGCACAATTAGAATTAAGTAAATACAATTACAATCCAGATAAAGATGTAACTTAATATTTAGTCAGTGTGTCAGCAAAGACAATAAGATTGGCAAAATATAAATGGAGCAAGACACAAGAAATATTTCTTGACCTATTCCCTTTATGGCCACAGGGTGGGTTAAATTATTTGGAAGCCGATGAAGCAGATGAAAGAAAAATATGTCAAAAATCCCACATTCACAGAATCGGACCGCTTGTGACAGCATAAATGCCCTTTCAAACGTACAACCATCCAAACTGCAATTCTCTAAAATCGTAGTATGGGAGTCGAAATCGCATTTAGAAGGTGCCTGTTCATTGCCTTCCTTCCAAATAGTGATTTCCAATATTATGTATCAGGTTTTTGCGACTGAAATGTAGTCGCAAAACCTTAATATTTTACCACCAACTCAAAGTTGGCGGTAATGTATTTGCCAATTTGAAGGGGTCCCCATGGGACCCCTTCCCCTTTGTAAATGTTGGAAAAACATTTTTTAAGAGCAGGCGCACAGACCTCTACCTGCTTTTAAAAAATGAAAACAAAATATTAAATTTTTTATTTTTGAAACACATTCCGTGGAATTCCGTGGAAAATGGGTTGCATTTAAAAAGAAGACCTTCATTCAAAGGAAATCAGACATGGTGGTCTGCTGACCTCAGCAGACCACCATTCCTGTGATGGCAGCCATTCCTAATGTGTTGCGAAGTGCGACCTGCCTCAATAATATTCATGAGGTAGGTTGATTTGTGACCCACTAGGGAGCGCTAATTCAAAACAAAAGTTTCATAGGTTCGGAATAGCGTTTCGGATAACATTTCTATTTGGAAATCACTATTCCTACTCTTTGTACATCTGGCCCTATGTTGGGCAAGAACCAGGAGTTAGAAAAGACTGGGATGAAGCAGCACTCGAAGAGCTCAGAGATAGTATAACTGCAGTATTTTACATTAAGAAACAAGAGTGTTCAAGGCCGCTGAATCCGGATGTGGCATGTGATAGTAACAATAATATTTTTAAAGTGCTGAAGAGTTTGTTCAAGGCTGTTTCAGAAATACATAACTTTTTAAGCAAAAAAGCTAGCTGTGGGTTAGCTACCAGTTAAAATGCCATCAAGCATGAATAGATATCTGATTGATGCACCAAACAATCCAGTAGGAAATATCTGATAAAATGTAAGTTCCCCTAATTACTGTTGACTTCGCCCGAACAAAACCTGTCATACATTTCTGCAATCCATTCCTAAGAAAGGCAAACACTTAGAAAATAGGTACTTTAAGACTACTATGTGTTTAAATGGGTTGAATTGATGGTTGTATGGTTCTGTCCTGTTAGAAATCAAGAGATTTGGTAGCTTGAGAATATAGGCAGAGAATGTCTCTGAAAGGTTTTCGCACTCACTCTCCATAAATTCAGATCTTTGATTTACCGAAATATGCCTCTCACTAGTCTCAACCTGGAAGGACAGCCAGGGATATTTGCTGCATTCCTGGAGCGATTAATAATACAAATAGTGATATCTATAAGTGTGATGGCACTGATTAAGTAGATGGTTATTGATTGACTGATATTAAGTCATGAAGTCCAGAAGAAAATACCGACGATTTTGGGAAATTAAGTAGTTTGTCTTTGTGCTCTGATTTGTAACAGACCCTTTTAATTTCTAAAGAGTGAGTGGAATGTTCAGTGGCTGTGACACTTTACTCTGATGGATGATTCGCTGTATCATTGTGGTAAATTTAGTACCATAAAATGGACCTGATAGCTTCTGTGATAAATGCATTCCAATAATTCTAGCTTCACTTGTGCAATCTCACAAGTGATTATGAATTTTTTTAACTTGTTTTTTTCTGAAGTAAGCAATTGACTTGGAATTATTGAGGTCTTTCTCTTGAGCATGTCCTGCATTGTCAGAGCATTGCAGATGCTTACAAAACTATCTCAAGAATAAACCTGTGATCCAAGCTTTCCAGTGACTTGAAACAGATCATTTATGTTACCTTCTCCATTAAAATGTCCTGACTGTTTACTGTTTTCTTTTTCAGCTTACTGCCTTATGCAGCCCATCCGTTTGTTGCCAAAAAATGCATCAACAACAAAGTGAACCTGGTCACAGCCAGTTATCTAACACCTGCTATGAAAGATTTACATAAGAGGTATGGCTAATAATCTCTAAATACCACTTCTATGGTTTAAATGACTTTTTGTTAAAAAATATTTTGATTGTTATTATACATTAATAAAAGCTGTTTGTTTGTTTACCATCAAAGGGAGGAGGGAGCAGCTTTAACACCTATATGGTATCAGGAGTTGATAAACGTACTCATCTAATGAACCTTATGTTGATGTTATGTTGATGAGCGATGCAGGATTGTTAGAGGTTTGTTGTGAAGATAGGCAAATTGTGTAGTCGGTGGCCATTTAAACGAAGTGGTTTCAGAATAGTAAAGATTACATTTCTCATACCTTTGGGGCTGTTTCCATTTTAAGTCCCGTAGAATTTATTGCTTTCAGATACGTCTGAATCAAGTTTACCCAAACATAGTATGACACTAGAACTTTACTCAAAATAGTTTTTTGTGGTTTGGTGTGTATCACTTAAGTTGATCTAGAGACACATCTGCTGTGGCAGAATTTCAGGGTTAAATTTGTAGATCTTTTGATGGTTATATTTGCAGGTACAATGCTCAAATTTGAGAGGCATGATTGGTTAACTATAAATATCCGTTTATTTTGGTTTCTGCTATCTTGTATTCACTAATTTATGACCAATTAATACGACTGGCATTATGGAAACACATTTTGTTGGGGAACTGGGTGAGTGATGATAATTGTTATTGTTTAAAGGGAGGAGAAAAATAACCTTTTGTGGCACTCCAAATCAGGTGAATTCACTAGATGAAAATGCAAATGTTCTAGCCAGTTCACCTCGATTTTAATTTGCATATAACTTCCGTGCTGTAGGGCAAATCTGTTCTGGCTGGCATCTTAAGTTTTGTGCAGATTTGCCAAAGGTGATGAAGTTAAAGTAAGGAAGTGACACATGCTTAGAAGGTTGCCACAGTTTGATAGATCAGTATGAAACTCAACAAGTTGGCTTAAGGTGCTACTCTTACTTGTCATGCTGGTTCATCAAACAACAGCTGTTAGCATATGAAACCATTTTTGATCCCCCCTCCTTGTCTTTACTGCAGGCTATGCCTGATGCTACTGTGCATGGGCGATGGGTGATGGCTGGATACAGCTGGTTTTGATGGGAGTGAGTTTGGGAACAGAGTTTGTAAGGCCACTATGTCTTACTGATGGCTTCGCGTAGCTGGTTTGGTTATGACGGGCTGTATTCCGGTTTAGCTGTAGACAGTACTTTGCACCCAGAAGCAAATGCACAAGGCTAATTGCAGTGGTTTGAACGGGATGGGGCTGTGTTCAGTATATCAATGCACTGCTAATTACCCCACAAATTACGGCACTCATGACATCTTTGATAACATCATTGATAACATCAATGCAATATTTGCAGTAACATTTTTGATGAATAAACTGTGCATGCCTTGGGTGCAAGTTAACGTTACCTTAGGGCACGAGTTATAGTTACTTGAGGTAACTATAACTGGTGAATTTCTGTGGTTTGGTATGTTTAAAATGTGAGCCTAACTATAACGTCCCTGTAACCTTTGGTTTCTTAAGTGAATTTGTATACATTTATATTTATTTCCTACTGGCAGTTACCAAAGTTATAGTCAGGACCTTGTTTCCATAGGGTAAGTGTTTTTTGTTTTGCTAGTGACTTTGGTGCCATTTGACGAATCTTCACGAACGTTTCAAAACTAGAACACTACTCACTTCAGCTGCTGTCCTGAAATCTTCAGGGTGATTCGTCAAGTGGGGGGCTGAGAAAAAGCAGGGGAGGGAGTCCCAAAATGCAGTTTCCTATAGGGATTTTAGACATGACTACATCTAAATCTGCTGGGCATATTTACACAAAATTTGGCAGAAAACTAGCTCTTGGTCTAGAAAGAGCCCTTTTTGTAATTTGATGGAAATCTGTTCAGTAGCTTTGGAGCTAATAAAGGAAAATCACATTTCTATTACTATGAGCACGGATCCTCCGCAGATCCGACAGATCTGATTAGTTGCCAGCACTTCAACCAGCATGTGTTGGCAGCCATGTTGGGACTCGGACTCAGCCAAGTCCTAAGAAAAAAGTTTTTTTTAAAACAGAAGGGGGCAGGGTGCAAATATCCTGACCACCTATGCCTGGTGGTCGGGGTCCCAAAAACGTTTTTTATTTTAAATTTAAATTTTTGTCTCAAAATCGTGGTAGAAAAGGCCCAGCTCTCCCCATGCTGCTTCATTGCTCCTGCTCCTGTCTTCGCCTTCCTTTTTCCCCCTGTTTTTTTGTGTGCCCTCTCCTTGCTTTTCTCTCGTTTTCACTGCTTTGTCATTAGTTTTTACCCCTTTTTTGAGCTCCTTCTCCTTGCTTTTCCCTCATTTTCACTGCTTTCTCCTTGTTTTTTTCCCCTTGATTTTTGTGTGCCTTCTACTTGCCTTTCCCTCGTTGTCACTGCTTTTTCACCCATTTTTGAGTGCCTTCTCCTTGCTTTTCACTCATTCTTCCAGCCGTCACTGTGATTTTTCACCTTTATGTGTGTGCCCTCTCCTTGTTTTTCTTTCGTTTTCACTGCTTTCTCCTTGCTTTACCCCCTGTTTTTGTGTGCCTGCTCCTTGCTTTTCCCTCATTTTTACTGCTTTCTCCTAGCTTTTCCCCCTGTATTTTGTGTGCCGTCTCCTTGCTTTCCCCATGTTTTCACTATCGACGCCGTTCTTTTTCTCCCTTTTTTTAGTGCCGTCATCTTGCTTTTCCCTCATTTCCACTACTTGCTCCTTGCTTTTTCCTCCTTTTTGGTGTGCCTTCTCCCTGCTTTTCCCTCTTTTTCACTGTTTTCTCCTTGCTTTTTCACTCATTTTTTGTGTGCCATCTTCTTGCATTTCCCTAGTTGTCACTGTTCTCTTAGCTTTTTCTCAAATCTTTTAAGTGCCTTCTCCTTGCTTTTCCCTCGTGGCGTGGGGTTGGATGCAAGCGTAGGGGGTTTGCCGCAGAAACTGGCTGCAGGTTATAGTTAGGACTTAACATTTAAAAAACCTTAGAAATTCACTGAAGAAACCAAAGGTTCCAGGGACCTTACAGTTAAAATCAGAATGTACACACACAAAATCATAGACATTCGGCTGTTAGGGTTAGAGTTAGATATTTCAAGTATCTATAACTCATGGCCTAAGTTGACTATAACTTGCTCCCACGCCATGCGCTGCTAATTAATTACCCTGCATATTACATCAGTAATTGTATCTTCTATGACATCACTGATAATATCATTGCAACATATGCAGTAAAATTATTGATCTGAAAACTGTCAATGGGGGAGAAAGACAGGAACTGCTGCTGTGACCCCCTAGCAACCGTTAAATGACGTCCATGACATAACCTCTTGCCCTCTTACAACACAGATGGTTGACTTTTCATATACTTATGAAACACAAGTGGTCTGGATACATCTCCAGAGGGGCATATCTCTTCCCCCTCTGCATCGCCTCCAGAAGAAGCTATTCAAAAAGCAGTAGAAGCGTTGGAATCAACTTTACCCACCTAAAAACAAAATATAAAATTTTAACAGCAATCTTCTACCTTCCTCCACAGTCTTTGATCCTTTGCTACTCCTCAGCGAGGCACTATTGGGACATGCAGTGGTTGTGTAGGAAAAGCCCTTCTCGAGTCCAGCAGTCTACTGACCAATCACTTGTCGACACAGGCCTGTACTTTGTGACCCAATATTCTCTTTCTCATATCCCTCTCCAGAGAGCCTAGAGGTCCAAGATACCTCTTCAAAGTCGAACCCAAATGCCTTTTCTGCAACCCCTCCAGAGTGTGAGTCGAAAAGACTATTTTATATGGGGATGCAAATTCTTTGTTTTTTATCAGCACTAGCTTTTGCACTGTCAAAATCATGCACTTATATGGGTGCTGTTTCCTCTCCATGTGTTAGTTATCACTATTGCATGTTTACCTTCCCAAGCCTTTCCCTGATCTGGTTGGTGGTTTTTTTAGACACTTTTAACCAGATCCTGAAGCATGGTGTGCATTCCATGGACAGTGTCTCTCAATCCATGAAGGGTCTGAACACATCGACAGGCTGGATGCATTCACTGGTTTTCACGAGATGTGCAAGTGACATTTATGGGCATGCCCTTTTATTGTGAGCAGCTGTTTGGAGAAAAGCCTGACTCTTCCTTAGAACATGTCAAGAACGGGTGAACTATGGTGTGCTCACTGGTTCTGGACTCCCCTGTGAAGCAGTTCTGCCATCATGACCAAAAGATCACGGCTACTTCAGAGCATAACACATGTCGGCGCCAACCTTCGTAGCTGGTCGACATACTCCAACAAGTGTGTCAGTCCTTTTGGGACAGCGAAGGATCTAGAGGACACAAGCAATAGCAGCAGCTCTAGTCCCCACCAACTTCTCCTGGCTTTGCTGCCTCCAAATCTGTTTGACTCCCCCTCCCCCCCCGATGCAGACCCCATGCTCCATGAGTTACAGGGGTTTTCCATTTCACCGACAATTGAAAGAAGATTACAACAATTCACTGGCTCATGCATCTAACTTAGAAGGGGCCACCACTTGCCATTTTAGTCCTGTCTTCCACTGCATACTCTTTCCACAAGGACGTGCTCAGAGGAACACGCCTTGGTTTTGGAGATGGAAGCTACTGCCCCATAGAAGAAAGGGGCCATGGTAGCGGTGCCTAAAAGGGTAAGAGACACAGAACTTTACTCAGTTTACTGCTTGCTCCTCAAAAAGGTCAGAGGTCTGAGGCCCATTCCTGACCTCCATGTCTTAAACCTTTTAATTTATCAAGACGTTTTCTAGATGCTTCCCCTTAGCCATGCCTTGCTGCCCCTGAATGAGGGGGGGTTTGCTGGAATCCATGGACCTCTAGTATCCGTCAGTCCTCCCCATTCATAGTTGTTACTTGAGGTTTAACATATGTTCTCCACCATTTGGTGGGAGATTCACATGTCCATGTATTCCTATACTAGGATGACTAGCTGGTGAAGGCAAAGTCTCCTACATTGATCATTGAACATCTCCAGTGCACCAGGACTCTTCTTCACAGCCTCTGCATCACAGCGCTTAGCTCATAATGTAAACGGGTGGAACTGGAAGGACAAGCATCATTCACCAGTAATGTGGTAAGGTATACCTAAAGACTTCTTCCTCATCACAATGCCACAGGCACGGACTGCACACTTGTCTATCACTGCTTATAGGCACATGAACAGGTGTTCACAAATGTTTGTTACATACAGTTCCCTAGCTGTACTTACCTGTGCACTCTTAAATATACAGCTGCTAAAATATAACACGTAAGCGTGTTCACAGCAAACATAGTTTTCTAAAAGTGAGGTGAATTCCTTGCTAACAAGGTGAAAGGCTTTTTCATGGCTAATACCTAACTCTTTCGATTGCTACGTATCAAGACCCCTTAAGACTCCTTCTCAAACAGTTTCCATGCAGCCTGTCTTTGCAATTGACCTCTGTTGTAGAAGCCATTGATCATCAATAATATATGTGAGTCTTTTATCCTGGAGCTGGACAGCTCAAGATGCCGGCCTGCTCCCTCTTCACCTTGCGTGTGCATTCACAGAGGCCATCAAGAAATGTTTTTCTTTTAAAAAAGAATAATGCTTAGATTGCTTATGCCCAGATAAAGGGCGTGGCACAGAAACAATTGTCTTCCTGATGGCCATTAGTGTCTGGAATTACTCAAGTGGCCCTTAAAGGTAGAATGATGTTGACACTTAGAAGATCGTTAGCCTGGGCTCCTTAGAATAGTGCTCTTTGTAAGGGCAGCGTGAGACTGGGACAGAAAATAGATCTAGACACCAAAATAAAAGCGTCCCGAATTAGTGAATTAGAAAAACAAAACAAGTTGCCTTTGTATGCAAATTTGGACACTTTTGAACTAGTAGAGATATGTTGTATAAATGTTTTGCGAGGCATGGAAGAATTCATGGCTTTGAGCTTTCCACAGGCAATGTTTGTTTCAATATCAGGGAAAGAAACAGTAAACTCGTACCCCCAGACCATAAAACAGGCCCACAAACAACCAAAACACGACCCATACACCGACCTGTCAGGGCAGCTCTTTGGGTACTCCCTGATTGCTTTAAAAGCCAGTCTGACTTCTGGTAGGATACTGATTTCCTGGGTGATGTGCCTGTTTACTGACAGCTGGTGAAAATAGAAGTCTATGTTGGTACATGATGCAGAACTAGCCTACAAGTGTAAGTATAACAAAAGCAAGTGAAAAGGCTTCTTGATAATCTAAGATGCACTTTGATTTCTTAGAAAATGTTTTCTATCCATTGTTCATGTTTGGTATGACAAAGCTTAGCAGCCGTATCACTTATACTATTTTCAATATTTCAGTGCTCAGGATGCTGGTGTGACGATTGTTGGCGAAATGGGCTTGGACCCTGGTCTTGACCATATGCTTGCAATGGAGTGCTTTGACAAGGCCCGAGATGTTGGTGCAAAGGTACGTGAAGCTTAAGTCCTGATTGTATTACTGGTGTTAAACTGAAGAATTACCCTCTGACGTGTACTTTTTTAGTGCTGTCTCATTTTATTTCATATAGTGGTGGTGGAAATGTGTTCTTGTGACGTTTGTGTCACGTAATTAATGTCTATAATGCTAATTCCTGGTATAATATCCCTTGGTGGTGCACGTTATTTTACTTTCAAAGGAACCACTGACCATCTTCAACTCAACTAGATTCAGAATGCACGTGCACACGTTCTGTCTGTAATTACAGATGTATTATTTGTGCAGACTATCCTAAATTGACAGCAGATTTCCTCTCCTATACTGAGGCTGCTTTTATTAATGTGAATTTCACCATTCCGAGTCACAGCAGAGGGACATGCTCAAACCACACAGTCAGAGCTGACCATTAGGGCTTTTTATATTACCTATATATGTCAGACTCAGCATTTTATTGTTTTATGAATAAACACACAGTGTAAAGTTTATCATTTGAATTTGCTGAATACAAGTTTCAACACAAATGTAACTTCTCGCCTCTTGTGTGTACTGCACTGCTGAACAGACTCACTCCTTATTTTGCACCACAAAAATGAGTAAAGGTCACCAAACAAAATGTGCCCTCTTCTCTTCCAGGTCTACCCTATACCAGTGAGTATTTTCCCTATTGTCACGCCCTGTTGGATTGTAGACGGTACTAGAGAGCTGAGCATCCACCATGGTGTGCAATTGAATTGACACTTGCTGTGTGGCTACTCAGTCTCTCATCTCATTAAACATAAAATGGAGAAGAGCATCCTCTGTGGTGTGCATGCAATGGATATGCTCCGTATCACATTGACATGTGGCGCAATTTGAAAGTGATTAGGCTGTTTGAACCGAGCAAAGCATGCTAGGCGCCTACATCCGTTAGTTGGTTTAGAGGGCGGATGTTCCCAAAAGTTGACTAAACAACATGCCTTATATGCACTTATGAAAATCTGGATGTAAACGTATTAATTTGAAAGTCCTATTAATGTTTAAAACGTGTTTTGTTAACTAGTGAAATAATGGAATTCAGATCTAATATGTATGAGAAAGTAAGTTTCATATGATCTCTTGCACAGATTCAGTTCATCTGTTTTCCTCTTTTACCTGTTTGCAGATAGAATCCTACATCTCCTACTGTGGAGGACTTCCTGCTCCTGAATATTCTGACAACCCCCTAAGATACAAGTTTAGTTGGAGTCCATTGGGAGTTTTGTTCAACACAGTACAGCCTGCTACTTACTTGAAAAACGGAGAGGTAATTCATGGTAGTGTATATCAATAGTCCCATCAGAGAGAACAGAGAGGTAAAACCAGGCCACACTAAAGCAATGTTATAAATCATTCTCCAACAAAGGGTTGATAACCTACCATTAAAAAAAAAACATTACCTTGATGAAACAATGTTGCTACCTCATTTGCAAACAGGGTTGATAGACTGCTGTAAGGCATGAAAAAATATGGCACTAAAACATTGTTGCATCCACACGCTGACGATGCTTTGTTTAAAAAAAATATTCCTTCTATAGTTCCACAATTAAAAAGTACACATAGTTAATTTAAACCATGGTTCAAAAGTACAGGAGTAAGTTGAAAACTCAAGCAACTGCATTATGGTGCACACCAGCAAGCAATAGTACCAAAAGATCAAATCAATCGCAAAGTTTAGGTGTGGCAACAATTCACAACTTTTATCATTAAGTTGTTTCCAGCCCATCAAGTCAGACAGTCATAACGCATGTTTTGAAGGGGGCCATCTTGACTAACTATTATCTTCTCTTTCACTTAGTCTTTAAAGAGGGTTAGCACGGGAAATGCATCGAAGCACATGTGAAACACCATCAACGTTACATCTCAGGAAGCAAGGAAATCTTCTCACTCATCATTTCTTCATTCACTTTTTTATCTACTACTAATATGTATACATCTGTGGTCAGTCCCATGCCGGATGCAAAAAGTCGGCATCTTTAGAGGAACTTCTCTGAAATGTTCCAAATCACGTAAGGTCCATTTGAAGATATTTCCCGGGGGTGCAATAGCATTATATTGACAAATTTAGAATGTATTTGTTTATGCCTGTATTTCATAGAAATGTTACTACTCCTTTTACAAGCAGTTTACAATTACCTCTTGGTTAGCATATGGCCTTACTCAGATTCTTACTTGAGCTGAGCTTTAGTATCCAACGGTGGAATTTTCTATCAACATTGATCATGCTACCTGGTTCTCAGGTATCCTGAAATAGGTATTTTTAGCCTGTGAAAACAATGTGGATATCTAGAGGCTATGAGAAGGTGGGGGATCATACCTTTAAAGGTGTCGCGACTCCAAACTGAATACAGTACCACCAGTGGTAAGCCATGGTCACAAGTCTTATGCTGGTCCAGTACAATAAGTTAGTCATTAACAAAAACAGCTATTTTATAAAAAAGGAAAATTAGTGTGTAAAGTTCTCCAAGAACATTATTGACAATTCTCTAACAATTGCAGGTACTCGTACTACGTTTTGCTAATAAGTCCCACCAGTTTGTTAGGGTTTTTTGTCCATGTATGGTTTGAATATCCTTATGAGATTTTTGGTTGTACCTGTCAATAGTGAGGTAAGCACTGACCCTCACACTGCTACCATCTCAATGGATGTTTGTGGAGACACCATGCTGGTAGCACACCAGACAGATGTAAAGTCCTAAACTACCAGATGTTATGTCTCTAGTTAGTGAACCATGTGGATTCCAGTGTCACAAGAAGCTAAAACAACTCATCCTTGCACCACATAGCCTGTTTTCATTTGATAAGTATGCTCCTAACATCAGCAAATTCTACTTGTGGAAGCTGTGTAGCTAGATGCTTAAATATGTGTTTCCCACAATACCCTTGAACGTCTCACTACTTATTCATTCACCTTGAAGCGCTGAAGTCTTTACCCAAGGTGACTCAAAATGCTAGATATGTAAACAACTCTCCTTTAAAACTCAATGGGATGAACATTCTGCAGGCTATCAGAAAAACAATCTGGCACCTGACTGAGGAGTTAGTCAGAAATCTCATACTCAGAATTGCCAGATTTTAAGTCTACCAAGAAGTTTCCTGTCTGCCTTAATCATGCCAGTACTAGAAAAAAGCATATGAGACAAAAGGAATAGTAATAGTACTCCTTATTCCATGGTTACACAAATGCCACTTGCCCACGCAGCCACAGAACTCCATAATGTCTTTGATTTTCCTGGCGGACTGTGACATTGCTTGAGCTACACATCACACCTTGTCAAGAGAGAGACCACAAGTGATAGACCTCGCTATCATATAACCAAGCAGTTGATGAACATATGGCGCTACATTCTCAAAGAATTCTGTGGGGTCCATGCTGGAGCATTTTCCTCCACGTACTCTGCTGTATCCACATGATGAGATACAGTTTTATGTAACTTGTCTATTAGTGCAGTCACCATGCAAGAGTGTAATTAAAATGATGAAAAATTTATATGAGCATCCCAATCTGTCCTTCGTGATCCCTCCCAGTCTAAGAAAGGTGACAGTGCCTCAGCAACAGAATATTAACACACACATTGTCACAAGGCATATCCCAGAAATTTGCTAGAGTTCCTGTAATAATTGGACCCTCTTAAGAGACAGATACTTCCAGTCACCTCACATTCAATGTAAATGTTGTATCAGCATAATAAGATCCCCTTTCATGACCTTCATTTTTTAAATATGTTTCTAATCCACTTTCTTTGTACAGTTATGTTTCACAAACTATTTCTCACAGCCCATGTGTTTGCTAAGATCGATTGGCTTATAAGTGCCCTTGTGCTGCTTCTCACTAATTATAGTCTGTTTTCATTATTGTACTTGCAAGTGTGACTTGTACTTGTCCCGTTTACAACCATTATTAACTGGAATCCACTCTAGCTATCCTATTTTCATTCTGAATTTCCCCGTCACCCTCACCAAGCACCCACTACTGACTGTGAACATTGCTCCATCTGCAATCTTCAGTATGTTTACTTAAACCAGACAGTTGTTTATGTAAAGGACGACGCAAATGACAACCACCATGACATTCGTGGCTTCTCAGAATTAAATATTTATAAAGGCTTAGCATACCTCATTAGGTGATATATCACTTAAAATCCTATATAAGAAAGATGACATCTCATAGGGTATCTTCTGCAGTGACAACCTACATCCCAAGCAGTGTTATTCACAAACATCAGAAACTCCTTTGAGGGTGTGAGAATCACTCATAACTTGGCGGGATGTATCATGGATTATTGAAAGCAGATTTCCCATCATCTCTTTATTGGCCTTGCAAACACTTTGTGTGCAGGTTGAACTCTTCATGTAAAGGCAGGCAATAATGGTGTATGTAAGCTCTCATGCTACTATGTTGCCTTCTCCTTTGGTACTCTTGAAATAGGGTATTTTAGCTCAGTAGTTCATGTTGGACCTGGCCCTTTCTACAGGATCGTTCCCCAAACCTTTTGCCTTCTCCTATTTTTTCTGACCCTTTTTGGCTGACGTTATGACTCTGGGCACTTTATAAGTGCTAATCAGTGCTAAAGTGCATGTGCTCTCCCTTGTAAACCTAGTATGATTGGCTTATACCTGATTGGCACATTTAATGTATCTGTAAGTCCCTTGTACAGTGGTATCCCTAGACCTAGAAATTAAATGCTGATAGTGGGCCTGCAGCGCTGCTTGCGCCACCCACAGAAGTAGTCTTTCAACCCTGTCTCAGGCTTGCTAGTGCAGGACCTGCATGCAGAGTTTGCTGCTACAGGGACCTGGCATCTAAATCTACTTGGCAGGCCCAGAAATCCCCTTTTATTACATGTAAGTCACCTCTAAGGTAGGCCCTAGCTAGCACTATGGGCAGGGTGCTAAGTATGTATAAGGCAGGACATGTGCCTAGTAGCGTGGCCTGTCCTGGTAGTGACAAGCAGCCCCGTAAGGACCTGTGCAAGGAAAAGGGGGAAGCACCCCTCTGTAAAAGGAGGCACGTGTGTCTTCCCTAGTGCATGGGGCAGGAAACACCCTGGAATACCGCCCGATTTCCCCCTACCTTATAGCGCTTCACTTTTGAGAGAGTAGCGACCCCCATGCTATGAGCAGGGTCATTACCCGATAGTGTCACCTTACCAGATCCCTGACTGAAGGAACACAGAAGTCCCCGAGTGGGACAGGTGTCCCTGGTTATTGTGACACGAGTCACTAAAGTGATTCCCTGGCAGGAACAGCTATTTTGGTGACACCACTAGTTTGCTGGTTGGGTAAGGTGATAATGTAGGTACTTGTATTGTGCCATCTTTTTCAGGCTTATGATAATATGAGCATCTACGATGGTGCATTTATGCTAACCTGTTTCTTTTGCTGTGACTTACCATATGTTTTCTAATGTTCCTGGTATGGGCATTTATGACGATGTCATGACAAGTGCCTTAGTCTTTAGTAATGTTTTACCGACTACTGCTTATGTTGCAGAATAATGAGTAACCTGTGTGTTATACGTGACTACTGCTAATTTTTGCAGAGTAACAGTATTATGTAATGTTACAGTTAATTAAGTATTGGCAGACCCAGCTGTTGTGTACAATACAGATTATTTTTATTTAACTTGGTGTTGTGTTCGCATTGTGGTGTATTTATTGTGTCATGTGTGTTGTGCAAACGCTTTACACATTGCCTCCTGGTTAGGCCTGACTGCTCGTGCCAAGCTACCAAGGGTGTGAGCAGGGGTTATCTTGGGCGTGTAACTCCCTCACCCTGACTAGAGTCGGTCGGTTCTGCCTGGCTTAGGTACGTACCCTAGCCAACCAGTACCCCATTTCTAACAGTTGCCTTCTCCTTTGCTACTCTTGAAATAAGGTATTTTATCTCAATAGTTCAGCAGGTGGGTGATGATCATGCACGGAGGCTTGTAAGAGATATGCCCATGCCCAGATGAAATGGTGGGGTCTTTTGTCTTTGTAGATCCATTCCTATCTGATTTTATATTGCATGTTTACCACCACCTAAATCACCTTTCCTTGCAACTTCTTTGGTGCTACCCTACAGCCTAGCTTCTAGCCAGCAAACATGCGAAGAAGCAGGTTTTTTTTTAACCACCCATCATCTCCATCTGCAGTTTCTTCTCCATCTCTTCTTCAAGTGATGGTCAATTAGGCAGGGAGAGCTATTGTATTTGTCTAGTTTCTTCTCAAGACTGTGCATCCTTTGTTCAGCATTATAAATTCAGCGCTAGAATATCGAGCCCAAAGGTAAGAAATACAATAAAATTGCAGAGCTCTGCTTCTGGATTCCTCTACCTGTTCATGTGAAACAGTACAAAATGCAGCACCTTAAGTGGATTGTTGCATGTGTGTAGTGATTAATGACTTATTTCCAGTAAATGATCTAGAATGTGTAGTTCACATAAACGTTGAACCCAGTTTAATTAACAGACTTGTAGGCTGCTCATTTGTAGCTGTGCATTGCTTTTTATTTTACACGACTTTGATTATGGCAGACATTTCTATGCACTGCCAATTGTGTGCTTTTGTATAACTCTCTATGGGTTCCTCAATCTCTGTTTCTTAATTTTCTGTCTTCTTCTAGACCTTAGGTCTCCAATATGTACCTGTCTCTGCCATATGTTTTTGCATCTTCAAGACCTCCATCAACAGGTCGGCACTATCAGTTCCTACAACCCCCACCAGCCTCTGCCACTTCTTGAGTTTCATCAGAACTCACCGGTGGTGAGGAAGGTAGCTTGGCATCTTGAGCTTCTTAAAGCAGTGTAGCTGACATTCATGCATTCCAGCAAAATGACACTGGAGACTTAGATGGCAAGCCGGTCTACTCTCCACCTCAGGAGGCATGGACCACAGTGCTCAACGCCAGGCCACAAGGCCATCTCCAGACATCCAACTCACCATTACTCTTTTTGTCTCTCACTTCAACCTGGAGTACTTTGCCTCCAAAGGGTCTGAGCTGCTTTGGGTGGAATAGATATCTACAGCTGAAACTATGGAGTACAGCAGTGCTCATGTTTGTTGTTTTGTGCTATTTTTTCATCAATATTCTAGATGATTGACTGCCTACTTGATTGTCAGATTTCTATCTGGCTTCCCTTTGCCACCACTCTTCTGCCCATCTCCAAGAGACACGATAGTAACTACTGTACCAAACATAGGGGTAAAGCAAGGCAGTATTAAAACATTGTCCCTGCCACGCATCTCTGGGAAGCTGATTAAGAGACTATTGTAAAAATGGAGAGGTAAAACATGTCTTTGATAAAACAACGTTACCACGATTCACTGCCAAGAACCTACTGTAAGAAACCCTCACCTCCAAGAATCCTGATAGACGGCTTTTTAAAAACTAATGATGGAAATCTCTTAACAAACATATTACTTATGGGGAACATCAGAATTCTATTTCTGAAAATCTTCTAGGTTTGGATTAGATTTCCAACTGCAATGGGATTGTGAAAAGAATAGCAAGAGTACTTCAAAATAGGTGTGGCTGCTGTAGATTTTGCAGTGTACACCACTTTTGCAAAATATACTCCTGTAGCTTCCCCACTATATAAGTAAATCATGTGGAAATATACATTTATTTAACATTTCATTTTTCACTTTCAATTAGGAGCAATTGCTGGCACGTTTTAGGAGCATGGGTTGGTGACTCATCAAACTGCTCCCTGGCGAGAAATTGTACTTTTTGTCTCTTGGGAATCTGCAACCCCTCCTCAGGTTATTGTCACTAGATTATAGCCCATGAACTGGAACAGGAAGCCTCAGAGAGGTGGCATTTCTGATTTTGAATGGGAGAAAACGAATTCCTGAATCTGATGGCTACTCTGTAAATGTAGAGAAATGGTGTGAGGTACCGGTCTCGTGAGTGTGGAGAATGAATTGCATAAAATGCATTTTCTCGAAAGACTTATAAACGCAGCACAAACCGAGCCAAGGAAATTCATTGCACAAGGTCTTCCCTTTACATTTAGGCCCATTTGTGGAAATAGGATGCAGGAAGTCATAGAAGATCATCTCAAAATGCACCCCAACCGCACGCACACGGGCGAATATGTTAAACTTCAATTTCATGCAGCAATGTTTTCAGAGACAAATTAATATACAGCATATCAAAATTACAGTTAATTAAGTACGGGCAGACCCAATAATTGAGTCCTAGAACAGATTTAGAAAAAAATTGAAGGATTTGTTACAGAACTCAAAAGGTTGCAGTACAGAACTTGTAAATGCACATATATAAAGGCAATGCCATGAAGGCTGTAGGAGTTAGGGCAATACAGAATAGTGGGAATTCTAAGTCCCAAATGAGGAGCAAAATCAATAAAAATTCCCTAGTAGCGCCTGAAAAGTCTCGGGAGAGTTCTGACTCACCCCAAAATCGAGGGTTAATATTGGAAATCTCATAGAACACAACTAAACCAGCTACATTGTCATTGTGTAAGCAAAAGAAATATAATGTCAGCAAAACAGAGTATGGTTCTATTAAACATCATGTTGCCTTACCATCTCAGTGCTATCCAAGTACATGAATATTGATTCAAGCATAGGGGCTGAAATCATCCGGAGGTAGCAGAACAAACTAGTTACAAAACAACAGTGAACTATTGTGAATGAATACTTTACAGTGAGCTAGCAGAAGGGACCTTGGGTGGTTTGCAGCATTACTGAGCCAATGTTGGAAAGTTTTCTTCAAGAACAGCAAGAAGAACGTCAGTGGACATGAACAAACATGAATTTGTTTGACTGTGTTCTGCAGAACTAATAAACAGTGAGCCCTCCATTTTGAACAAGATGGCAATGAGGTCTAACTGAGGCCTAGTTAGCATAAGTTAGAAACAGATTCTTTAACTTATGATAGTGAATTTGTTTTAAAAACAATAACATCAAATAAGGGTACACATGTAACTTCGAGTGTAAAATCACATTTTGCACAGTGTTAATAATGCACAATTTTATAAATGCGTAAATAGCTCACATTTATACACGCTCACACACCCAAACGTTGCCAAAGAATGAGAAGACATTGGAGTACCCATTTACTAGGTAAGTGCGGTGGCTAATCCAAAGGTAGAATGAATACCTTTGTTCTTTGCTTGTAGCATAATAATACTTCATTTTAGGAAAATCATCTGTTTCTTTGTCTTGACCCAAGATATTTAGCCTTTTCTGGACAATATTTTTGCTGGACTTTGAACTTTGTGCACTTTACCTCTGCTACTCAGGAGTAAAGCACCTGTGCTCTATCTTTAAAAATGTTCAATTCTGATTGGCCAAATTAACTTTCATATAAATCCATAATATTTACTTCAGAAATACAACCCTAGCACGAAAACTTAAATGCCACCTATGGAAGGCACCACCTGTGGTGCCATCCACTACAGTGGCAGTGAAATCATTGCCTCAGGCCTACCCAGTGTAGCCTGAAAGCAACAGATTGGGCCTTACTGAACAGACCTATCAACATTACCCTTTGACAGATAGGAAAACCGGCTTTAGATTATTAAATGTCAGCTCTAAGCACACCTTGCTGCCTATATGATAGGGTAAATAGTTAAAAGTGGAACATGTGTGACATTCGAATAACATGTTCCCCCAGTGACTAGGCCCCAAAACAACCTTGTCATTGGTTAGGCTATAACCTGTACGTAGGAATTGTCAAGGTATAAATATACAATTTAATCAATAACTTTCAACCTGTACCAGTCACAGACTCTATTCAAATACTTATTTCTGTAATAACAGTCCATTCTAATGACGAATTAAGATTTGTTTTGAAGTAATGGGAGCTGGGAAATATAACTTTTCAAAAGTTACATTTATCTTGCCTGATGATGCTGGAGGCCAATTTGCATTACCTCTCTAGCAACTACCCACTCTGTGCATGACCTGAAAGAGGTGTGAAAACTGATCTAAGATACCAGAGCAAATACAATGACCTGGGAGTGGGAAGCTGTTTTATTCCCCTGGCAGTAAGACACAGAAACTTAATTTACTTCAAAAGGGGTAGGGTAATATATAGTAGTATTACACATACATTATCAATGTGTCCTTTTATTCCTAATTAATACAGTGGCCAGGTTTGCCAATTAAAAGTAGCTATCACATTATTTTATTTTAAAAACAAAAAGAGACATGGACCCCTCTGTAGTGCATGTTTAGGGACTTTTGAAGGCTGCTCAGATTATCATTTTCCAGAAGAATTATTGTCTACCAGTATATGCACATTCAAATATGTCATACAAAAATGAGAACTGGAGCATAAATAATGATTAAGCAAGGGAATAAGAGAGTGAAAGGAAGACAGCAAAAATGAACAAACATGATTTTAATGTTATGTAACAAAAAATTATTTATACAAAATCTGTGTTCTAAAACAAACCTGGTATTGTGCACTGTAGGCCATGTTGTCAAAGCACTCTACACTCGTAGGGAGAGCAGTGACAGGAGTGGCGGGTTATTTTTTATTTCTTTTTTAACTTTTTCATGTGTGTCTAGTCCTCATGTTGCTAATGTTGCGATAAGGTGCATCATATTTAGACAATACCGTGAAGACAGTAGGTGTCTTTGGGGAGCATCTGACACTCTTGTCCATTTAAGATAGCGGTGAGTACTCCTGAAACTAAAGGCATACAGCATAGACAAATTCTCAGGAGGGAGAGGAGCTGGACCGAAACAAATCACGATTATGTCACGGAATTGGCTTACCTCCTAAAGTAGAAGTTTTAATCAATCCCTGCATTCTAAAGCATTGTAAGAGTGCCAGTTGTGTGTATCATAGACGAGCTGGGATGTGTGGGCTTGGTTTTGAAGAAAATAAAGCAAAGTGAGGTCAAGGGTCAGGGGGTAGAACAGGCAGCAGTAAAATGCTATTGCAGCAGTATTAAAATTGTGTGCAGGTATAAATAAAAGAGGATCCTCGGTTAAGAGTTCAATGTACATACCACTAATCTTTGGGAGAAATTGTACATACAAGTAAATGTTCCTGAATTTTAGTATTCAGAGGAGTCTTGGAGGGAGTTAATACATTTATTGGGAAACTGTAGTAGTCAGGATAAAACTCTCCTTTTCTTGATAAAGAACTAATACCAGCGAGGAGGGTGATGTACCCATTATAATCTAATATTAATGTACTGAAATTAAGCACAAATAGAAGATTTTTTTTTTAGTTTTATTGGAAGTGCTTCAGTGGGTTTAAGCAAAGGGTGAGTATAAAAGTAAACATGTACATGGAAGTTGTTAATTGTCTTTTATCCAGTAGTGCATTTCTGCATCCTCATTTAGTCCCTATTTGGTGTAATTCATTCGCTTTCTCGTTGTCTCATTTTGAATTCACAATTTCTACTTCTTGAGTGTGCTTTCATTTGTTCCTAGTCCAAAGAATGTAAAGATTTTGATGTGGACGTGTTCCTGATTAAAGTGTTCCATAATAGGTAGACCTATGTCAGGTTCACTGTTTTTCTGTAGTGCTCCTATAATATGAAACACTTTATCAGGAACCACCCTACAGCAAATGGATCATGAAACTGGACACTACAGAAGAGAGACTAAATAAGGATGTATAAATGCACTACTGGTGAATTGCTAGCATCATACCAAGCAGGATGGTGGATCACATTGAATCAAATACTTGTCTCTAGCATGACCACACCTTTGCAACATATAAAACAACTATGAAAGGATCATAAACAAGTACAAATGTGATTGATGACTGCATAACAAGATGGCTATAACACCCAACAACACTAGGAGACTCAACTTAGTCACTTTGAGTATTCACCATGAAGAGGTGTTATTATTCCTTGAGGCTGGTAGTTGCCCACCTCAAATAAGAATCCTTTTTCTTACACTCGAGGTACTAGAGGACTTCTATTAAGTAAAGTAACATTGTTCTCACACATGACTGTTTTCCTAGAAAGACACTGAATGTCAAAAAGGTGAACCCAATCCACTTCACAAGTGTTGAGAAATTTCAAGATGGCATTTACCAGATTCTGAATACAACTTTTTTTTTTATTGTTGAGGCTGTATTAGCCACGTTTTTTGGTGTAAATATCCCTTTCCTGATGCCTGCCGTTCTTATCTTCCTTAGCTAAGCATTCATACCTTCATCCAGTCCCACTCTTACTCCTGTCTGTTAAGGCATATACTCTGTACCCCTAAACTCCTACCTGACTTCCACTTTCACTCCTATCCTCTTACCATACCCCACTCCCTATGATTCCCCATTTAGCACATTTGTGCGTCACTCATGTACTTTTTAAAATAAAAATAATTTAAATATTTGCTGGTAATGCTTTGAGCATTTTCTCCAACCCTTATTTCCCATGGTCCTGCAATTCCTGATTTGTTCTCCTTTCTACCTTAACTATTCTTTCTTCTCCACCCTCCCATACGTCTGCTCCTCTTCAGACTTCACCCGCCCTACTTTTCTCAACCCTTTTCCATCTGATCTCTTTTTGTATCTGCTGAACTCCTGTTGCAATCCTACATTTTTTTTACCATTATTTGCCGACATCAATTTAATCATAGTGAGACGTTTCTGTGTATTATACAAAAAAAATTAAATCAACATGGACTTGGGAGTTGACACCAGGTCCATGTTTGTTTTCCTACAGTCTGTCTCAACCATTATTAGATTCTTCAAAATGAAATATCTCAGAAAACGTCAATGTTTTAGGTTCATGAGTTCCGTATTCACCACAGTGGGTTTTCATTGTGCAGATTAATGGATCCACCATGCATAAATCTGTGTGCTGCAGATCATCTTGCTTGGCGGTTGAAAACTATATGCATACCCAAAGCTTTATGCTTAGGTGCCTGCATCCTGGGGTTGGTAACAGTATACTGTAATTAGGAGCTCATGTAAATGAAAAGATGAACAGTATTGTTAATTTTGAGACTTAATTATGTGATTTTGAAAAAATCTAAAAGACTGCAAGGGAATTGAAACTTAAGAACATACAAGTATATTTTATCTTATTTTTTATGTTATTCCTGCAGATAGTTAACATTCCTGGTGGTGGATCACTCCTCGATTCTGTTTCCGTCATGGATTGTTTTCCAGGGTTGAATTTGGAAGGTATTCCAAACCGGGACAGCACCAAATATGCAGAACCGTATGGCATCCAGTCCGCACACACTTTGATAAGAGGCACACTGAGGTACAAGGTGAGTACTGGAAGTGTAGCTGTGCTACGACACTTGGATAACCATTTTCTATCAACATTTTCATTGTTGTACGTGGCAAGAGTGTCTAAGAATAGAGGCCAATGTGTTTAATCTGTGTGGTTAGCTGACTCTTCGCATAGCTTGAAATCCTCTTCTAGACCACTGCAGTAGGGAAGTACTCAGCACATGGCATGAGGAAAACACTTGCAAAGGGCTAGTAGTTGTACAGGGATGATGGTCACTAACCACATCTGTCTTGGTGGGAAGACCAATTGAAAATACATTTTTTGTTACTTTGCTTCGACTTCCACCTCTCTGATCTGTTTGCAGCATGCTGCGTTTCTGTGTTTGGTGGTGGTGGAAAGGTCAGGCAGAATGTAGCTTGTTAGCTCTTAGACACACGGAGACAAAGGACAAGCCATAACAAAAGAAGTTCCAGTTACACCATTATAGTTCAGGTGTCCTTCCACACAGCGGCGGTTTCTCCGTGAGGGCAGGGAAGCATCACCCGCCCACGGGTGACAAACATAAAATGGCAATGAAATTATTTCATTGCCATTTTATCTTTTGCCCCAATGTGCGTGCTGCAGTTCCCCAGGTCCGGAGGCAAAAGGAGCAGTGACTGGCTGGATGCTTCAAAGTACACATGTCACTTTGGTCGGCTGTTTTTCACTGGTTAAAGTGACATGCACACTTAGAAACTCGCCACTCAGCTGACTTAAGACTTGTGACCCAAGGAGCAAAGGAGCAACCTTTGACCATGCTTCTGCAGGCAGGTCGCTTCCCGCTCCGCCATCCACGCCACCTCCTCACCGGCTTTGCTTTCCTTTTCTCCCACCGCTGTGTCCCCTGCGGCCCCTCCCGCCTCCCCCCTCCTCCTCACCGTCCTTTTTGCCTAGTTTCCCCGCCGCTGCATCCCCTGCGTCCCCTCCTGTCTCCCCCCCTCCTCCTCACCGTCCTTTTTGCCTAGTTTACCCGCCGCTGTGTCACCTGCGGCCCCTCCTGCCTCCCCTCTCCTCCTCACCGTCCTTTTTGCCTAGTTTCCCTGCCGCTGCGTCCCCTACGGCCCCTCCCGCCACCCCCTCCTCCTCACCGTCCTTTTTGCCTAGTTTCCCCGCCACTGCGTCCCCTGCGGACCCTCCCCCCTCCTCCTCACCGTCCTTCTTGACGAGTTTTCCCGCCGCTGCGGCCCCTGCAGCCCCTCCCCCCAGCCCTCTCATTCATCAAGCCCTCCCTCCTCCCAGCTGCCACACCCACCCTCCCCTCCTCTTATGGCAGCCGCGGCGCAGTAGCAGGGAGCAACCTTTGACCCTGCTTCTGCAGACAGGTCGCTCCCCGCTCTGCCATCCGCTCCACCTCCTCACCGGATTTGCTTTTCTTTTCTCCCGCCACTGCATCCCCTGTGGCCCCTCCCGACTCCCCCCTCCTCCTCACCGTCCTTTTTGCCTAGTTTCCCCGCCACTGCGGCCCCTCCCGCCTCCCCCCTCCTTTTTGCCTAGTTTCCCCGCCACTGTGTCCCCTGCGGCCCCTCCCTCCTCACCGTCCTTCTTGCCTAGTTTTCCCACCGCTGCGTCCCCTGCGGCCCCTCTCCCCAGCCCTCTCATTCTTCAAGCCCTCCCTCCTCCCAGCTGCCACACCCACCCTCCCCTCCTCTTATGGCAGCCGCGGCGCGGTAGCAACCTTTGACCCTGCTTCTGCAGGCAGGTCGCTCCCCGCTTCGCCATCCGTGCCACCTCCTCACCGGCTTTGCTTTCCTTTTCTCCCACCGCTGCGTGCCCTGCGGCCCCTCCCCCCCTCCTCCTCACTGTCCTTTTTGCCTAGTTTCCCCGCCGCTGAGTCCCCTGCGGCCCCTCCCGTATCCCCCCTCCTCCTCACCGTCCTTTTTGCCTAGTTTCCCCGTCGCTGCGGCCCCTCCCGCCTCCCCCCTCCTCCTCACCGTCCTTTTTCCCTAGTTTTCCTGCCGCTGCGTCCCCTGCGGCCCCTCCCCCCAGCCCTCTCATTCGTCAAGCCCTCCCTCCTCCCAGCTGCCACACCCACCCTCCCCTCCTCTTATGGCAGCCGCGGCACGGTAGCAGGGAGCAACCTTTGACCCTGCTTCTGCAGACAGGTCGCTTCCTGCTCCGCCATTCGCGCCACCTCCTCACCGGCTTTGCTTTCCTCTTCTCCCGCTAATGCGTCCCCTGCTGCCCCTCCCACCTCCCCCACCTCCTCACCGTCTTTTTTGCCTAGTTTTCCCGCCGCTGCGTCCCCTGCGGCCCCATCCCCCAGCCCTCTCATTCGTCAAGCCCTCCCTCCTCCCAGCTGCCACACCCACCCTCTCCTCCTCTTATGGCAGCTGCGCCAAGACCGTGCCCAGCGCCAGTCTGGCCCTCTCAGACACACCTACTCCCCCCTCACACTCCACTCTCTCAACCCAGGCCCCCGCCCCACATGCACCCCATCTAGCCCCACACACACTCATGGCCCCTTCACCTTCCACACCTGTCACTTCTCCTGCTCCTCATCCCTCACACCACACACCAACCATAGCGACCCCACCTTTAACAAACACGACACCCCCAACACAACACTCACCCACCCTACCCGCGCCAACCAACCCCGCCGCACACCAGCCCACAACCAGAACACACCCCGCAACAACACCACCCACCACAACCACCTCAACTGCCTGCTCCTCAACATCCGCTCCATTCACAAACATGCCATAGAACTCTGGGACCTCATCACATCACATTCACCTGACATCGCCTTCCTCATGGAAACCTGGACCAACTCCTCCTCAGAACCCCACATAGCCATAGCCACCCCCATGGGATACAAACTCAAACACAAAGACCGCCTCAACAGGCCAGGTGGTGGCATCGCCATCCTACACAGAGACACCATCAAAGTCACCACCAGCTCCCAAGACAATGTCGACAACACTGAACACATGCACTTCCTCATCCACATTAACAGCAACTCCACCCTCAGAGGTACACTAATCTACAGACCACCCGGACCACGCCCCGCCTTCTGCGACACCATCGCCGACAGCATCAGCTCACACGCCCTCACCTCCACAGACTACATCCTCTTCGGTGATTTCAACTTTCACTTAGAAAATCTACAAGACCACAACACTACCTACCTCACCAACCTCGGACTCAAACAACTGGTCACCGCACCCACCCACTCAGCAGGACACACGCTCGACACAGTTTTCACCGCAAGCCAACACATAGCCTATACCCACACCACCGAACTCCTCTGGACTGACCACCACTGCGTCCACTTCTCCTTCACCAAACCCCCCACACACTACCATCAACACACCACCCCCTACCGCATGTGGGACAAGATCCCCACAGAACGACTAAACTCCCAACTGGCCCATAACCCCCCCCCCCTCCCACGTCAACAACCCCAACACAGGAGCACACAACCTCTCCGAATGGATCACTACCTGACACACTAGCCCCCCTCAGAAAACACATCGCCACCCGCAACATCAAGAACGCCCCATGGTTCACCCCCCGAACTCCAAGACTCCAAGCGCAAATGCCGCCAAGCTGAGAAATATGGCGACTAGAACCCTCCACAATGAACTTCTCCACCCTCAAAACCACGATTCGCACCCATCACCAACTCATACGCACTGCCAAAAGAGATCACTACAAGACACACCTTGACAACAACTCTCAAAACAGCAAAGAACTCTTCACCATCATCCATGAACTTGCCAAACCCAAAGCCAGCAACATAGACCCCACACACACACACAGCCTCTATGTGACGCCCTTTCCAACCACTTCCACCACAAAATCCTGGACATCCACAACAGCTTCATATCACACACACCCACCACACACACCCCTAACTCACCCAACCCGACCCCCACTCATGACCCCACCACCACACTCTTCACCTGGACCCCCACCACACACGAAGAAACCGAGAAAACCATGAACTCCATCCACTCCGGGTCCCCCATCCGACACCTGCCCACACCGCATCTACAACAAAGCTAGCCCAAACATCGCCCCCATACTCTTCAACATAATCAACTCCTCTTTCGACTCCGCCACCTACCCAGACCCCTGGAAGCACACGGAAATCACTGCTCTCCTAAAAAAAAAAAAAAAAAAGCCGACCCGGAGATCCTCTCCAAGTACCACCCCATCTCCCTCCTCCCTTTCCCCGCCAAGGCTGCAGAGAAATTAGTCAACACCCGCCTATCCCACTTCCTCGAAGCAAACAACACTCTTGACCCCTCACAATCCGGGTTCCGTAAAAACCACAGCATGGAAACCGCCCTCATCGCATGCACGGACGGCATCAGGACCAAAGTAGACAAAGGCGAGACCGTCGCACTCATCCTCCTAGACCTCGCCGCAGCCTTTGACACCGTCTGCCACCACACACTCCGCACACGCCTCCACAACATAGGAATTCGCCACAAAGCCTTAGACTGGCTCACCTCCTTCCTCACCGACCTGACCCAGAGAGTCCGCCTTCCACCCTTCCACTCCAACACTACCAAGATCACCAACGGAGTCCCCCAAGGGTCCTCCCTCAGCCCCACACTCTTCAACATCTACATGATCGCCCTAGCCAACATCCTCCAACCACACAGAATCACTATCCCCTCCTATGCAGATGACACCCAACTCATCCTCTCCCTCACCCGCAACCCCACCACCGCCAAAACCAACCGACACGCCGCTCTCCTCGACACCGCCAACTGGATGACCACTAACCACCTCAAGCTCAACTCAAACAAAACCGAGATCATCATCTTCATCCCCAACAAAACCACAAGGGACGACTCCTGGTGGGCCACCGCCGTAGGCCCCGCACCCACCCCCGCAAACCACGCACACAACCTCGGCATCATCCTTGACCCCTCCCTCTCCATGACACAGCAAATCAATGCTCTAACCTCCTCCTGCTTCCACACACTCCGCACTCTAAAAAAAAAAAATCCTTCAAATGGATTCCCCCAGAAACCAGAAAGAAAGTCACCCACGCAGCAGACTGGACTACGGTAACGCCCTCTACGCTGGCACCACACTCAAACTCAAACGCAAACTCCAGAGAATCCAGAACACAGCCGCACGCCTCGTCCTTGGCCTCCCCCACCACAAACGAATCTCACCACATCTCAAATCCCTTCACTGGCTCCCCATAGACCAGAGAATCACACTCAAGATCCTCATCCACGCACACAAATCCCTCCACAACACCGGCCCAACCTACCTCAACGAAAGAGTTAACTTCCACACGCAACCTCCGATCAGTCGACCTCGCCCTAGCCACAGTCCCCCGCATCCACCGCACCACCACAGGAGGCAGGTCCTTCTCCTACCTCGCCCCCAAAACCTGGAACATAAACCGACCCACGACCTCCGAAAAACCAAAGACCTCCTGGTCTTCAGAAAGAAGCTCGAGACATGGTTACTCGATCAGTAACCCTCCCTGCCCCCCCGTTTCCCCCTCCCTCATCCCACCCCTCAGCGCCTTGAGACCCTCATGGGTGAGTAGCGCGTTCTACAAATTTTTTGATTGATTGAACGCTGCTGGCTGTACCTGCTGCACCTTGCCAGAGAGTGAGGTGCTGTCAGAAAGGTCTGTCATTGTGACAACTAGCCTGTTGGACTGAGAGAAGGACTGCCTATATGTAAAGGTATCCTATGTGCTGACCTGCTGGATGCCCACCTGCCCTGTGTACCCCCAGTTGTTCTGCAGGGGCGGATTGGTGGCCTTCCCTCCCCCCTCCCCTGTTTGCTGTGGGGAGTCTAGGGTCCTGAGGGCCCCAACTCTGTAGCTGGTTTCTGCCTGGAGCTGTGTCCCAAATGTGTGGTGTGCACTTTGCCCAGGAGGTTGTTATGTGGACAGAGCGGGCCTCCCAAGTTGGACTGACCAGAAGGACCCTCTCGAAGGGCAGTGTGGGGAGCACTGTCCTTCTGTCACAGTCGACGCATAGTGGGTACTGAGTCAGGAGTCCAGGAAGCGCGTGGGGATCGATCCTGATTTCCTCCCCGTTACCACGTACCCTTCCACAGTGAATCGTTCATCCTCCTCCTGTAAGGAGTGGCCAGGGAAGAAGGAGGAGTACAGCGCTGTTCACCGGCAGTGACTGGCAAGCACGGACAAAGCACACTCTTTCCATTGCCCCTGGGGCAAAAGCAGGCACCTCCTTCAGTGTTGGCAGCCCCCAGGTGGTGACATAGCACTCTGGGAATCTTGTGCACCTGGTCGAGTGCAGGCACCTTGTGGTGGTGGACAAGGGTGTCCAGGGAGCCCCCATCGAGTGCTGAATGCAGGAAGGAGCTCCAGTGCATTCTTGTGCTGGCGGACAGGGGAATCCCGCCTCCTCAGGATTGGCCTCTCCTTGATTGCTGGGCTGCCTCGTGGGGACCAAGGCAGCTGTCTGGGAGGCCCTGGAGGGCTCCCGATGCACTACCAGTACAAATCCGCTTGGGAGGAATCCACAGAGGTTGGCAGCCGCCCCGCACAAACATGGCCGCTGTCTATTGGGTTTTTCTGTTCACATGCAGGGCACCTAATGAGGTCTCCCTACTGACGGAAGAGGTGTATGTGTGCCTTCCCCCAATACTAGCAGCATATCACTCATCAGTTAGCAGGACGGGGTGGCAACCCTCGATGGAGGTCCCCCTGCTCCTGGTCCAGCTTGGAATTGCCGTAGTAACTGTGGCAGGCACGCAGGTACTCCTGTGCCCTACACTTTCCCCAAAATTACAATAATCACTGTCATAAGTGTGCAGAGTTTCCTGTAACCTACGGTTCACATTACTGCCTATCATATAATAGTGGTGCAGGTACACCGGATTTGTGTGTTTTATGATGGTAAGTTTCTAATTCAGTTGTTACTGATGGTGTGTAATAACTGTAGTGGTGATGTGTGTATCAGAGGCATGTTTGGTGAGTCATGTGTTTTCTCTACCTAACCTAACTACTGCATTTCATGACCTGATGTGATGTTATATGTTGTTTTTATTCTATCAGGATAACAAATATATTTCATAACCTGCCTTGGATGCATTGGTAGGGTGTACTGTTATGACATGTGCAATGTGGAAATATTTCCTTTATTTTGCACTAAGGTGGTTTGACAATTGCCTAGTTGACAAAGTGATTATTGGTCTATATTTTATATATAATGCAGTTTATTTTCATATCATTTCGTGTGGAGTCTCTTTTGTGGAGTATTTATTGTGTCACTGAAATGTGTGTATTGTGCAACCACTCTACACATTGCCTCTGGGATAAGCCTGACTTCTCTGGCCAAGCTACCAAGGGGGTGACCAGAGCTTATCTTGAGTGTGTAGCTCCCTTAATTTGACTAGTGCGGTGAGTTCTACCGGGGCTGGGTGCCAACCAGAAACCCCATTTCTGACAGTAGCAGAGAGTTCAAAAGCATTGATTTAACAGCTAAAAAGGAGCAACCACCTGCCTGCGCCTGGCTGATGTTAGGAACCTTTGAAGGGCATGGGGAACAGATCTGAGAGAACTGAATAGCACATGTGGAAGAACACTACACAGAGAAGCAGTTTTCCACTGTTGGCAAAAGTACAAAGGCAAATGTATAAGGATATAAACTGAATCCTTTTCCAGTTAGAATCAAGTAATTTTGCAAAAAGATCAGATACAATAACTAATTTAAGAATACAAATATTCAGTTTGGCACATGTTTTAAATAACTTCAAATGTTAAATCACTTCAAATCTGTCCACATTATGTTTAGGTGTGGCAAGATATAGTGAACCGGCAAGGTACATGCATGTGGAAATAAGTGTCCAAGCATTTCTCTGATAAGCACAAGTAAATGCAGAAGCATTTAAAAAGAAGAAAGTACGCGAAGGTGACACAAGAGAGCACAGCGTGGTATTAGTCGAGCAAACTATTAGTTTTCAAAATTGCAAAGCTTTAATGAGATGTTTTCCCAAGGAGAAAATCACCAATTTTCACTACCGCTGTTCAGAGGACTCCAAAAGAACATACCCTCAGTTTGTCTTTACTCAGTTTGAGTGAGTTCTGTCTCGTCCATTTGGGAACCCCTCAGAGATAAGCATGAAACTGAATTATTGTTTCTTTTATCATATATTTACCCACAGAATGAACAAAATGTTGTGTAATCCTAAGTAAAGAGCGTATCCAGATAAAGAAAATATAGAGTCCAAGGCAGCCATCCCCTCTGGTGGCAAAGATGCAGCAGTCAAACATAGCATAGGTGGATGAGAAATCAAGTAGTCGTTGCTGTGATTCCTCTCCCATTAAGTAGGTTTCAGAGATTTAAAACTATATCCACAAAATCGGATTCAGTCCATTGATATGGACACAATCCAGATTGAATTGGATGCAGAATCCCTGAAGCTTCAGTAGAGTTACCCTGTTGTATATTAATGTCCTTCTCTGGAATTATGGGTTCTGTTGGCAGGGCCACTGGAATTATGTGGCAAGGGAGGACTAAATTATACAACAGGATTTACTAACTTTCTTGGCAAGGAAATGCACATTATGCAGCGTATTCTGTGACAGTAGTAGTATTTTTACACCTGATAACACTCTATAGACACCTTATTAACACTACGTTAACACCCAAATATAGCACTATGCAACTGAAAAGTGAATACTCAACCTTTCCAAAGTGCCTTCTGCTGCAGAGCAACATGTTGCCACATTTTTAGTAACTCTTGATCTGTTTGAGCTAGAAGCAATTTTTTTTTAAATCTGCAAATTATGTAGCAGATGATGGATTATGTAGCAAATACTGCGAATTCATAATTATGCAAAAAATGCTACAGTCGCATAGTCACATAATTCCAGTGGCCCTGCCTAAAGGCAGCAACAAGGAAAGAGCTACTCATCTTTATACCAAACATGCACGCTGAAGCTAGGAAGATGCTGGCAGAGACTGAAATGCTTCTAGCAATGCTAAGAGGACATCCCTGGAGGTGGAAGACATCAGCTTTTTTCTGTGTGTAACAGGGAGGTCGTCCAGTGCTATGCTTTTAAGTATTCAATTTCTAACCAGAAGTAACTGATATGCCCTTCAGTGGCAAGGAGGCAGAGAGTCTGCTTCACTCCATTAAGGCAGATGCCATCATGGTGAAGGTTATAAGGACGATGACAGTAAGCGCATGTATTCCTTTAGGGAACGGAGAGGCCGGTTCTTATTCCCGCAGAGGTTTTTCTTTTCTTGGTTTCAACAAGGGTATTTCGCTATCGTTCACTTTAGCTGTCAGCACCAACATCCCAGAGTGACCAACAGGTCTACAGGTCACCACAACAGCCTAGTAAAGGACAATCACAGATCGGGGTCCACTCATAAGCGTGACAGTTTCAAGGAGATCAAAATTTCCGTGCTCAGAAGGGCAGGATGTGATTCCTACAAGGCCTCAATGTGGGACGCAGTCACATCAGTTGGTGATGGACATTTTGCCTTTGGGACATATGCTGGATTTTACCGAAGGCACCCCCTGTGCTGGTCAGTAAAGGTAGAATAAAACCAGTGCTGGCATCCCATCATTAACTTGCGCTTCACCTACACAAGCATATCTAAAAGCACTTGTCCCAAGACAGTAACACTGGCAGAGGGGATCCCTTGTCTTCAGTGCTGTTACTGGTATATCGTCAATGGATCTCAAGAATGCCTACTTCCACATTCACTGGAAAAATTGAGTGTTCCACAAGTGCTGATGGTGCACAGGGCTCTAGTGACTCAAAGGCCTGCCCTTTACATTTATTGTCTGTCACCAGGGTGTTTATGAAGTGTCTGATGCATGTGGAAGCTCCTTTTCACTGGCAGAGAGCGCATGTCTTTCTGTATTTAGATGATTGATTGATAAAAGCATCATCACAGAGGAGGAAAATTGCTGTCCAGAACTGCACCTGACTCTTCCAGTATTTGGGACTGTCCAGACATCTAAGAAGATACATGGACTCCATTAGACCACACGATATGGGACTTACACAAGAGGTCTGTAGTACTGAGGAGGACATACAAAGTTCCAGCTAGAGAGTTTATGGTCGTGCTAGACCTCATGTCATCATGCAGCATCATGATACATGTGTTAAGGCTCAGAAAGGGAGCATGCAGGAAGAGCTTTACCAACAATGGATGCAGGTGGCCCAGGATTATCAGAAACTTCAGTTGATGGACATAATGAGAGCAGCCTTGGGCAGATAGATCATTCATCCACATCTGGCATATCTTTCTTCCCTCTACCTCAAGAGGTCACAGTAATGGTGAATGCTTCTCTGGGAGACTAGAGAAGCAGAACTAGGGGTCCGTGGTCGGAGTCCAAAAAGACGGTGCACTAAAACATGCTGGATCAGCAGATTACTTACACCATCCTCATTCCAGCCATGAGCCACAGTAAGGCTTTGAGAGTAACAGACAAAACCACATGGGGCAGGACTGCATGTGCCCATTGACCCAATGAAGAAAAGTGACAGTCTGGTAGAAGTGGACCTCCAAATAGAACACTTGCCTGCGGTTAAGAATGGTGGGGTGACTGACTTCAGCAGGTCATGGATCTAGGTCACATGAGTGGTACTTGGATCAGACAGTGGATGGCATTTTCGACAAGCTGAGTGTTTTTAAAGAAGGGGAGAAACTGTATGCTCTTCTTCACCTCAAGTTTTCAGGAACTTAGGTCAGTAAAAAGAAAAGTTTCTTCAGGGCTCTTTCTCTATGCAACACTCAAGGAGGTTTGAGGCAAACAAGGTTATCTATATTAATCCATTTATAGAGGCATGCCCACTTTCTGTTATCACCACCCAATCATTTACTGAACATGGATTAATTATGCATGATAATCCAATATCTTGATACGGTTCTTCTTGTTCTGAATTTGTGCACTTGAATCTTTGCCAAGAATGTAAAGAGATGCTCACCAACTCCAGTTTGGCGCTACCAGTATCTCCTGTAACCATATCTGCTGGGTTATGAAACGTCCATAGAAGTGCTTCTCGCAGCCCTATCCCGCTTGTTGGCCATTGCCCTTAAGGGACTTCACTGAAACATTTTGCTTTTTCCTCCCAGTTTTTTTCTGGCTCTCTTTGCGTGGCCTTTGAACTCTGGGCAATTTACCACTGTACTGCAGTACGCGCTTTCTACACATGCCAGGAAAGGGCTCTTCCATGATTGGTTAAGGTGCTGTACCCAGGAATGCCCTGTAAAAAGGTACACCACGTACCAGGGGCGGGTACAGCCCAGGCTATTAGTGGGACGCAGCACAGAGTGTGCCACCCACTAACATGGGGAGGTGCAGTGTGCTGGTGCTTGGGGGGACATTTCTTACTCCTTGGCAAACCCTGTGGGCCTTACACTACCCCTAGAGCACCCCCTGAAGGTGGAGAGCAGGTGGTAGGTGGACGGCAGGGCAGGTGCACATGGGTGTTCCATGCCCCATTAGTGAAGAAGCCCCACATGGTTTTTCCCTACCTAGGAGATTGGCTCTTTCCATAGGTTTTGCTGATTCTCTTTTAGTGGCCTTAGGGCCCTGGGCACTTTCCCACTGTAAGTACAGTGTGAAAGTGCGCATGTCCTTTTCACAAATGTTAGGAAGTGGTGCTAACCAGTATGTGTTGAGCCTGCTGTTGCAGGCCAGTGTGCACGCTTGAACAATGGTGTTTTTAACATGTGTCCAGCCTGCCATTGCAGGCCCTTGTGTGCACGCTTGCACAATATTGTTCTAACATGAATCCAGCCTACCATGGCAGGCCCGTGTGTGCATGCTTGCACAATGGTGTTTTATCATATATCCAGCCTGCTGTCGCAGGACAGTGTTTGTGCACTTGCACCAAGGTTGTTTTCTAAATGTAGTGAAGAATACCAATGTGTGTTCTCACTACCTCTGAGAGTTGCTGTCCCCATAGGCTTACATGGGAGAGTGATTGAAATCACTCCCAACTGCTAAAGTGGATTGCAGTGGAGCAGCAGCAGTGGAGCAGCCTCATGATGTTTCCTATCATTGGATTCACGGTGATAAACCCCTTTCTATGGTAAGGGTGGCTTTGTCATAAATAGCTGAGAAATGCCACTTTTGGAAAGTGTGCATTTATCTGCTCTAAAATTCATTGTGTGCCTTTCTACCTGGCTCCAATCAACACAGGCGGTTGGGGAAGCACATCTGTGCATTCCCCAGCGACAGCTATAAACATTGGGTACGCAACTGGAATGACAGACCTCTGTCGTTTGAGGCCCTGGCTGGATAGATTGGAGGGAGAGTTTTGGCCTCTGGGAGCCAGATCATGGCCTCACTAAAGATTAAGATCTGCATGGCACACCAAACTGAAATCAGCCACAGGTCTGAACCACCCCCAACTTCAAAGGCACACTACAGTATAACTACTAGTGCCATACTGCAGCAGGGTAGCGATAAACTTGTAGGGATGTGGGACCGCCGAATCTGGTCGGTGTGGTGCACACTGCCAGAGGAATCTGTTGTGCACAAGAAGGATTAATGCCTTCGGGTCGTGGTCACGCTCAAAACACAAAAGGCGCACGAGGTGCGGATCCATTACCGATATCGTGCAGTGACAGGAGTCGCAGGGCTTGAAAGAGGTTTTACAGGACATCCCTTGACCTAAACCAAAACTCAAAAACAAATTCGACAAAATGCCGCAGTCAGTCAAAAAATGACTGGGGTAGTTCTTCTCCAGATCTGCCTGTAGGCTGGCACGGAAAGAAAAGAACTTACATCAGCACCTATATACGACCGCAACATCATCACGACGACCACAACGCCAACGACGCCCGTGGAGTCAACCGACGCCACCTAACGGCGCGCAGGGGTACTGCTTGAAGAAAAATCTCCAGATCTAGTCTGACACCTGGGGAAATTCTGTGGTACGGAATCTGCAACTAGAATATGTCCCTACCAGATATATCGTTACAGATTGTGTGTGATTGGAACTATCTTTTGCGACTCGTATCAACATGTACCAGGTGTTGTGTCTCACTTCTCAGGAAACACAGTGTTGGTAACTCCTCATCGTTAGTGATCGGAACTGTCTGGTGCGACCCGTATCAGTCGCCCCATCCATTGTGTCTTATTTTCACAACTCTTTGTGGTGTGTGTTCAGAACAGTCTAGTGCTACTCATCAATGAACACCTCATTTCCAGGGAGACACAGAATTTGCAACTCATTGTTGTGTGTGAAGTCAGATTTATCTGGTGCGACTCGGATCGTGCACCAGACATTGTACCTGGATGCAACTCTGATAGAAGTGTATCTGGCTGGCCACCTCTACCTTTCGAGAATCTCCCCTGCTACAGTCCCCTCTTAATCAATTATTTCTTTTGAGCCCTCTAAGTGGCGAACTACCAGCTGCCCTCTACTCACCCGGCCTCCGTCCACTAAATTTTCCAGGTAGTATTGGGCCTGGGTGGCAAGAGTAATTGACTGTGCTAGAGGAATGCTTCAGAGAGTGATCAGAAGCAGGTCAAGAGACTGCACAACCCCTTTCTATCACCCTCCCCCATACCGGTGCTTTGCAGAACTAGGTTGGTGCCCGAAGGCACATTCCGAAATCCATTAATTGAACAAACTATTGCCTCAGCCGCTTCTGCTCCACATCCTGTGGGTGAACTTCCTGAGTGGTGGCCAACCCACTTTTGTTTGTCAACTGCCTCCTAATCAGTCCTGCAATCCTACCCCCCACCTTTTTCCCAGGGACCTTGTTAGAAATGGGGTGTTCGATGGCATCTGTCGCTGTAGATACGCATGTTCTGCAATAGCTCGCCATCTGGTGTTGGGCCGGAGTGTTACAAGTTGTTTTTCTTCGAAGAAGTCTTTCGAGTCACGGGACCGAGTGACTCCTCCTTTTGTCTCCATTGCGCATGGGCGTGGACTCCATCTTCGATTGTTTTTTTTCCGCCATCGGGTTCGGACGTGTTCCTGTCGCTCCGAGTTTCGGAACGGAAAATTAGCTAATTTCGGAAGATTTTCGTCGGTATTGTTGCGTTCGGGATCGGCGTACTTACATTCCACACCGCATCGAAGATCGAAGAGCTCCGGTGCCCTTCGGGGTAGTTTTTCGATCCTCCGTCGGGGCCTGGTCGGCCCGACCGCGTGCTGAAGAACGCCGATGGAACGGACCCCGTTCCGTTTCTGCCCCAAATGCCACAATAAATACCCTTACACAGACCAACACTTGGTCTGCAACCTGTGCCTGTCACCTGAGCACAGCGAAGACACCTGCGAGGCCTGTCGTGCGTTCCGGTCCCGAAAAACACTCCGAGACCGTCGAGCCAGAAGACTTCAGATGGCGTCCGCACCGACAGCCCAACGGGAGTTCGAGGAACAGGAAGAGGAAGGTACCTTCTCGATCCAAGACTCAGACTCCGAAGGATTCGACGATACACAAACCGTGAGTAAGACGTCGAAATCCACTCAGAAGAACATTTACAAGGCCCAGGGGACGCCACTGCCACCAGGCCATGGCTCGACCCATAAATTCGGTGACCGACCGTCGGCACCGAAAAAGGCCCAAACAGTGCCGAGATCGTCCGACTCCGGTCGAGACACCGGCACGCAGCCTTCTCGGGACCGAGAAAGTGCTGGAGACAAGCCTCGACACCGAGATACCGGTGCCGACACGGCTCGACGCCGAGACAGCGGCACCGAAACAGATCGACGCCGAGAGCTTTCGGCCCCGAAAAAGAAAAGAGTTACCTCGGAGCCGAAAAAACACGCAGACAGGGTTTCGATGCCGAAACAAACTGCAAGCGACCCAGCTTCAGGCTCTTATACAGAAGAGCACTCGCTAACCTCCCAAATGCAGAAGCATAGGTTTGAGGAAGAGCTGCAAGCAACTGATGTGGACCATACGCAAAAGCGTATCTTCATACAGCAGGGGACAGGAAAAATAAGCACCCTTCCCCCCATTAGGAGAAAGAGAAGGTTGGAGTTCCAGACGGAACAGACACCACAACCAAAAGTGGTGAAAAGAGTTACCCCACCACCCTCTCCTCCGCCTGTGATTAACGTCTCACCAGCACAAACTCCATCACACTCCCCAGCTCACACCACCATGAGCCAGGGTGACCAAGATCAGGACGCATGGGACCTATACGACGCCCCAGTGTCAGATAACAGTCCGGAGGCATACCCTACAAAGCCATCTCCACCAGAAGACAGCACCGCGTATTCTCAAGTGGTGGCTAGAGCAGCACAATTTCACAACGTAAGCCTCCACTCAGAACAGGTCGAGGATGATTTCTTATTCAACACACTCTCCTCCACCCACAGCTCCTACCAAAGCCTGCCTATGCTCCCTGGTATGCTCCGGCACGCAAAAGATATCTTTAAGGAGCCGGTCAAAAGTAGGGCAATCACACCAAGGGTGGAAAAAAAGTATAAGGCGCCTCCTACAGACCCGGCTTTCATCACTACACAGCTGCCACCAGACTCTGTCGTTGTAGGAGCAGCTAGGAAAAGGGCCAACTCTCACACATCTGGAGATGCACCACCCCCAGATAAAGAAAGCCGCAAGTTCGATGCAGCTGGTAAAAGAGTCGCAGCACAACCTGCAAACCAGTGGCGCATCGCGAACTCACAGGCACTACTTGCGCGCTATGACAGAGCCCACTGGGACGAGATGCAACATCTCATTGAACATCTGCCCAAGGACTTACAAAATAGGGCAAAACAAGTGGTTGAGGAGGGACAGACCATTTCCAACAACCAGATCCGCTCCTCCATGGACGCTGCAGATACAGCTGCACGGACAATTAATACATCTGTAACTATCAGAAGGCATGCATGGCTCCGAACGTCTGGATTTAAACCAGAGATTCAACAAGCAGTTCTCAATATGCCTTTTAATGAAAAAGAACTGTTCCGTCCAGAAGTGGACACAGCGATTGAGAAACTCAAAAAAGATACGGACACTGCCAAAGCCATGGGCGCACTCTACTCCCCGCAGAGCAGAGGGAATTACAGCACATTCCGTAAAACGCCCTTTCGAGGGGGGTTTCGAGGTCAAAGCACACAAGCCAGCACCTCACAAGCCACACCGTCCAGTTACCAGGGACAGTATAGAGGAGGTTTTCGGGGACAATATAGAGGAGGGCAATTCCCTAGAAATAGAGGAAGATTTCAAAGCCCAAAAGCCCCTACTACTAAACAGTGACTCACAGGTCACTCACCCCCTCCACACAACACCAGTGGGGGGAAGAATAGGTCATTATTACAAAGCATGGGAGAAAATCACTACAGACACTTGGGTTCTAGCAATTATCCAACATGGTTATTGCATAGAATTTCTACAATTCCCTCCAAACATACCACCAAAAGCACAAAATTTAACAACACACCATTCCAATCTCCTGGAGATAGAAGTGCAGGCACTATTGCAAAAGAATGCAATCGAATTAGTGCCAAACACACAAATAAACACAGGAGTTTACTCACTGTACTTTCTGATACCAAAGAAGGACAAAACACTGAGACCAATCCTAGACCTCAGAGTAGTGAACACTTTCATCAAATCAGACCACTTCCACATGGTCACACTACAAGAAGTATTGCCATTGCTAAAACTACACGACTACATGGCAACTTTAGACCTCAAGGATGCTTATTTCCATATACCAATACACCCATCGCACAGGAAATACCTAAGGTTTGTATTCAAAGGAATACATTACCAATTCAAGGTACTGCCTTTCGGATTAACAACCGCACCAAGAGTCTTTACCAAATGTCTAGCGGTAGTCGCTGCACACATAAGAAGGCAGCAAATACATGTGTTCCCATATTTGGACGACTGGCTAATCAAGGCCCATTCGTTCATACAGTGCTCAAATCACACAAATCAGATCATACAAACCCTCTTCAAACTCGGGTTCACCGTCAACTTTACAAAATCCAACATTCTGCCGCGCAAGGTACAACAATACCTAGGAGCCATAATAGACACATCAAAGGGAGTAGCCACTCCAAGTCCACAAAGAATTCTAAATTTCAACACCATCATACAACGCATGTATCCAACACAAAAGATACAGGCAAAGATGGTATTACAACTCCTAGGCATGATGTCATCATGCATAGCCATTGTCCCAAACGCAAGACTGCACATGAGGCCCTTACAACAATGCCTAGCATCACAGTGGTCTCAAGCACAGGGTCACCTTCTAGATCTGGTGTTAATAGACCGCCAAACTTACCTCTCGCTTCTGTGGTGGAACAACATAAATTTAAACAAGGGGCGGCCTTTCCAAGACCCAGTGCCACAATACGTAATAACAACAGATGCTTCCATGACAGGGTGGGGAGCACACCTCGATCAACACAGCATACAAGGACAATGGAACGTACATCAAACAAAACTGCATATCAATCACCTAGAACTTCTAGCAGTTTTTCAAGCACTAAAAGCTTTCCAACCAATAATAGTTCACAAATACATTCTCGTCAAAACAGACAACATCACAACAATGTATTATCTAAACAAGCAGGGGGGGACGCACTCCACGCAGTTAAGCCTGCTAGCACAAAAAATTTGGCATTGGGCAATTCACAACCAAATTCGCCTAATTGCACAGTTTATACCAGGGATACAAAATCAACTCGCAGACAATCTCTCTCGAGATCACCAACAGGTCCACGAATGGGAAATTCACCCCCAAATTCTGAACACTTATTTCAAACTCTGGGGAACACCTCAGATAGACTTGTTTGCGACAAGGGAGAACGCAAAATGCCAAAACTTCGCATCCAGATACCCACACAAACAATCCCAAGGCAATGCCCTATGGATGAACTGGTCAGGGATATTTGCTTACGCTTTTCCTCCTCTCCCTCTCCTTCCTTACCTGGTAAACAAACTCAGTCAAAGCAAACTCAAACTCATATTGATAGCACCAACTTGGGCAAGGCAACCCTGGTACACAACGCTGCTAGACCTATCAGTGGTACCCTGCATCAAATTGCCCAACAGGCCAGATCTGTTGACACAGCACAACCAAAAGATCAGACACCCAGATCCAGCATCGCTGAATCTAGCAATCTGGCTCCTGAAATCCTAGAATTCGGGCACTTACAACTTACCCAAGAATGTATGGAAGTCATAAAACAAGCCAGAAGGCCATCCACCAGGCACTGCTATGCAAGTAAATGGAAGAGGTTTGTTTGCTACTGCCATATTAATCAAATACAACCATTACACACAACTCCAGAACATGTAGTGGGTTACTTGCTTCACTTACAAAAATCTAACCTAGCTTTCTCTTCCATTAAGATTCACCTTGCAGCAATATCTGCATACCTGCAGACTACCTATTCAACTTCCCTATATAAAATACCAGTCATTAAAGCATTCATGGAGGGCCTTAGGAGAATTATACCACCAAGAACACTACCTGTTCCTTCATGGAACCTAAATGTTGTCCTAACTAGACTTATGGGTCCACCTTTTGAACCCATGCACTCCTGTGACATACAGTTCCTAACCTGGAAGGTGGCATTTCTCATCGCCATTACTTCCCTGAGAAGAGTAAGCGAGATTCAGGCGTTTACTATACAGGAACCTTTTATACAACTACACAAAAATAAAGTCGTCCTAAGGACCAATCCTAAATTTTTGCCAAAGGTTATTTCACCGTTCCATCTAAATCAAACAGTGGAACTTCCAGTGTTCTTTCCACAGCCAGATACCGTAGCTGAAAGGGCACTACATACATTAGATGTCAAAAGAGCATTAATGTATTACATTGACAGAACAAAAAACATCAGAAAGACTAAACAACTCTTTATTGCATTTCAAAAACCTCATGCAGGAAACCCAATTTCAAAACAAGGTATAGCCAGATGGATAGTTAAATGCATCCAAATCTGCTACCTTAAAGCTAAACGACAGCTGCCCATTACACCAAGGGCACACTCAACCAGAAAGAAAGGTGCTACCATGGCCTTTCTAGGAAACATCCCAATGCAAGAAATATGTAAGGCAGCCACATGGTCTACGCCTCACACATTCACCAAGCACTACTGTGTAGACGTGTTATCCGCACAACAAGCCACAGTAGGTCAAGCCGTATTAAGGACATTATTTCAAACTACTTCCACTCCTACAGGCTGATCCACCGCTTTTGGGGAAATAACTGCTTACTAGTCTATGCAGAACATGCGTATCTACAGCGACAGATGCCATCGAACTGAAAATGTCACTTACCCAGTGTACATCTGTTCATGGCATCAGTCGCAGTAGATTCGCATGTGCCCACCCGCCTCCCCGGGAGCCTGTAGCAGTTTGGAAGTTACCTTCAATTATTTATATATGTATCATCTCAACCTTAAATAGGTGCATACTTAGTCACTCCATTGCATGGGCACTATTACTACAATTCAACTCCTACCTCACCCTCTGCGGGGAAAAACAATCCAAGATGGAGTCCACGCCCATTCGCAATGGAGACAAAAGGAGGAGTCACTCGGTCCCGTGACTCGAAAGACTTCTTCGAAGAAAAACAACTTGTAACACTCCGGCCCAACACCAGATGGCGAGCTATTGCAGAACATGCGAATCTACTGCGACTGATGCTACGAACAGATGTACACTGGGTAAGTGACATTTTCATTCTGGTTGGCTAGGGTATGCACCTCAGCCAGGCAGACCTTCTAGTCAGGGCAAGGGAGTTACACGTCCAAGATAACCCCTGCTCAACCCCTTGGTAGCTTGGCACGAGCAGTCAGGCTTAACCCAGAGGCAATGTGTAAAGCGTTTGCATAACACACACAACACATGTAACGCAATATCCCCACCACAAAGGAAACACAACACCAGATTATATGAAAATATACTGTATTGTACACAACGCAATTATAAGACCAAACATCACATATCAGTA
The DNA here is from genome assembly GCF_031143425.1 of Pleurodeles waltl. Classification (NCBI taxonomy): domain Eukaryota; kingdom Metazoa; phylum Chordata; class Amphibia; order Caudata; family Salamandridae; genus Pleurodeles; species Pleurodeles waltl. The sequence continues at coordinate 1,018,505,304 of NC_090442.1, forward strand.
CTATCCTGCTACCTTAGCAGTTGTCAGAATGTTACACATTAGTTACTCTGCAACCTAGCAGTAGTCACACATAACACACAGGTTACTTAGTATTCTGCAACATAAGCAGTAGTCAGGAAACACGTTATCACATTAGAACACTTGCCATAAGAATATCATAAAACACCCATAGTAGGAACATTAGAAAACCTATGGCAAGTTAGGGAAACATATTAGCAAGTCATGCCCATAAAAGGAACATTTGCACACATGTATAAAAACATCATAAAACAGGTAGGCAATATATAATGCAATAAAGTCTCTAGTAAGAACTTGTGGTGTGTATATATATTGTCACTTAGAAATACCTGGTGGATGATAAAGACATCTCTGTGCCTAAGATAGCATGAAGGGGCCCCTGGTACTTCTGCGCTCACCACGGGGGCCACAGGGTGCTCCTGGAGGGAAAGGGGTGGTAGGCACCCTCTCCTTCCCGAAAACGGGCCCGTCCGGGGACCCGTAATTTAGCTGGGGACCTGCCTCGGCCTCCCCACACCCTGTCCTCGGGGTGGGGGCCAGGCGAAGCCCAACCTCAAGCAGGGGCGATCCGAAGGGGGCCTCCGACGAGGTCTCCCTTCCGGGTAGAAAATGCCTGAAGTGGAACTGAAAACGGAGCGTCCTGCTCCTACCGCAGAGACGGGGGAATGGGGCGCTCTCCGCGCCTTCCCCAAATCCTGCGAAGTGGGGGCAGCCGCCCTCGTCCTCTGTGCTGCTGCCAGTGCCGAGCAGGGAGAGGCCGCGCCTCTCCCTCACGTGTTGGGCTCCTCTCTGGAGCTGCTCTTGTGCCTCCGGGGTTACGGTGGTCTCCTTGACAACAGGGGAGCTGCGGGTGCCCCGGGGCACTACCTAGACCGTCGGATCCCCCAGGGGCACTGAGAGGAGCACGCCAGCTCCTCTCCCTCTCCTGGAGTGTCCCGGCGGTCAGTAGACAGCGCGCTCCGACGCACTTGAATGAATGAAAGACCTGGCTGCGGCGGTGGAGTTCCTGGGCAGCGCGAGGTGCATTCTAACAAGCACTCGAGCCATCCACTTCGGCCCGGGTGTGGCGGTAATCTCCTTGGCCATACAACGAAAGTCAACACTTTTTGTAGCACAATAGCAAGGGGAAAGCACTTCCAAGTGCTCACAAAATCCCCCACAGAGCGCTTTCCAAAGCGCTTAATTTCAGTCAAGAAAAAGGTAAAGCACCCCTCGTGCTTCTGGGTGGATGCAGGGGTCAGGGGCCACAGAACCCTGCCCCTGGGGAACAAAATTACCAGGAAAGGCCCACAGGTGGATGGGGGCCCAACAACAGGCCAGCGCAAAGAGGGTGCAGGCTAGTGGCAAGTCCTTCCCAGTGTCCAGACAGGTCACAGGTCAGCACAGCAGCAGCAGTCCATGGCGGTTCCTGGTGAGTCCTTCCGGTAGTCTGTGTCCAGTTCCAGGTAAGTTCAAAATGTCTCCAAATTGTGGGCAAAATTCCCCTGTACTTATAGTCAGTTCTTACAGTGTTTTACAATGGTAGGGAGAGGAGGTTCCAGCCAGTTACAACTGGTTCTGGGAGTGCCCCCTCTCTCCTTTCAGCACAGGCTCTAAACATCAGTGGGGGGTTAACGACCCTATTGTGTGAGGCCAGGGCACAGCCTTTACAAATGCAGGTGTGCTCCGCCTCTCCCTTCTGTCAGCCCAGGAAGACTATTCAGTATGCAGATGCACCTCAGTGACACCTCCACCCTCCCTGTTACAGGCTGTCTGAAAAGTATGCACAAAGCCCCAACTGTCACTCTGCCCAGACGTGGATTGGAGTCAAGCTGCTAAACACCAGAGTCATAAGCACAATTAAATGTGCACTTTCTAGAAGTGGCACTTCTGTGATAGTAATAAAAAATACACCCACACCAGTAAGCAGCATTTATTATCACCATCACAACCATACCAAACACGCCTACGCTACCCCTCATAAATCAGACAATACCCCTTACACATAAGGCAGGGCATTTCCAATGCAATCCTATAAGCAAGGCAGCTCTCACAGCAGTGAGACACCAAGTTAGGCTGTTTGTCACTACCAGGACAGGCCATGCAATATGGCACATGTCCTGCCTTTCTGCATACATGGCACCCTGCCCATAGGGCTAGCTAGAGCGTACCTTAGGGGTGACTTACATGTAGTAAAAGGGGACTTCTGGGCCTGGCAAGTAAGTTTAGATGCTAGGTCCCTGTGGCAGAAAACTGCGCACACAGGCCCTGCGCTAGCAGGCCTGAGACAGGTTTGAAAGTCTACTTCAGTGGGTGGCGCAAGCAGCGCTGCAGGCCCAATAGTAGTATTCAATTTACAGGCCCTGGGTATAGAGATACCACTGTACAAGGGACTTATAGGTAAATTAAATATGCCAATTAGGTATAAGCCAATCATACCAACTTTAGATGGGAGAGCACCTGCACTTTAGCACTGGTCAGCAGTGATAAAGTGCTCAGAGTCCTAGAGCCAACAGCGAGAGGTCAGAAAAACCAGGAGGAAGGAGGCAAAAAGGCTGGGGATGACCCTGCGTAAGGCAAAAAGTCCAACACACCTCAACTAAGTGTTACTCTGGCAGAGAGCAGCCTAATCTCTGGGGAGAGGTGATCTCTTTCTAATTTGTGGGTGTAGGGTCATCTGGATGAGACGGCAGGTGGAGGAGGGTTGGGGCCACGGGTCTGCATTGTGCTACCAATTGACCTCTTGGATATCAGTTGCACCGCTATAGGGTGCTGTGTGCAAGTGTGCTCCGTAAAGACCTGTCTGATATCCGCTGGTGCTGCTTCACATGTTGATTTCTTGCCAACTGGATACTATGCTTTACATCGGTCCTACCCATGCGACTTTGGCCCACAGTGCTGCGAAAAGGGTTGTTGTTATCTGTGTGTACATATTCTTGATATTGTTGTGATCTGGGGTGCACCCCATAACTGTGTGTGATATTGCATTATATTAATTTCCAGGGTGGGCCTAGTTCTGACAATGTTTCACACAGCATTAGGGTGCTGGGAAGTAACATAGGATTTCTCCCAAGTGTCCATGCTACTGATGTAATTTTAACACAGTTGGACCTAGTACTGCTAGTAATATTGCCAACTGTGATTTATGCCAGACGTTTATGATTTTTATGTTGTGTTAGTTAATGTGTGTACTGAATACAAGCTGTGTTTACCTACCACGTGTGAAGACTTTCGTGATGCTCAGTGTATTTATTGTGTGAGAGTACTGTGCAAATGCTCTATGATCAGCCTGACTGCTCAGTGCCAAGCTACCCAAGGGTGAGGGCAGGTTATACAGTGAGTGTAATTACACACCCCTGACAGGAGTGCTAGGTTCTGCCTGGCTGGGGCCCTGCCACAGCCAACCAGAACGTGCCACCTCCAATATCACTACAGAGGATGCCCGACCAGAACACCCTCTTTGTTCAACCTGTGATACAGGACGATCGAAAGCATGTACTTTGAAAATTTCCAACAATTAGGAGACTGATACTAAGATGGTAGCAGTGTAGATTTGGTCTCATAGCTAAGCCCTCCGAGCCAATGAATGCATAATTGATAGAATATTAGGCATTCATATGGCTGTCATTGTAGCCAGGAGGGTAGGAAAGGTTCGGGCATTCTCTGACGATCCAGATGTCAGATTTTACCCCAACAATTTAATGATATGGACACAACAAACGTTCATGCTACTTGTGGTAGCCAAGTTTTGTTTGACACAGACACTGTCCATCCTGGTGTTCGTTTTATCCCCTATGTCTAAGACAGAGAGTGCTGCATACAGTGGTCATCACTAGTTTGCTCTGACATTGTGAGAGAGCCAGGGCACTGAAGTCCACTACTCCGCTTTTAGTTTACTTTGGATCCACCATTTCCAAATGGCTGGTTGGCTGCATTGTTTGCCTGTTGTAAGGGCATTACTGCGGATGCAAGGAGGAATGTTGCACAGCCAATTTCAATGATTATGAAACTTTTCACCAGCCTCCTGTGTACCAACTGCTTCATATCATAATCAAATAATTTGTGAGTAATAAAAATAGCATTAGTTATTTATATTCGCAAATTGTTTTCCAACATGGCCATCTTTTATAGATTCACATATGACTCGGACCCTCTGCAGCAAGATCAATTAATTGGTTTGCTTTTGAGGTAGCCAGTTTATCTGTGATGTGCTCAGAACATGTACAAGAAAGTGACTAGGAAACGAATTGGGGAAATTGAGACCAACAAGTGTTTGCTTAAAGACATAGCCTGTTCTATGTTTTCTTACCTGGAGATTACAGTTCTCTGTACCGGAATGTTCAAATGCTTGAGTTACCTGCTAGGTTCACCCTTGCCACGGCTCAAGGCACTATACAGTTGTTGAAAATATGGGTTAACAAAACCTGAAGTGTTATTTGTGAGGTCTAAATGATTTTTAATTAAGTTGTTGTCTGCTCTTTTTTATTGTAGGGATTTTGTAAAGCAATGAGTGGATTTGTGAAACTGGGCTTAATCAATGCAGACCCATGCCCGATGCTTGGCGCCAATGCTCCATCTATAACATGGGTATGTTTTTAATGCACATTGCACACTTTTATGCTGTCAGTGAATACATTGATTAATTAATGTACTTCTGGATTGTGAATTCTTGACATCACTGTGCTGGTGACCAAGGTTTTCAAGGGGTGGCTTGTCATTGCCTGAATTAAAGGGGTGGAAACGCTCAGGTGTTTAGATCTTGCTTCTTCTTGAGATGGTTGGCGATCAGCATCAAGCTCACTGAAATAGATTCAAGTAACTGCAACATGGCTCTGCCAGCAGCTGGTCCCTTTCTTTAGATTTCCATGTCATTTTAGATTATTATAGATACATGAGAAGAAAACTAATAAGTTCCTAGTCATGGAAGCAGTAGACTGAAACTGAAAAATGACTTGGGTGCACTCAAGCAGGAGTCTTGTGTCTTTCTGGTGAATGGACATTTTTATTTGCACTTCCATTCGGCTGTATTTGTTTACAGAATGTTTCCTTACAGATAGATCTGTTCAGATTATATACCCCTATATTTCTATTGTTTGCATTTTAATTCAAACTATGCTGCTTGTCTATCAGTGAAAGTTTCCGTGTGGGAGCACCTAGAGTTACTGTTGGAATCTAAAGAATGCGAGGCCAGTTTTCATATTTCATACTTATGTAGTTTTCGAGTTTTCAGAGGGGCCCTGCTTAATCTTTCCCAGGTAACCTTAATGTTCTATGAAGCAAAAGTGTGTTTTTCAGTGTCACTTTTGAAGCCTGAAAGTCTACAGCTGCCAATCTTTCAAACCTTTGACAACTTTTCCCTTGTAAGCATCATCAGCTCTATGAAAGTTACATTTTACATCAATGAGAACTGCACCATCATTAAATCACCCTCTCTAAACACACCCACCTTACCTTGTCAACATTGTCAACTCGTTTCTTGTGACAGACACCGTCCCCTCATCATCGCAAACCTTTCAAATGCTTGCACCCCTCAATAAATCACGCCCTGATACATTAGCCAACTACCACCCCCCCTCCCTTCTTCCTTTCATGGGCAAGACTCTAGAGGGCAATATGGACATCTAATTCCCACACCAAATTCACCACCCAGCCCACCAAATCTAAAAATCTGGGCTTCTCCTGCTCTGTAGCTGGAAACTGCAATTCGGGTTGATGGTGCCTTCCAGGGTAACAAATGAAAGAATGGACCTTACTCTGAGTCCTCTTAGATGTTTTGACTGCATTTGACACCATGGCGCTTATCTTGCATGTTCATACTGAAACTGAAAACATGGAAGGGATCAACTGCATAGGACTTTATACATAACTTAATGTAAATAAACCTAAGAAACTGACGGATTTCTGTGCCTTCTTATTCATCTTCCAAGTGTGCTCAGTATTTCCTGCTCATTGCTGAACTTTATTTCAGAAAATCTTGTATGACCTCATGCAGCACATTGTTTGAGAAAAGTAGTGACCACTGTTCCCATTCTCCTTTACCGCTGAAAGTATTGTTGGAAGGGAGTTTATGTTACTAAATTAATAACAAGCACTGGGAAAGCCAACAGGTTTCACATTTTGGCTGCAAAATGCTGACCTATTGGCTTTGCCGATGCTGTTTAACATCTGCAACAAGGGAAAACAATACCTTTCACTGATGCAGTGAAGCTTCAGCAAAAATGAAAGGCAAGATGATGTGTACACATACATGCCTCATTAAGCATGTGTGCACATGCATGATGACGTGTACAACTTCCTGCGTCACCAAGAATACCTGCGCACATAGCAGGAGATGGACACAGTTCTTTTTATTGACAGTTGTAAAATGGTGGACTCAAATCTTGGGGGCACTAAATAAAGAAAAAACAAAGGTTAAATGTGCATGGAAGCACATTTTCCAAAAAGAACAGCCCAGCACCAAACTACAGCTAGCGAGCCCTCCAATGAAAAATAATACAACAAAAACAATTAGTATGCGACAGGGTGGGGTTGCTGATAAAGTGACGTTGGAGAGAATAACAGAGAGGAGGGTGGGGGAGCAACTGTGAGGAGCTGGAGGTGCTTAAGTTAAAAACAAAGAAAGGAACATTTTTTTAAAAGACAAAGAAGGATGGGGAGCTAAAGGAAGGCAATTTATAAGCTTTGAGCGTGAGAGTTTTTGGACTGGGGATACGAAGGCCAAAGGAGCACAAGGGACACAATAAGGCAATTCAGTGCACTTCCATGGAGTGCAAAAGATAAAATTAAAAAATGTAATCCCTGAATGTGAGCAGTAGAAGGGCACAACTCATGCAGTCAAGAAGATGGCCAAAAGCTATGCTTCATGAGAGGAATAAACATAAGAGGAATACAAGCTATCAAATAAGAAGCTAGCAAATGAGAGTGCAAAAATGCAAAACCCATGGTATGCAATGGGCTTGACCCCATGCCCACTGTAATTATCGCTATACTCCACAATAGGTCATTGGCAACAGACAGCTGGAAGCTCTGTGTAACAGAGACCTAAAAATGAGAAATTTCTGATTTCCTCCACTCTTCTTCGGTTAGCAGAACAAGCTCATACAGCATTGGACAACGACTATTGCGGGGGCAATGCGGGGGCGGGAAGAGGATGGTGGGACACGTCTGGCCAAGTTATCCCCGCCAGCGCAACAACAGTTCTTGCTGTGTTAATCAGTCCCGTTCTCCTCAGATCTCTCTTGGAGACTGAAGAAAGGAGATAATGCTCATGTGGTTAAAAAAAATCAGTCTCCGCGATTTAGTTTCCTTGGTTTGCTTATTGTGGCGATGAAGGAACACTTAAAGAAAGCTAGCATCGCCTTTGTGGGTGGGAGGAAACTAAACATACCTGAGAACGGTATGGCTGTTCAAAGAATTAGAAACTACGAAGTGTGGGGAGTTTGCCTTTGTTTCATTGTGTTAGAGGAGTAGTCTCCTATCATTCTGCTACCCCCTTCCAGAACCTTAAGATATCATAGGCAGCGACAGACAGGGATTGAGCGGCCACCTGTTGTATTAGGTGGTATGATGATGTGCTTAGTGGCAGCTTTCAAGTAGTTTAGATTTTGCTCTCCCGCTGCTTGCCAAAAGCAACTGAGACTATTCTCAGTGGCAATCAGGTAGGATTAGCACCATATCCATACGTGAATTATTACAATGAGATATCATGTACAGCACAAGGCCTTAAAAAGCTTTAGACAGATCTACTGGCTGACTTCCTAAAGTAGCCCTTTACGAAGGGAAAAAGGATGCAAACAACACAGCTAAGTGTGTAGAGTGCCCGCAGCAGAAATGTCTGTGTATCCTGCAAATCTGAGGTATAAATCCTTATATACAGCAGTTTATCAGTAAGCAGGCACAGATATGTGTATTAGTGAACTGGGCAATATTAGCAGCCATTATTCAAAATTCTAAGGCCATTCATTTTGTGGTACCCACTGCATCAGTGGTCTAATGAAGGGTAGCAGGAAAGAAGTGAGATCCTGTACATGAAGTGAGTCTCATGAAGCAAGCGTTCACACATTCATATGCTGAGCTGCAAGTTACATATTCCAGGATCACACATTTAACTGCTCTACAAGCTGCTTAACAGTCTTTGTGTTGCAAAATAATTTTATAACTCGAAAATTATGTGATTTACTAGACAGGAAGATACATGCAGAAATAGGTGTTTGACTGTAAACTATATGCAAAACAAACTCTGAAGCGCCTGTATGTTTAGGTTCTTTAAGTAAAATGCTTTACTTTTGATAAAAAGGTATCGCATGGCATAGGCATACTCAGCCTAGAAAAAATACGCGTACCTTCCCGTCACATAAGTACACAAACAAGTATGTATACAAGGAGTAGTTAGTACACCCTGAAGTAGACACGGAGCTGATTGGACACACACACACTGTCAGAAAGAGACAAAAGCATGAAAAACAAGAAGCACATTCACTTCCAGTATCTCTATGCCATGCAGACTTGCCTACCCCCGAAGAGGTGAAAAGTGCATGTTTTGGATGCATCTACCGTCTTCTGAACAAATAAATGGATACTCAAAGACGTTATCTACCTGAGAACTTTTGCACGTTTGTTTCTTTTGACCGAGGCACAAAAATGTAGTGCAGACTGCTAGGAACATGAAACAATATGTACAAAATGTTTATGCAGCCGCAGACAGGAAAATTCGCAGAACTGATTTGTAGAACTGGCACATTTGCAAATGCAGAAACATTTTCTAATATAATATTTTCACTAAAAGATGCAACAACACTGCAGGTCAGCAAGCAGAATTACAGTTAGTACAATACTTTGCCCCAGACCAAATACAAACACGAACCACCCCCAATCCCACAACTCTCCCCCACTGGGTTCCCAGCTGATGTCCCTGCTCAATGATAAAAATACTCAAAGGACAGAGGGCTGACCTGTGAACCGCTATCAGAGCCTGTCTCCGAGCTCCCCTCTGTGACTGGAGCTATCAGTCCTTGCAGCATGCGCATGCACTCAGTGCCGTCCTCTTCTACCTTACCATCCATCCGGACCGCACGCATCCGGTGGTCTGCTGGAGCCCACGCACCCACGTCCCTACACCACTGCTCAAATGTGGCACCCTCAGACACGTCCATGTTATGGCTGTTCAATGGTTAGTCAGCACCAAGCATCACATACACATCTCGATCAGAGCGTGAGATAGATGAATATTACATTATTTACATCATTTTTCATAGTTCTTTCTTTATGCATTCGAACTGCTTTAAACTTAAGCTTCTGTAAAATAGCAGCGGTGGATGGACAGAAGCAACAAAGCTGAGTGACAGTGTGGGGCAGGCTTTGCAGTAAGTGGGCGGCTGCTGTTGAAGTCTGACCCGCCCCACCCCCACGGTACAGTGATTGCTGCATGTTAAAGACATGTATCCCCCCACCCTTTGCTGTCGTGCATTCCTCCAAATTTAAGTACTCATAGATTTCCGACCCGGCCATCCATCCATTCATTCACCTCTCTGGCTCATCTTTATCCACCCACAAATTCATCCTTCATGCTGCCATCAACCACCCAGGAATACCCATGCACTTGCCCATAAAAAATAGTCAACACCATCCATCTGCCTTCAGCCATGTATCGATCCATCCATCTTTCTGCAACTAACCACCTACGCATGATCCTTGCGTCCTCACATCCATCCAACAACATACCTGCGTCTCCATCAGCCCCATCCTTATATGCTGCTCGATGGGCAGGGATTTCCTGCAGTCACAAGACTGAAAAAGATCTTCAGCTTTTGAGATCAGCATTAATGGTTATATTAATAGATGGACATTGGGCAAGTACAGCACATTTCTCCTTCTTACAGTGAAAATTTTCTGCTTCTTGGTTTTCGTGATGCTAATTTTCTACTGAATCTTCCTACTGACGCCTTATAGAATGTGCCATACATCAAATAAATACCTTAAGTAATACTGATTTACTTGAATGGTTTTCAAAGTTGTCTTTCTGAACTGCACAATAGTGTAGTTGAAAACATGCTTAGCACCTATCTGTCTGTAGCATTTTGAAGTTGGCAATATTGTGATACAATAATAACAATCCTTGTGGACATATTTCTTCCCTGCGCTTCTTGGTCTTCCGTGACCTCGGTGGAGTGAATATCTGAGGGATTAAAGAAATGTGTTGGTTCATCCTAACACTAGTTAAAGTGACTTACATCGCACACCAAATGTAGTTGTGTCAAACGTTTGTGGGACAGCCCCTGAACCAATGCCACAGGAAGGGGTGAAGACTTCAGTAACAGAGCAGGTCTTCGTGGTAATTCAGATCTCATTGATGCGTTGTCTTCGGGCCTCCAGTGTGAACCCTTCCTATTCTTCCAAGAAGTGATAGGACTTTGTGGCAGAACACCACCAAAAAAAAGACAGACGTTTTTTTCACCTTTTATGTTTATGGTGACAGATGAGTTACTCAGGAGGAAATAAGTGAACTTCTAAGTCAAACATCCCTCAGGTTTGAAAACTGATGTGGCCTTCACCTCTTTATCCACCAATATTGATTGCGGTGTGTATAGGTGTTGGTTCTCAGCTTTCAGATCAGTTTGTTTAGCATAAACCCCTAATGCATATGAAGAGCTGACAAGCCCTGGCCTTTACCGCCTGCATTGTTTTCTCATTACTTCATGAGGAGGCTTGAATGGAGCCTTTTTGACCATTGCAGGGGAATTACAGTCCTAGGCGCTCCCCCTCTTTACACCGTGTGGACTGAATCTGTGTAGAACAGGCCATCAAGAACCCATCAAGAGTCATGTAGAGGAGTAGCCTCTGTCTCCTTGTGGAGGCTATTTGCACAAGTTGTGCGATTCCTAGGAGGACGAAGACAACCATGGATCAGGGGTTGCAGTTTGTGGTCCTATGTTACAGAGGTCTAGCAATGGGACTGCCATCCTGAATGAAGCATTGAGCTTCAATAAATGGAAAAAATCTATCCCCTTTCTGAAACCTTTGGCAGTCTTGTCTGCTGTGAGTAAGACCTCTGAAGAGGTGTCTGGTCATCTGTTTCGATTGGTGACTGTGGGAGCAGAGCAGGTGCCATAAACAATTCTGATATAGCAAGATTTTTTGTTTTAATCTTTAGTGATACCCTTAAAGCACTAATGTATATTCTCGGTTGAGGAATATCTGATCCCAAGCAGTGAGGAGTCCTCAATCAGCAGGGCATCATCCCTTTCCTGTGTATGGTAAGGGAACTCCTTTGTGACTAGAATTATCCTTATAATGTATGGCAAAGCGTACTTTCTCCCTTAGATAGCAGTGTCTTTAACCGCCTAATACATGTGATCTTGTATGAGCACACCATTCCAGTGCCCTGGGAAATGTCAGTTTATGGATTTATATTTTAAACAGCAAATTGTATTTGTGAAGGATAAATTATGACGCTTATTAATGTGAAATCTTGCTCCTTGTTACAGAAAGAGCTGCTTTGCCACCTTCAAGGACTTCCTCTTTCTAGCAGTGCTGCGACTCTGAAGGAAGTTGTGTACAATAAACTGAATCAAGACGATGGCAATCTAGAAGCTGTGGAGTGGTAGGATTTATTTTCATTTGTTACATCTTTCTCAACGCCTGGTTATAAACTAGATGTCTCTCCCTTTATGGGTAAGGTTAGTTATGGCCGTCAGACTTTGTGTTCAGAATGAGGAGGAGGTAAGTCAATCCATGTAGATATTGGAAACCAGTGGCATGTAGCCTATGTTCAAAACTTGCTTTATCCACCATAGAAACGCAAAGTAGGAGTTTGCTTCGGTCTCCTAGTAGGTGTCCTACTATTTATGAACCATTAGAGGACCCAGAAGGGTCCCCAACCTTCTCAGTCAATATCTTCTTCACAAAGGTTCAAGCGCACCTCTGACCTCCATTTGGAAGCTGATCAGGGGGCAGTCTGTTACCAACATCCCATGTATAGCGTTAGTATATGTTGCCTGTGATAATCCAAAGACAGTGGCGGCCGGTAATTTTAGGAGGGAGGGGGGCGGGCAGCACACTCACACTCATTCATTCACACACGCACGCACATCCATTCGCAACACTCATCAACATTCAAACATACACGCACGCACCAAACATTCATGTAAAAAAACACACACACACCTAACTTCAGATCGGAGGTACTAGGAGGGTCGGGACTGCTGCCTTCCCTCACTTGCTGAGGTCAGCCAATGAGGGAAGGCAGCAGTCCCAACTTCGTTACAGAGTGGGATGGGGTCGGTGAGACTGCTGACCTCACCCCACTCTATGATGAGGTGTCACTGATTGACACTCGCCCTGGGTGCTTCAGGGCTTGAACCTGAAGCGCCCAGGTCAAAGTCAATGGGTGACGCTTTCCCTCGTCACTGAGGGGGAGGGACTTGAGGCACCTTTGCTGAGCCGAGGAGGTCACGCCCATAGGACCTGTGACCTCTTCAGCCCAGCAAAGTTCCGCTCAGGCAGCCAGGAGCCTGCGCAAATCGCGCATGTCTCGCTCCTGGCTGCCTGAGCTGAACATGAAGAGTGTCTGTCAGGCTGACCTTTGCTCAGCCTGACTTTCACTCTTCATGAGGGGCAAAAGGTGGGGGGGGGGGCGTGGCCAAAGAGCACTCAGCAAGGTGTGCTAACTGTGTACCACCCTCCAGGTGATTCCTGTTAAGCACATTATCAAGGGTCCTTTTTCCCATGCTTTATGGAGTAAGCACACCAGCAAAGGGATGCCTCCATGTGTATGGTGCCACACCTCCATGCAAAAGTATTCCCAGTTAGCCATCTGAATTGTCAATTGAGATTACAGAAAGAGCTGTGTGAAAGGTTTCATTCCCCTCCGTACATTCAAAATGCTATGAGAGTGCTGAAGGTCTCCAATTGTGGTGCATGAACCTGGTCTGTAATCTGGTCCCTTGTGCAGTTGTTGATGAGCGCGCTCAACTTTTTTTGTGGCTGAAAAGGAGCAAACGAACTCAAGGTGACACACGAAATTTTCTTGCTATAGTTCGGTTGGTATCACCCACCCAAGAGACCTCATGAATGCTAGTAGTATGAGAAAGAACAGCTTCCTTTCAAAAAACATCACAGCTTCTGTGGCATTCAACCATAATCGGTGTGAGAGCATCCAATGCTTTATTAGGCAGACGTAGTGCTTAATTTGTGCTTGTTGTTTCCGGTGCTGAGCACCTGCAATTATTTGTGAGGGCCGGGGCTTATTCTTCTGCCTCAAGCATTTGCTGCGAGCAAAAGACACATGGGAAAGACGGAAGAAGGAAAAACTGAAAAGCGTCATAAAGGGAGAAAGTAAAGGATGAGCTGAAGGGGCAGGCGCCGTAAATGGATTGAAGAGGCCCGAGGTGACTTCAGGATTACGCTGCCTCAGTATTCAGTGCTGGCAGATTTAATTAATTTAAGAGAAGGGCTTTGAGCACCGGCACCTCTCTATTTACAAATTAAGCACTGGGCAGATGGCAACATTCTTGTGGTCAGCTCAGCAGCGTATATGATGAGACTAAAGCCTTCAATGTGTAACGCTCTGAGTCCGGTGCTCTGCAAGGTCCCTGTTAGCAATAAACGGCCCTGGGCTACTTTCATGCACCCCAGTACACTCTGCGCACAAACAATAGTCAAGTTAATGCACAGCAATACCTGTGCTCCGTGTATCATGACAGTTACTAATAAAAAGTATATATAAATGCCACACTCGTCTGTTTCAGTGTCTGAGATCTGAACTTATCCAATAAGATAACCGCTTATCTTTTACTGTAGCTCGGTCTGAGACCATATTGCTAAAATTGAATGAAAATATCAGGAACAAGCCTTGTTTCAGAGGGAGGGCCGTTTAGTTTTCAAAGTAATTTGTTATTTTGTACCTTGTTAAGCCGTAGGTGAGTCTGCCAGGGCTCTGGTGCGTTTCCTTCTGACGAGGTGCATTCCCGGACTGTCATTTAATCGCCTGTTGGCTCTTTGTCGGTAGAAGGATTGTTCCTCCGTGGTGTGGGAATCCGGCAAGCAGAGGATACAAAGTGCTTGAGGGTCCTTTGTTTTTGGATCGCCACTCACTGGCACTGGGCACTTTGCCAACAGTAATGGTGCAGTGGCTGTGGAGAAAATCCACAAAGCTGTAAGAATTCAATGACAAAATGAGTAAGAAAGGGGAAAAGGTTAAAATTATAAGATCAAAAGTAGGCAAAATGCTCACTGGGAAAAAATATTTTTTAGTGAAAATGGGCATGAAGCAATCTTCATAGACCAGACAGGGCAGAACAGTGCCCTGGCTCGGATTTCTGCCAGGGGGTAGAGTCACCCGAGAGCCCAAATCTGCCGACAAAGGGCCAGGCCTCTGCATCCGGAAAGAAGGATTTTTTTTGTTCCTCGCACTTAAAGGCGTATCTATTTCTATACAGGTAGGCAAATACACATCTGCCAATCCTTTATTTTTTATTGTGAGAAAAAAAGGCTCAGCATTTAAAATTAGGATCTGAAAGGCGTTTTTTGTCAAATTTTAGAATCAATTGGCTCTATAAATGAAAAAGGAAGAGCAAGGATGATGCGACTTTAGAAGATCGTGTTCTGTATTACCAGAATCAAAGTGCGATAGTAAAGGATCCCGTGATTATCCCACCAGCATGCACACCCCACACCCCCACCCCACAAACACACGCACACACACTCCCCCCAGGCACGGATATTCAGTGGCCATTGGTGCTTTAAATTGCCAAGTGCTCCCAGGTGCTGAGTACCTACACTTCTAAATTTGAAAGGGACTGTGCCTTCACTTCTCAGCTGGAGTTAAGTATTTTTATGGGGAAAGTACTGCTACTCCTCAGCAGCTAAGAGGTACTCTGAGATAGCAAGTACCTGACCATTTATATTTCCATTTCAATCCCTAGTGGTCATGATCAGACACCGCCCCAAATTGGAAAAACCAATGGGCTTAAATAACAGAGCTATAAATGTATATTTTTCATTACATTAACATCGTGGTAAAATATTTTCTAATACTAAAAGGCTTCTAATTCAACAGGTTCGACCTACTCGACGACGAACCAGTGCCTGCTGCAGAATCTGTTGTGGGGGCTCTTGCAACACACATGGAGATGCGGCTTTCCTATGGTAAGTGGTGACCTAGTCGTGGGGGTCTGCAGCATGAGCAGGACAGAAGGAAGCCTGAACTTGTAGTGTTTGGGAAACAGAGTGTACCACGAAGAGTGCCTCTTCTCTTTGTGTGGCCCTACCTTTACTGTTTGACACCTTGTATCTGAATAATATGCAACCTACGGCGCCCTCTCTACCCATGTGTATGCCCAGCGCTCTAAGGAAACTAATTATATAAAAAATGTGTGGTTGGAAAACTGCCCCTAATTCGAGGTGGTGATGTGTGTGCCAGCCACCCCCCTTGCAAGTGAGTAGCAGTGGAGCTCAGCACTAGCTTTATAGTCACCCCGGAATTATGGTGACCACCTGTCATTGAGGCAAATTCTGGACAGGACTGTGAAAAATTCAGGACAAAGGGTCAAAATTCAGGACAAAAATTCAGAACAAAGTGTCAAAATTCATGCCAAATTCAAGAACAAACGTCAGTTTTACAGATTCACCCAAGGGAGGCTATGCCTCACCATGTTGTCCAGGCATTTGTTTACTCCTTTTTAAATTAGCAATATTTATTCACTGTGGACTTTTTGTGATTGCCTCCTGGTATGCTACATTCAGGTGTCACATTACGTCCTTGTTCAGTAGTAAATTAATGCCCTTCAGCACTGTCAAAGCCATCACCCCTACCCAAATCTACCCAATCTTTTTTGAAGAGAAAGTAACAGCAACATTTTGATTATGTTTCTGAACATTTTAGAACCCCTGGCAAACGGGTTGGAAGCATTAATGTAATTAACCCAAATTGAACAAAAACATCTGGCTCAACCCAACCACCCATGGGCTTTCATGCTAAAAATAATTTGATGAGGCAAGGCAGAGGGTGTTGCGACAATCTCGCACCTAATGTCAGGATGTGAGGTACCCACAACTTGTCTGTAGTCTCACAGCACTAGAGTGTATGTCTGGGACTTTACATTTATCTCAGAAATGAGAGCCCAGACTACCAATCAAAGATAATAAAAGAGGAGGATGAAATCGAGATCAAATGGGAGTGATTCAAAGGGTTGTTGCTAAGAACTGGATAAATAAGGAAGAGAAGAACAAGGTGGGACAATTCCTAATATCAGACAAGATGAATCCACCAAGACTGTTGGAAGGTATTGGGTACCTGGGGAGTTGTCTCTGCACACAGGAGAGAAACAGAAGAGACACTGTCAAGTGTTTGAACAAGCAAAGCCCATCCACTTTGGCAAACACTTCTGGTGCAATGGTCCGCTGTTCGTGCTTGTGAAGGGTGAGCAGGGCCTAAGCCCCTTGCAAGGTTGTGCAAGGCAATTGACCACTTTGCCCATGTCTTTAAATGGTTTTGAAATTGAGCAGAAGCCAAACTAGTGATCTGGGTTATCCCTAAGTGTCAAGTACACATAGAATATTTGGGATGTAAATTGCACAAACAAAATGTAAACATGTTAAAATGTAATTAGTGTTTCTTTAACATATGGCACTGTTTTCCCATTTATATACAATTAGATATCAGATTGAACTGGTAACCAATTACCTTTTGATACCTAGTGATTAATTTCTACCATTCTCCCACTGATTTGCTGGATGGAGATCTCGGCAGAGCGTCACAGTCCCTCCAAGCCCAGTTTGCTTTTTGGTCTTCTCTTCTGTAGTGGGCCATATGGCACAAGTGAAGATGGTGTACTACGCCAATGATAGTATTATTTTGAAAACCTTCCCCTGCCTGTCCTTCATTCCTTCTTCATACATGCCACACTTTAGCTTTGGTTGCTGCAACACACCCGGTAACTCTTTCCACTCTGAAGCTACCCATGACTGCGGGTGGATTAGGTCTTCTGGACTTAGAATGCTATGATTCAGCTGCACAGGTCCAATGGGTGGCTCGCTGGCTTTCTGCCCACCTCCCTGCATGAGATAGGGTTTATCAGTAAAGACTTTTAAGGAAGGCTTAATGCACTGCTCATTGTTTCCTACTGACCATTCTACGAATCACCATCCGGGGTTATCATGCACAGCTTTCTCTTGCCTTGCTAGAACCTGTAAACTCACTGACACGAAGAAACCCTGTGCTCCTGCACTTCCTTTGCTAAGCCTTCCCACTCACACAGGATGGCTGTGCTCAGAGCAACTCCATCAGTAGCATGCTGCAAGTGTCTTAAAATTGGGGGATTTGTTTCTGGACGGCAAGCTACTAAATTTCCAAACCCTTGTGGCAGACTACCATCTTCACCCCTGTCAACTCATTACTTACAACCACCTTAAATAATCATTAAATGCCCTATTTCATATCTGCCACCTAACACTAACCCTACAAGAGGTGTGCCAGAAGCTCTACACCATAGGAACTTGTGGCAAACTGATAGAATGGGCGTACAGACGTTTCCTGAAGCATGGAAACCAATCCAGGTCTTCTCGTCATAATACCTGGGTGATTGATGTGGCCAAACCTCTGCAAGATACGGACTGGACTAAAACACTGGACTTTCCCCACAAAGTATCCCATGGCTGTCACTTTAAGTACAGTCATAGTGCTTCCCTGGGTATGCATTCTCCCCGTTGCTTGCCATTGGCCTTGTGGTTTGTAACTCACATTTTGTTGCTTTCAATTTGGTGGCTTTATTTTTTTAGGCTATGCAGCTTGAGTTCATCCCTTCTCTCGCCCAAACCTTATTTACAGTATCCTTCCAAGTGCTCCTTTCTGTAAACAGGGCTATAAATCTTGTTCTTATCTCATCACATTTGCTGTGCTTTCAAAGAACAAAGTCAAATATCAGGCTCTGTCTTCAGTGGGAACTTAGTGTTTACTTTTCTTTCTCTGACTCAAAGAGAGAGGACTTATGCGACAATCTTGCTGGATACTGGGGTTAGGAAAGAGTTTTTTCTATTACATGACAACATTTAAATAAACTTCAAAATCTTTCAGAATTAGGGGTACAAATGAAGCACATTTTTGTTAATTCTGAACTGTGCTGGAAACAAATACCTTTATATGATTAAAACAAATCATTCCCTTAGGTGATGCTATTTCCACACATCATCGTCTTTGACCAGTATAGTTTGATTTGAAAAACTGTATGTCTGTGCAAATGTAATGGTAATTTCAATCAAAAATGTGTTGTGTGTAATGGCAGTGTGTTACCACACCATGCATACTCCATTCCACTCTGCCCCATTCCACATTACTGCACCCTAATCTATATCACTCCACTTTAAACCACTTCATGCCACTGCATTCTTCTCCATTCTGAACCACTCCACATTATGCCACTGTACTCTGTGCTACTTCACACTGTGCCTCTCTACTCTACTCTGTACCAATGCACTTTACACCTCTGTACACCACTGCGCTCTGCGCGCTATACCACTCCAGTCTAGGGAACACCAATCTAGTCTGCACAACTCCACTCTATGCCACTCTGCAACACTACACTGTACACTACTGCACTCTAAGCAAATACACCCTATGCTAGTGCACTTTACTCTATAACACTCAACTCTATGCCCCTGCACTCTACATTAATACACAGTACGTCACTCTAATTTACTCTGCACCTCTACACCACTTTACTCTATGCCATCACACTAAATGCCCCTCTACGCAACTCCACTCTAGCCTGCACTGTCCACTCTAAGCCACTTTACTCTACTGCGAAACAATCTACTTTACACCACTGCACTCTGTGCCATTGCATTCTATGTCACTGCACAATACCTGCACCTCTCCACTATGCAACTGCATTCTACTCTGAAAAAATCTATTCAACGCAACTGCACTCTACGCCACTCTGATACTACTCTGCAACACTGCACTGGCAGCCACTATACTCTACACCACTCTTCTCTGTACTGCTACATTCACCACCAATACACTCTATACCACTCTACTCTGCCCCATGCCACTCTATGCCACTGCACTCTACATCAGTGCACTCTAAACAACTGCACTGTATGCTACTGCCCTTTACTCTGAACCACTGTAATCTATGCCACTGTTCTCTGTACCACTCTACACCACTGCACTGACACTCTACTCTTCAACACTGCATTCTACACGACTCTACTCTGTGCTACTGTGCCACAGCACTATGCATTACTGCACTCCACACCTCTGCACTCTAGCCACTAAA
This sequence comes from Pleurodeles waltl, assembly GCF_031143425.1. NCBI lineage: Eukaryota > Metazoa > Chordata > Amphibia > Caudata > Salamandridae > Pleurodeles > Pleurodeles waltl. The sequence continues at coordinate 1,018,524,575 of NC_090442.1, forward strand.
CTCTACTCTACTCTGCACTGCTCCACTCTACAACTCCACTCTGCACCACTCTACGCCAGTGCACTCTATGCCACATGAGTCTCCTCTGTACTCTGACACTGCACTACTCTGCATTACTGCACTCTCTGCCACTCTAATCCACTGCACTCTGTGCTACTCTACCCCATGCCACTCTATGCCACTGCACCTTGCGCCAATGCACTCTGAACAACTGCACTATATGCCACTGCCCTCTACTCTGCACCACTGTACTCTGTGCCACTGTTCTCCATGCCACTCTACATCACTGCACTGACACTCTACTCTGCAACATTGCACTCTGCACCACTCTACTCTGTACTACTATGCCACAGCACTATGTATTACTGCACTCCACGCCCCTGCACTCTAGGCACTAAACTCTACTCTACTCTGCACTGCACCACTCTACGTCAGTGCACTCTATGCCACATGAGTCTCCTCTGCACTCTGACACTGCACCACTCTGCGTTACTGCACTCTCTGCCACTCTATTGTATGCCACTCGAATCCAATGCACTCTATGCTACTCTACCCCATGCCACTCTATGCCACTGCACCTTGTGCCAATGCACTCTAAACAACTTATGCCACTGCACCTTGCGCCAATGCACTCTAAACAACTGCACTATATGCCACTTCCCTCTACTCTGCACCACTGTACTCTGTGCCACTGCTCTCTGTGCCACTCTACATCGCTGCACTGACACTCTACTCTGCAACATTGCACTCTACACCACTCTACTCTGTACTACTATGCCACAGCACTATGCATTACTGCACTCCACGCACTAAACTCTACTCTGCACTGCACCACTCTACGCCAGTGCACTCTATGCCACATGAGTCTCCTCTGCACTCTGACACTGCACCACTCTGCGTTACTGCACTCTCTGCCACTCTATTGTATGCCACTCGAATCCAATGCACTCTATGCTACTCTACCCCATGCCACTCTATGCCACTGCACCTTGTGCCAATGCACTCTAAACAACTTATACCACTGCACCTTGCGCCAATGCACTCTAAACAACTGCACTATATGTCACTGCCCTCTACTCTGCACCACTGTACTCTGTGCCACTGCTCTCTGTGCCACTCTACATCACTGCACTGACACTCTACTTTGCAACATTGCACTCTCCGCCACTGTACTCTACACCAATCTACTCTGTACTACTGCACTCTATGCCAAACTACTCTGCATCACTCCACTCAACTGCACTATACTCTACACTGCACCCTCAACACTACTGCACTCTCTGCCACTCTATTGTATGCCACTCTACTCCACTGCACTCTATGCCACTCTACTCTTTCCCACGCCACTTCATGCCACTGCACTCTAAACCACTGCACTGTACCCCACTGCACTGTACTCTGCACCACTGGCTCTACACTACTGCTCCTATGCCACTCTACTCCACACCACTATGCCACTAACTTTTAGCCATGCTGAACAGCAGCCCCTCTGGTGTATAACATGGCTAGAACACATTGGCAAAGCCAATAACTCTTGCATATACACCACCTATTGGCTTTGCCAATGTTTGTTAGTACTATGAGGTATCGAGGTCCCTGAAAGAACTGTTAATGTGTAAGTCCTTATTTTAAACATGCATTTGACGCCTCATAAGGGATAGTAAGCGCTATATAAATACAATTGCATCATAATATAGGCTGCTACAAAATGCGCAAATACATTTTGGTTAAGTTAAAAAAAAAAAGTGCTTCTCAAATACAGATTTGAATAATATACAGTTTATACCTAGTATTTGCATGTTTTATAACACTCCTTTATAACCTCACATTCCACAGCTCACCTTGGAACAACATTACAGTACCTCTCTAAAAAAAATATATATTTGCCATCCGAAAGCTTCAAGTGACTCCTTAGATTAAAGTCAATGCAGGTTTCCAAGTGCCTTTGCAGATTTACTAGTTGTGCAAATTTGCACTTCTTTAGGGAAGGAGACACCCTGGCAAGAAGGCCTTCTCTTATTTGTCTGTCCCTCCCCCCTGCGCACAGGAGACTCCCTGCCTTTCAGTCCAGCTGGCGAAACTAATCTGCCCATAATTTTGCCCTGCCTTCGTTGTCCTTTTGGTGAAAGGCTAAAATTATGGACAAATGCTGTCCGTTAAGCCTTTCATCACGGACAACAGGCAGTCGGACGGGCGGTCACCCTACCTGGAATACCAGAGGGATCAGCATGTTCAGTGACAGCTGTTCTTTGCGTTCGCACGCTTGGTAACCTGATGAGGCTTCACACAGCTCTAATGACTGGAAGGACACGAGGCCGACAATGTTTCAGACTTCTTCCTTCAGAACAAGTGCTCCAAGAGTCTTGTGTTTGCAGAGCACAGGCCCAAAAGACACACTTGAAGGACTTGAGCAGCCACGAGGGAGTCTTGACAAGGGACTCTCACTGCAGCATTTTCGGTTGCTTATTGGCAGGGGCGGGGCATGAATCTCGACAACAGACGCAGCTACATCCGATCATAGAGGTTCGAATGACTTGGTCTTCTCCCTCACCATGGTACAATCAGCTGCAAAGACAAGAATTACTGTTTTACCCAAAAGTACAGTTTCTCTACACGACTGAACTCGTTCATGTTTGTAGAAAAGATTTTAAGAAAGAGCTGCTCTTTCCTTTTTTAAGTATAGCGTTAAACCCTATGTGTTTCAGCGACTGACTTTGATAAACAACGTGGCTGTTGCTTGTATTAAAGGACTATTCTCTTTAACTTTAGTTCTGCAATAAAGTACCATTACGATTCAAGAGTTACATTTCTATTATTTTTCATGGAGCATTCTGTTAAATATTGGCATTGTTTGGTGCTGATGATGAATTGAACGCCCTATGTTTAAATTTGGACTCAACAGAGAATTTATATTATTTTAGTTAATGCCCTGTCTTCTGCCACTCCTCTCAGCCAGGAACACCTCCCAGTTTCCTGTTGCTGTCCTGAGGTAGAAAATATTGTATCTCCAGAAATTGTCTTGCAACGTTGGAGATGTTTAAAAAAAAACACATTTGGGGGGGAGAAGCATTTAAAGAGGACAGATTAGGTATCTTCTGCACACCATGAACTGATCAATGATGTAATGGGTGCTCTATCTTACTATTCATAGTTTCTTGATCTCTGCAAGTGTTGTTGTTTTGCATTCACTGTTGCAGACTCCTGTTATAGTTTCTAAGGATTTAGGTGTGTCACAAGAAACAAGCAGATAAGTGACATCGGGATTATGTAAATTGTAAGGAGACCAGTGTTCATATTCATCTAATGGATAATTCTTTCCGCAGATGCGTCACCTTATGAATACAATTCTGGCGCTAAACTGGATCTGGAAACTCTTTGCCAGCAAAGCTCTTGAGTGCCCCCAGGGGTGACAGGTGGCATCAGCCATAACTCCACTTGTTTCAAATGTGATGACTTTGGTGTCAGTTCCTCTTTTTCTGAAACACATCAACTGGCCCTGGATTCTTCTGCTTCACCAACAAAATTCCTCCACTTTTGGCAGCAACTACGTCAGATGTCTCTTCCAAAGACTTCAAAGTTAAAACCTGTCCACAGATGCCTTTATTGGAACCCTGCCACAAGATGATGTCTTGGAACCATGGCACAACTGAATATGGGGTCTTCTCTGTAAATATGACCCGTCAGCCTGTAATTCCTCTTTATTGATGCACCCAAAGGCCATCAGGGGGTAGGAGGCCAGGCTAGTTTGAACCAAGGTCCACAGATATAGACCGAAGCATTCCTCTTCTCATAGGTTCCCAGAAATGGAAACATCTCCCAGAAGATTTTCCCACTAAAACACAAAAGATGTTGTAGGAAGGTGACATGCTCTTCTTGTATGACAAAATTTTCCATCTTCCAGGACCTTTTCGAGTCCTGACTTCATTTTCCAAGCCTTACCTCCCTTATCTTTGGAGCTGATCCCAGTGTTATTAAAGATAAAGCCGGTATTCCACGCGCTATCAGCCCGCCCTGCACAGGTAGAGGCCTTCAGTCAGGCTGTGCTGAATATATTCGGAAATACGCCAAAAGGGCATGCAAAAGGGGGTATTGCTATGTTGTTAAGTAACAACTATAAATGGGAAATTTTCCAGTTTTCCAGTCTCTTTGAATTTTTTCCAGATTGTGAGAATGTTTCCAAGGATGGAGAACGGTAGGAAATTTCTCTTATTAATAGTAAATGCCTATATCCCTCCAGATAAGGACTATGATATAGCTTTATCATATACGCTTGACCATATTTTTGCCGTCTGCTTAAATTCACAGGAGTGTGCAGATGAGGTAATGATTATGGGGGATTTAAATTGCAAGATCTCTAACCTATCTCTTTCCACCTTTTGTGATTTAGAGAGGGAGACCGCAATGAACATCCCTTCCATTCTATTCCCCCCTAGAATTAGGACAGATAAAAGGGGTTGATTTTATTGAAAGGGCAGAGGAACCATTTTTGTGTCATTCTAAATGGGAGTTTTCGTTCTGATTCTCCTGCAACCTTCACCCACAAATCTTTACAAAGTAATTCTATTATTGATTATATGTTGGCCTCTTATGCTATCGCCCACCTGGTGGAGGACATGATAATTACTGATACACAGTGTAGTGATCATAAGATCCTTAATCTATCTTTAAAAATTCAGTTACCCACGATTGAGTCGTGGAATTTAAAGGGCAAGGACATTAGTTTTAATGGAAAAACAGGTAGAATTTATTGGACACCGGCTAAAATATTATATGTCAAAGAAGTCCTTGAATGCTCATTGAGATCTATCTATGAATGGAGTGGGAATCCGTTAAACTATTTCACCAAACTCATGGGAAATATCACTCCAAGTGATCAGCCCAAGTGTACAAAAGCCCCTCAAAAGAAAGTAGAGTTATCGGTCCTACTGCTGAATAGAGAAATCAATAAATTGGTAAGGAGAAGATATGATGGGGAGTTTAGGAATAGTAATAGGAACATATCCCTCCTAAAAAGAAGAAGAGCGCGTATGAGGAAGGAGGAGGAGGATCAGAAGTGGGTTGCATTGAGGGAAGCCGATGTGTCCAAAAATTCTCGTAAATTTTGGTCTATTATAGCTGAAGGGTGCGGCAACCACAAATCCTCCAATTCTCCCTCGATAGCCGAAGCAGACTGGAGGGAATATATACTTTCCCTTTACGTGGAAAATCGGGATATGGAACCAAGGGGAGTGGACCTGAGCTTAAGTAATACAGCGGAAATTAATTGTTTTGGTCCCCCCTCTGTTACTGAGATCGAGCAATTTATATGGTCAATGCAGGCATCTGGAGCTATTGGCCCTGATGAGGTCCCGATGGCAGTAATTAAACAAGAACCTCAGCTCTGGGCAAGAACTCTCTACCCGGTATTTCACACCTGCTATTTACAAGGTAAAATCCCAGAATCCTGGACAGGGAGTGTCATAGTCCCCCTCTATAAAAAGGTAGACAAAACCCTCCCCAGAAATTATTGTCAAACTGCTTTGCTGGAAGCTACTGGTAAGAATTTAGCAAAAAGCATATTAACGCATTTACCTTCTTGAGTTGAGGATAATGGTTGCTTAGTCTGCTTGCTCCCTCTGGAGCAAGCAGGCTTTAAAAAGGAACATAATACTTTGGATAATTTTTTTATAATGCAAACTATAAATGAAAAATATGTTTAGCTTAGGGGTGGAGTATTATATGCTGCTTTTATAGATTTCTCAACAGCCTTTGATAGGGGAAACAGGAAGTGCTTATGGAAGAAACTACATGAGATTGGTGCTCCACCAAACCTGTCACTCCTGGTCATTGCTTTGCACTCTTCCACCTGGTGCAAAATTCTTCTAGGAGGAGAGCAGGGCCTGTCCTCTGCTTTTTCCACAAAAATGGTCTGAGGCAAGGTTGTTTATTGGCTCTGTTGCTTTTTTCTCTTTATATATATGATTTTCCGACTTCCTTATCGAATGCAGTTGGCTTTGCACCCAAAATTGGAGGGCAATCTATCTATTGCCTCTTATATGCGGATGACATAGTCGGGATTGACCTTACCCCGAAAGGTCTAAATCAGCGTTTGGCTGCCTTAAATCAATATACTATGCAGTATCACTTGAAAATGAATATATCTAAATCTCAAGTAGTTTGCTTTCTTGGGAAAAGGCCTGGTAAAAAAATACATTTTTCTTGGTCCCTGGGTCAACATAAGTTAGAGCGAGTAAAAATGTATTATTTTTTGGGGGAAAATTCTATCCCACTCACTCAATGCCCAAGACCACATCTCTAATAACGTCAGTAAGGCCTTCTCTCAAGCACAAGGGTTATTGGCTTTTTTAAATGCTGTCGGCCGGAACCACTTTTTACATCTTCTCATTGCTTTTCAAGCAAAGATACCGGCATCTCTCCTTTATGCTATAGAACGTATTGAGATTTCCAAATGGGGTTTTCTTGATAAGACTGATGGACGATTTTAAGACGCCTGGCCTCCTGTAGTAATTCGATCTCAGTGGCTGCTCTTAAGCTCAAATTCGGTATTGAGTACCTTTGTAGAGGGCCTTGCGGCAGTGATTCGGAGGGCGTGTTGCCTTGCTCAAGTAGGGACTCTTTCCTGAGACATTTAGCCTTTATAGAAATTGTTACCAGTTAAAGAGAAAAATCTATGTTTTTTAGAAACTATAATCTTGCAGTGCAATTGCTTGACCATGATCCTGATCTATTGTTACCGCCTATCGCTCTTAAAAAAACCTTGAAAGAGGTGACATTGTCCAAAAGGTTTTCTCTAGATCTGGAGTCCAGTTTCTTAAAGAGGAGACTCACGATATTGACTAAATTCTTAAACATTCTCAGCCATACTTAGCCTGGAATCTCCCACATGGGGTGAGACTTTTTTCATTTTGTTGAGATTAGATAGATAGATTGCCACTACGGGAATTTACCTCCAAATGGGATGGTTTGTTGAACATTTGTGACCTGTGCCAGTTGGGGGTGCAGAACCTTAAGCATGTTGCGTTTGTCTGCTCAGCTTTAGCAATATTTAGAGAAAAAAAATGTTGAAACCCCTCTATCTGAATTTTAACATTTATTCTGCCAGAGAGGACATGGAAATTTTGTACAACCCGCTGAATCAGTTAGTTCGATGGCATCTGTCGCTGTAGATACACATGGTATGCATGAGCTCGCCATCTGGTGTTGGGTCGGAGTGTTACAAGTTGTTTTTCTTCGAAGAAGTGTTTTCGAGTCACGGGACCGAGTGACTCCTCCTTCTGTGCTCATTGCGCATGGGCGTCGACTCCATCTTCGATTGTTTTCTTTCCGCCATCGGGTTCGGACGTGTTCCTGTCGCTCCGGGTTTCGGAACGGAAAGATAGCTGAAAACGGAAGATTTTCGACGGTATCGTTGCGATCCGGTTCGAGATAGACACATACGACGACGCATTGAACATCGAAGCGCTTCGGTGCCCTTCGGGGTAGATTTCGGCACACCGTCGGGGCCTAGTCGGCCCGACCGCGTGGAGAACAACGCCGATGGAACGGACCCCGTTTCGATTCTGCCCCGAATGCCACAACAAATATCCTTATACGGACCAACACTCGGTCTGTAACCTGTGCCTGTCACCCGAGCACAGCGAAGAATCCTGTGAGGCCTGTCGGGCGTTCCGGTCCCGAAAAACTCTGCGCGACCGTCGAGCGAGAAGACTGCAGATGGCGTCCACGCCAAAAGAGCGTCGACAGTTCGAGACAGAAGAGGAACAGGAGGAATCCTTTTCCATCCAGGATTCAGACTCCGACGAACTAGACTCTACAAAAACTGTGAGTAAGACGTCGAGATCAGAACTTAAAAAACGAAAGAAGGCCCAGGGGACGCCACTGCCAACCGGCCATGGCTCCACCCAAATTCTCGGTGACCAACAATCGGCACCGAAAAAGGCCCATTCAGTGTCGAGATCGTCCGACTTCGGTCGAGACACCGGCACGCAGCCTCCTCGGGATCGAGAGAGTGCTAAACAGAAGCATCGACACCGAGAGTTCGGTGTCGACACGGATCGACGCCGAGACAGTGGCGCCGAAGACCATAGAGGCCAAGAATTTTCGGCACAGAAAAAGAGGAAGGTTACCTCGGAGCCGAAAAAACCATCAACAGGGTTTTCGGAGCCCAAACAAGCGACATCAGACCCTGTTTCAGGCTCCTATACTGAAGAGCATTCTATGTCTTCACAAATGAAGAAACATAGATTTGAACAAGAACTGCAATCCACTGACGTGGATCACACGCAAAAGCGTATCTTTATTCAGCAGGGGACTGGGAAGATCAGTACCCTTCCACCTGTCAAACGAAAGAGAACGCTTCAGTTTACTCCTCAGCAACAAACAGCACAAAAGGTAACACCTCCTCCCTCGCCTCCACCTGTAACTCCGGCTTCGCCAACTTACACCCCGTCACATTCGCCAGCTCACACCGCCATGAGCCACGATGACCAAGATCAGGATGCGTGGGACTTGTACGACGCACCAGTGTCTGATAACAGCCCAGACACATACCCAACTAGGCCATCACCACCGGAAGACAGCACAGCCTATTCACAGGTGGTGGCTAGAGCAGCACTATTCCATAATGTGGAACTACACTCGGAACAAGTAGAGGATGATTTTTTATTTAACACCCTCTCTTCAACCCACAGCTCCTACCAAAGCCTGCCAATGCTCCCAGGCATGCTACGCCATGCAAAGGACATTTTCAAGGAGCCAGTTAAAAGTAGGGCAGTGACGCCTAGGGTGGACAAAAAGTATAAGGCGCCTCCTACGGACCCTGTATTCATCACCTCTCAGCTGCCACCAGATTCTGTGGTGGTAGGGGCTGCCAGAAAACGGGCAAATTCACACACTTCTGGGGATGCACCTCCCCCAGATAAAGAAAGCAGGAAGTTCGATGCAGCCGGGAAGAGGGTTGCTGTCCAAGCAGCAAACCAGTGGCGCATCGCAAATTCACAAGCGCTGCTAGCACGATACGACAGAGCCCACTGGGATGAAATGCAGCATCTCATTGAACATCTCCCAAAAGATCTGCAAAAAAGAGCAAAACAGGTTGTTGAGGAGGGTCAAAACATTTCCAACAATCAAATACGCTCCTCCATGGATGCAGCACACACGGCCGCAAGGACCATTAATACGTCGGTTACCATCCGTAGGCACGCATGGCTCAGAACGTCTGGATTCAAGCCAGAAATTCAGCAGGCAGTACTTAACATGCCAGTAAACGAAAAACTTCTGTTCGGGCCGGAGGTCGACACAGCCATAGAAAAGCTCAAGA